>NC_134953.1:40315180-40626771 GCF_965638725.1 Aptenodytes patagonicus
GAAAAAGGGGGATGCAGTGTTCCAGCTCCAGTCCTGAGATATTGAGGTAGAGGGAGAAAATAAGCAACACCACAAAGCTCCACAGTCACATCTGCTTCCCCTTTATTAGTCCCAAATGCTAGAATAGGCGTTTCTTTTGCATGGCAACAAGTTACAGTATAACTTCACATCTTCACTCAGCCATTCCTCTGCTGCTTCTGGTAATCTGATTTGCTTCTCTATTCCTCCTCCCGGACTCACTCTCTCTCATCTTCTCATGGGTTGTGTTTTCAAGCTACTAGTGCAGCTTTTGGATCAAACTGACCCTCTTCCCTAATACTGTAGGTGAACTTATCCCACTTAACTTCAGCTATTTAAAAGTTAGATGCTTGTTTTAAACCAGCAGTCTGCATTCCCTGATAATCAGCAGAGGAGATGTCACCAGAGGACATTCAACTTGTCTAAGTCATGGTCTGACTTGCTGGGCATATCAGCCTATCACCTATAGAGCAAACCTGTGGTTTGGCTGAACACGTTTTACATGGCTATTGAGTTGAGAGTGTTGTGTCCTGTATGCTGATCCTTCAGGATGGAACGGACCATACAGAACCCTTTGTCATCCCTCTCATAAGGACATGCTAAGTGCAGAAAAGAGGGTTGAGGAAAATGTTTTTTATCTTTTCTGTCCTAATCACAGAGACACCACAAGTATCTATGGGGAAGCTGCTGCAAGTTGGAGCAGCCACTGATGTTCAGTAACTAACTTACACCCTGAAGTGTACTGGGGGCTAGCAAGAAAGAGGTATGAAAAGGACTTTTGTTCCCTGTATCTTACTCACATTTTCTGTTCTCCCTCTCTTTGATGCAGTTCTCAAAAGATTTGTGAAAGAACCTAGCTTTCATATTTCACCGTTCATGAGAGTTATGTTGGAAGGGTATTTTTTCTGCCCGCAGTAGGTTGTCCAGTAGAACATCGTTAATTGTTTTCAGTGACCTGCTGTAAATCTAGTGACCCAAAGCAGCATTGCCAAAGGTAAAAAACAGTTGTTTTTCTGCTAGACCATATTTCAAAGGTTTGGTCACATAGTTAGTTTTCAACTCATATGAGGGACAAAATATGCCCAAATGAGTTTTTTCCTCACTCTGGATTTTCTTGCAGATTTTAAAAAGTGGACATGCACATAAAAGTCAGCCAAAAGCAGTTACACAGTCCCTGTGGTAGAGTTTTATCATCAAATATTGCCACATACGACAGCAATCAGTTCTTACTGGTGTGTCTTGATGTTTCTGAATTTACCTGGACCGAAATAATAAAATCAGATTTCTAAATGCATTTTGTTTCCATGTGCATTACATTATAAAACAGTTTCATTTTGTTCTTGATGTTATCCTGCTGCAAAGCACAGAGAAAACACTCAATAAATGAAATTGCATCTCTCTGATTCCAAAAATCTGAGTAATACTAAAGGTCTTCAGCTAGAATAAATATATTTCTGCTAGAAAGTTTTTTCAAACCTTCTTCCCCCAATAAATTCTGACTGTTATTTTAGCACAGATAAGATAATACTCTCAAAATATGATTGCAAGAAAATCCATAAGACTGGTGTGACAAACCCTGTGTACTTCAAGAAATTATTTTTTCCAGCAAAAACAAATATATAGTGTATTGTATGTAATCCAAATGGCAAGAGGAAGAAATTGTATTTCATGAAATAAAAATCTACCATCAGCAAGCTCATATATTTCTTAGTGGCATCATTGGGCTTTGTAAATTTGGGCTTGGGGGATCATAAAACCCCAGTCTGGGTACAGTGAATTTTCTACTGAGCAGTGCAGCATTCAAATTCTGAATATTTTCACCAGTATGTGTAATAATATGTCTGTTTGTAATATTTAAGTGACTTGGTAAGAAATAAGAGGAGGAGGATTAGCTACTAAACTTGTATTAGTATATTCCAAGTAAATACCAGGAGAGGGGAAAAAAAAAAAGATCTAATTTGGTGTTTTTCCACAGCAACCGCACAGTGAGTTCTGTCAGATTTACAACTTTCTTGTCTAATATGGAAGCAAAACTGTCAATCTTATGAAGGTGGGATATTAGGTAACTTGCACATAGAAGCATTTTCTGGGCAGCTAGCACTTCGGGTGCACGTTCAGTGACATGCTTCACTGTTTTGTTTCTTTTTCATTAAATTTTTGTTTGGAAGTCAATTTATATTTATTTCATGTGTCTCATCATGTATATTTGTGTATATTAAGACTGTAGTAAGTTGAGAGTTCTTCCATAATAAAGGCTAAAATTGCCTTCTGCTGTCCTGTTCTTCAATGTCTTGGTTGTTTGAAACTGATAGTGTTTTTTTCAAGGAAAAAAAGAATATTTCTGTAAGTTCTCAAAATTTGTCAAAAATCCTGCTTTTAAAATCTTAATTTTCTTATATAACTTTGTCTCAGTTTAGGAAGAAAAAAAGTCATTGACATATAATTTTCTCAAATGTCGTCTAGCTATATGTCTTCGAGAATTGATGCTACTGCTCTGGAAGGCTAAATATGAAAGAAACAAGCAAAAGTGCATAATACTTGTTTGCATATTGCACATTTCAACGGAAATAACATTTCTGTTGAGAATAAACTAATTTCAGCTAGAATTGAAGGTCTGTGGTTTTTTTGTTTTTTCACTTATCAACTCTCAGAGCAAAATGAGGCTGTGCCAAGAATGAGTAATTTAGCCACGTAACTGTCCTCAGTTGGAGATTATAAAGGTAAAAGGAGTTCTTGTTATAATCCTGTTAAATCTTCTATATAACTAGACTGTAGACCTCATGCAGAACAATAATTGATGGTAGGCAAAATTCATTACTTGCTGAGTATGTTTTCTGAGAAATTCTGTGTGGTCAGAGGTGGTAAACTGTGCCTGGCTTCCTGTTGATTAATATTCTGCATCTTTTGGCAGTCAGTGTCAATCATGGAATATGAGGATCACTTAATTTATAAAATTCTAAATGAACAATTATTGAGTTCAAATCTGAAATTTTGAGGGCATTGACAGGAGAATTAGCTGTAAAAATATATGAATGTCAAGAAGAAAATGAAGAGGAGAAAAGAGAAACATGAGACAACGTTCAAGCAATTTTGCTTAAAATTTACTGATAAAGCATATGATAAACCTAAAAGTAATATTCTTCTCAAAAACTCATATTCCATCTCTTACACAGTTGGACCACAGATACTTGGTTGTGGTTATTGTCTCTGAGTAGTGTATCTATCTTCTGTTTAGCTAACATTTTGAATAGTATATTGCGATTGTTAGGGTCTTTCTAAAAAGTATTATTTTCAAAAGTGGCTATTTTTCTGCTCTGCTATTTATTTATGGACTCCTTGGACTGAAAGCCTCCTCTGAAGTTCATTGTGATTTCAATAGGTTTGGTATTAAAATCTCCTGTGTTTTAAGTGTTCAGGGTTAAGATTCAAATACACAGGGCAAGTAAACCACAAGCAACAGTAACACGTGTTACAAAGCTATAAAGAAAACACAGACTTCAAATGCATTGACATTTGCGTAGATATGGAAAGACTCCATCATGGCTCTGATTAATTCTAGCAAAATTACCCATTGTGCCAATTCCTGCCAATATAATAACTATTGTCTCTCAAGATAGGTTTTCTTATCGGCTATTTTGCTAGTTTGAGGAACTGGGGAAGTCATTGAGTAAGTTAGATTCAAACTAGATGGTTTTTATAAGTGTGCTTCTAAAATCAAATCTTTGCTTTAAGGGAGAAAAAAACCAAACCACTTCTTGGTCTATTTTCCTGATCTCTGGCTGTTTCAAGACAAACCAGGTGCTTTGAATATTACTTAATTTTTTATTTTTAAGATTACAGACAGATCAGCATCTGGACTGTAAGCTGTATTTGCTGACGGTTCCTTACAAACCTTGATTTATATGTACTCCTCATTTCTGAGAAAGTTGCTGAAATAGCTTTTCCAGGGTGCAGTAGAGGTGCTACGCTGACAGAATATCACAAATCTCACATGGATGATGGACAGAGAGAATCTTGAAAAAAATAAAATCCTTATTGAAATATTATAAGAAAGTTATGCCTGCACAAAAGAAGGAAGTGAAAATGAGGCTTTTAGCTCTCGAAAACATCCTCAGATTTTCCTGCGAGTTCCATTTTTCAATTTAATAGCTATGTGACATGTACTTGACACATCTCTCCTGTAATATAGGATGATCTCCCATCTTTATTTTCTGGGAAACATGTCTCTCTAGTGGAGTTACATTTAAGATAGATGCAATGGAATCTGGTTTTGTATAATTTTGCATGAAGAAGGATTGAAAAAAGCTGCCTAAAATGCCTTCTGTCAAACATCACTTGGTGTGCATTATTCTCTTTAAGCATGAACCAGGTTTCTTTTTTCAAAGGTGGAATTTACAGCAGTATCTCATACAGAGAGCTTATTGTGTTCTTTGGAGGAGTCTCGGAAGCGCTGGCTGAGCACAGTTTGGAGAAGAGGTCTTAACGGAGTTGCATCCGCGCACTGTTTCTGAATTTGGCTGTTTGTTTCTGCGTCTGTATTTCTAGATGTCAGTGTTACATTTGGCTAAATCGCCTTCAGGTCTAAGGGTTTCGACTGCCTGGGAATTGAATTGTTTCCCCTGCAATTTTCTCTCTTCAACTGGAGTGAATAGGCAAAGCCCAATGATGAATCTGTGAATATACTTAAAGAAATAGCAAGTATATTTTGCCTGCATTATTATTTTCAGTTCTGTAATATTAACTTAATATTGCCAACATAGTAATGCTTTTTCACAGCAGAAAATAGTACTGAATAGTACAGAATAATTGGTGAATCACTGAATAATAGCAATAGCAGTTGTAGCTGTGGGAGACTCAGGACAGAAGCGAGGCCAGTTGTGCAGCAGCAGATCTCATCTATTAGAGTACCTTTGGAGTGATGCATGGTAGTCAGAGGGTCTAGAGATTGTAAATCCTTTGAGGAAAATTCTGTATTTGTTGCTTAAGCTTAGGAAGTCGATGTCTCATTAAATCTATCTTCTTTTTTTCTTTAGGGTCTGTAGTCTCTATTTCAAATGGTACTTTACAATATCTACTGGGTTAGATTAGTTTTCTTACAGCCATAACAGTCAATGTAAAATTTCTCATCACATATTACACTCAGTAGAATCAGTGGCATTATCTAAGATAAAACAGTTTTTGATGGGAGTTCAGATAACACCATCTGTTATAGAAGCTCTTTTTTGAAATTGTACCTAGCAAGTGTTTATCGTGTAGGTATAGGATCTACTAAGTGTGTTCCCTACTTTTTATTTTTTTTAAGGTTCTTGAGATCTTTTATTTGTAGACTGGGAAAGAAAGAGATTACAGGTTTTTTTAATGGTCTTTAAAAAAGTTGAGTAAACAACATATGTAATTACTCTGTAGGGAAATACTGCTTAATTAAAACACAAAGTCATTCTATTAGCATACGCACCTGCTGCTCATGTGGTTAATTTCTTCCAGAAATAACCACATTACTGAATAGAGATTGTTCTATAGTTCAACTACCTAGAATGTGTGCTTCAGCATTTTGTCTTGTCCTCTTGCTGGTGATTCATTGTTGGATTAAAAATAGTCACACTACATACAGATAGAGATCTGCTGGGACTCAGCTGCCAGCTGTGAAAGAATACAGTTTATCTTGACTGTTTAAGGGAAAAAAAAAAATCCCCCCCAACCTATACAGTTTTCATAGACGTTATCTGCGGGGGAAACTTGCAGTTCAGATTGGACACAAAAGAATATCTGATTCCCCCATACACTATGCCATCATCCAAAAAGTGTGGGAAACACGGTTTGTGGAAAAAGCTTGAAAATGCTTTGAAAAGTTTTGGCTGCTGTATAGGACTAAGGTTTCTTATTACTTAGGGGCTTTGCAATGTATTTTGATTAACTTAATTATAATGTATCTGTCAGACAAAATACTCCTGGAAAATTTGAATATGTCCCAGTATGTGCCAGGAGTGCTTTTTCTGTGCATGTACATGATAGCATTGATCTGAAAAAGAATTAGACTTGTTCTTATAATATGATAGGATTTAATTCGTGTCATCCACTATTTATTTTCCTTGCAATTTTAAAGTGAATGTAATGTACGTAGAAGGGAGCAGACCAATAGGGAATGAAGTTTTCATTTCTTCCAAGCTATATAGAGCTGGGTGTATTTGCTTTAACTGAGGCTCTATCTCCTCTGAAGAGCCTTAAATAAAGAGTATAAGAGGTAGGGCAAGTATGAAGCGATCCTTTCCCGATGCTTCTTTCCAGTTTCTGGTCATCAGAACTGCAGAGGTCTCTGGAGCTGGCAGTTGCGTTTAGAGTACTAGATGTAATAGCTGTCAGTATACCATCCTCCTTCAATTAGGTGCACAAACTTTCTACAGAAGGTCTTGCTCCTTATTTATTGCTTTATCTTCTTCCCATACTGAGGTGCATTAAGTATTGTAAAGAGATTGACTTAGCTGTTTCCTACAGATTTATACAAGAAAACAGAGACAAACCCCAGCATGCGTAAAGTTGTAAACAATGTGATTTAATATAGGTATTTTGCAGACATCATTGGGAAAACTATTCTAAGTACAAAATGTAAAAGTAGATATATCATATCCCAGCCAGCCACCCCAAAACTAGATTAATAGTTTAATCCTGGTCCAGAGTGAAGGCCACAGAACATACTAGTTTCCTAATCACTTCAGAATATAATTTAACATGTCCTTGGTTTTTAAAGCTCTACATAGCTTTGGTGTGGATACTTCAAATATTGGCTTTTTCCTAGTGTCCTGTTAAAATAACTGAAATCAGCTGATAAGCTCAAAATTTCCTTTTAATACTGGACATAAGGACTGAGCTATTTCTGTGGAGGGTACATGTCTCTAGGATTCAGCTTTCACCACAGCTCAGGCAAAAGCACAGACCTGAGCTTTTTAAGAGTGTTCCGAATCCTGATTTTTTTCCCCTTAACTTGGTGTTTCAGAGTATGTGGAATAAAAGAGGAACACTGGCATTGCAGTTGTTTCTTTGTGGAGCATGCGTTTTGTCGTTTGGGTTTAAGAAAATGCCAAAGTGTCTGAAGATGTTTGTAACTTGTGCAGTGTAGATGGAGATATAAAAAAGTCAATCTAAGAGTTTGTGAATTGTGTATTTAAATCAATCGATGTCAAGACATTGCTTAAGCTCTCTGAAAAGCTGTTTCAGGTTAGATTTTCTTCATGAGCAGCACACTAGTTTCACTCAGCTACACGTTATTTGCTTTAGCTGATAAAAATTCAATCTGTAAGGGAGAAGGGAACATTAAAAATGTCCTTTTATGGAAGACTTTAATTTAAAGACTTAATTTTCCAGTGCATATATTTAATAAAACCTCATCTAATTACCAATCAAAGTATTGTTGACTGTTACAAAAGCAAGATTAAATTACTTGAGTCATGCTTTACATGACTCCACACCACAGAAAGTATGAGCACAATCTTCCTTTTGATTTCTCATCGGAGATTGCATAACCATCCTCATCTATTTTTAAGAGACCTTTCTTCTCTGCTCTTCATTTCTATAAGACAGAAAGCAAACAGGAACAGCAGCATGAATTTTGGGTAGCGCTCAGTCCATGACAGCTTCACTTCTCTCCAGTTAGTTAATGCATGCAGTTAAACCCTTCACATTTCAGGTTATCACTAAACTCTACAGTGTTAGTGAAGTATGAGCATATCTTTGGTCCCTCTTCCTCCTTTCCCCTTCAGCACCTGAGTTATGTTGGAGTGATGAAGCCAAAACTTTTAGGAAAGGTCCTCTGAAGAGCAGGACATAGGGCTTCCTTGGGAACTAAGACAAAGTTTTCACATGTGCTGCCAAAATGAACTACAGCCTCTGAAAATTTGTCTAGAACGTAGTCCCAAATTTATCCTTACACTTTGGGCTGCAGCCTAGTTAAGAGGAAAAGGCAATAGAAGGGTGTGGCAGATAGTGAGATATGATACAGGAAAAACATTTTCTCACTCAGAATACTTGCTGCTAGCAGATGATTCAAATCCCCCACATCATTACTTTTAGATGCATGTATGAGATGGACAAACAAATAGACAAATACATTGCTCTGCAAATGTCTTCCAACCTACCCTTTTTGTAGTTACATGATATGATAGTAACTAAGCCTATAGTTACTGGAAAAACATACTCAACAAATGTGTCTGCTTCTCACACAGAGGGGCCTATAAATTCAAGCTTTTAGGTGCACAGGTGAGCTAAATTTTATGAGTTGTACAGAATGCTTTAAACTCACTTTCCAAAGGTTGAGGCCTGTCATTGTTTCATTGTTATGTGGTATTAATAAGGGCAGGAAAGTTTCTAGAAAAAGAATAGGAATTAACATTTACTGTGCACATTTGGAGTGTTATAATCCTGAAAGAAATATCATGAACAAAAATAAGTGAAGAAGAAAAGAGGAACAGGGAGGAATCTGATTTAATAGGAAGAAAATAACTAGTAAACTTTTTAATAGTACACTTTACTCATTGACAAACTCCAGCCAAGGATGATGCTGTATTGCTGAAGTGGAAGGTGTCGGAAAAAGCTCCAACTTGTGATTAAATACTTATGCATGAGCTTTTCTGTGCTTTGAATTCTTTTGTACTGGACCTGGTGCCAAATCTGGTGGGCCTGATTAAAGTTTGGAAATCCAGAACAGGTTTGTGTTGTGCTCTCAGGTTATTCATGAGTTCCATCACGATTTCTGAGGCTTCCTGTTGTTCAGCAGGACTGATGAACAGATGTACATGATGTTTCCTTCCCCAGCTAACATCGCATTGTTCAAGCTATCACACATAGATAATGTCAACATTAAGCATCCTGGCATCCTGCCTGCTGCTGACATACCACAAAATATCTGGGTAGTAGTCAGGCTGACATCTGCACGTTTGCTAACTAGCCAAGTCATCCATTTATCCAGTGGAAAAAGTGGAATTCTTTAAAATTGCAAGTCATGCTGCACCTTATAATTTTCTTTCTTGTCTACAATTTTTGATCATAAATGCCTTAACAGAAAATTTCCTAGGCTGGATTATGATCAGTAGAGGTTCCCTCCCTTTGAGGTACCCTGCGTACGACTGAAGGCTTTCCTGGAGGAAGGAAGAATGATCATGTGCTTCAGACGTGGAAAAGTCTGCTCAGACGTCCTGAAATAGGTGGGGGATTGTAGTCTAAGAATGCAGAAATAAGGCTTGAAGCCTAAACTTGCATTTAGGACTCCTGAGTAATCGTAAGAGGGAGAGAGCAATTGACTTCCAGCAGGTAGTTCATCCTACCTCTATTAGGCATTTTGGAATGTAATTAAGTGACCTTTGGAAGTGCATTCCCTTCATTAACTTTTGAGGGAGCTTTAATGATTGGCTTGAGGTTGATGCCTAGCTCTTACATGGTAGTGTTCAGTGAAATTAAATCCACCCTTAAGCTCTCTGTAACTGAGATCTATATCTGTAAGATAAAGACTATACTTCAGAGACTGTTCATTAATTTTTTCTGAGGTTCTCAGGTGTTATGAACATGGCAGCACATAGAAATATTGTCTTTCAGGTCAGGTAACTTGAAAAATGCCTGATGAAATTGTTCCTTGTGATGGATACCCTAGCAAGAAAATACAAGAACAAGTATGTTGATTGTATTCTGAAAGAACGTGACCACAGAATTGGGTAAAAGATCATCACTTATGATATGTGGTTATCATAAATCACCAAATAGATTCATGCATCATTGTACATGTTAAATTCTTTTCAATGTCTGTATGTTGATTTTGTGGATGCCACTAAGGCTGTCTTGTTCTGTTGCTATTACTGTGACTACACTAGAAATGACTGTGTATCAAAGGAGGAAATGTGAAAAAAGATACTAAAATGACAAAAAGTTAAGGCGTAGATCATTGTTACAAGGTTGTGCCAGAGGGAGGAAGGAGACGTTTGCTATGCAAACACCGAGCATTCATACACAGAAAAATCTCCGAGCAGTAACTCTCCCCGTGCCTTCGGCCTTGGGAGCTGGGGTGCTCTGAGACAGTGCAAGGTGCCTGTGCCAAGGTGCCGAACCTGCTGAGTCAAAAGAGTTATTCTGGTTTGTGTCATCTAAATACACCCTTTCCTCCACAAGGAGTAGGCTGTCACCAACCTGGAATCTTACCCAAGAATTCATCTCCAAAACATTAGGTATTTTGGATATAGTCAGCATTTACTTTCTATTGTGAGGACACTTTGGGGCAATCTTTGCATTGAGTCTTTGGGTCCTCTGCAGACTTGACTTTTCTAAGGTCTTTTGATGCATTTGTTTTTACTCTTTGTCATAACAAAATTACAGTATAAATCTGAAATATCTAGGGTGGCATATTTATTCATGCATTAAAGACCACATTTCTTAATGTATTTCCCCCCCCCTCATTGTGTGGCTAATTCTTACCTGTGACTTTAGAGAGGACTTTGAGCCAAGGAGAATCTCCATCCTTTATTGGATGCGGGGGGGAACATTGTCACCAAGGATGAGGAAAAGGCGGAGGTACTCAATGCCTTCTTTGCCTCAGTCTTTAACAGGCAGACCAGTTATCCTCAGGGTACTCAGCTCCCTGAGCTGGAAGACAGGGACAGCAAGCAGGATGAACCCCCCATAATCCAAGAGGAAGCAGTTAACGACCTGCTACGCCACCTGGACACTCACAAGTCTATGGGGCCGGATGGGATCCACCCGAGAGTGCTGAGGGAGCTGGCGGAGGAGCTCTCCAAGCCACTCTCCATCATTTATCAGCAGTCCTGGTTAACGGGGGAGGTCCCGGATGACTGGAGGCTTGCCAATGTGACGCCCATCTACAAGAAGGGCCGGAAGGAGGATCCAGGGAACTACAGGCCTGTCAGCCTGACCTCGGTGCCAGGGAAGATGATGGAGCGGCTCATCTTGAGGGCGCTCACAAGGCATGAGTGGGACAACCAGGGCATCAGGCCCAGCCAGCACGGATTCATGAGAGGCAGGTCCTGCTTGACCAACCTGATCTCCTTCTATGACCAGGTGACCCACCTAGTGGATGAGGGAAAGGCTGTGGATGTGGTCTACCTGGACTTCAGTAAGGCCTTTGACACCGTCTCCCACAGCATTCTCCTAGAGAAGCTGGCGGCTCACGGCTTAGACAGGTGGACTCTGCGCTGGGTCAAAAACTGGCTGGACGGCCGGGCCCAGGGAGTTGTGGTGAATGGAGTTACATCCAGTTGGCGGCTGGTCACGAGTGGTGTTCCCCAGGGCTCAGTTTTGGGGCCGGTCTTGTTCAGTATCTTTACCAATGATCTGGATGAGGGGATCGAGTGCTCCCTCAGTAAGTTTGCAGATGACACCAAGTTGGGTGGGAGTGTTGATCTGCTTGAGGGTAGGCAGGCTCTGCAGAGGGACCTGGACAGGCTGGATCGATGGGCCCAGGCCAACTGTATGAGGTTCAACAAGGCCAAGTGCCGGGTCCTGCACTTTGGCCACAACAACCCCATGCAGCGCTACAGGCTTGGGGAAGAGTGGCTGGAAAGCTGCCTGTCGGAAAAGGACCTGGGGGTTCTGGTTGACAGCCGGCTGAACATGAGCCGGCAGTGTGCCCAGGCGGCCAAGAAGGCCAATGGCATCCTGGCCTGTATCAGAAATAGTGTGGCCAGCAGGACTAGGGAAGGGATCGTGCCCCTGTACTCGGCCCTGGTGAGGCCGCACCTCGAATACTGTGTTCAGTTTTGGGCCCCTCACTGCAAGAAGGACGTCGAGGTGCTGGAGCGTGTCCAGAGAAGGGTAATGAAGCTGGTGAGGGGTCTGGAGAACAAGTCTTATGAGGAGCGGCTGAGGGAACCGGGGTTGTTTAGCCTGGAGAAAAGGAGGCTCAGGGGAGACCTCATCGCTCTCTACAACTACCTGAAAGGAGGTTGTAGCGAGGTGGGTGTCGGTCTCTTCTCCCAAGTAACAAGCGATAGGACGAGGGGAAATGGCCTCAAGTTGTGCCAGGGGAGGTTTAGATTGGACATGAGGAAAAATTTCTTTACTGAAAGAGTGGTTAAACGTTGGAACAGGCTGCCCAGGGAAGTGGTTGAGTCCCCATCCCTGGAGGTATTTAAAAGACGTGTAGATGAGGCGCTTAGGGACATGGTTTAGTGGGCATGGTGGTGTTGGGTTGACGGTTGGACTCGATGATCTTAGAGGTCTTTTCCAACCTTAATGATTCTATGATTCTATGATTCTATGATTCTATGATTCTAAGATAACCCCGAAAATCCTGCTGGGGCTCTATAACTGTGTTCTCTTGCCCCTATTTATTGTTTCATTTCACTAGCTATAAAAGCCTGTGGTAGATCAGCTTTTTCCTCTCCTTGTGTAAGAAAGCTGCCCAAGACAATGTTTTAGTGCTGAAACTGGCCTGACTCTGATGTACAGGTTTAATGCTTTATAATTCTCGCAAGAATAAAGTCTATCGTCATGCTCCAAATTGCATTGAATTGGAGCTGTGTAATGCTGAAATGTTCCTCTGTTACTCCTCTCAGTGTCATGCTCTGTGAGTTACCGCAGAAGGAAAGTTACCCTTAGTACCTGTGTTTGTCATGACAGTGCCTTTCTTTCCAAAACAGAGATTGGATAGCTTGTCCTGGTATTTCCATCCTGTATCCTCTTGTGCGCATATCTCAGGTTTGGTGGTATAGGTGATGTGCTGAACAAAAAAATGGGAGCCAGGCTGTTTCCTCAAGTGCCATGACAGGTTTCAGAACACCAGAGACAAACTTGACTACAAATTTTTCTTTCCAAACTACATGTCTGTATTAGTCTGCCACACAGGAAGCAGATGGTATTTTATAGTAATTTATATACTGAATTTTCACATGCCGGAGACTGCCTGGGAACGCTTTGTGGATTTTGCTGTCAAATTGTGTTGAATAGAAGGCTACTGCAGTTACCTGGGAGAGGTTTTTACTCCAACCCACGGTGTTACAAAAGTGCAAGTTTCCCTGTGGCTTTGTAAGTCTATCATCCATCACACCTCTAGTCTATCGTCCAGCACACCTCTCATTGCTGTCAGAAGTGAAGCATAACGTACAAGCAGTGGTCGAATGGCACAATATATTCCTGGAGCAGAGATTCAAGTTCACCTGTGGTAATTAGTTTAAGTTTCTTCCAGTTATTTCAACTGAACAAGAGGCTGCAGAGGAAAGTGTGTTCCTCAGCATGCAGAGAACTTCAAAACCCATAACAAGGTTGAGCATTACATCTGACTTCAGATAATTCAACCAACCTTCTCACCTTTTACTCAAACTTAAGTATTTCAAGCCTTCTGTCAATATTAGATGACTCTGTACAGCATATGATGTCAAATTTTACATTACTGTAGATATTCAAGGATCCCTGACATACTTGAAATTATTTTGTCAACAGATAAGTATGATTCACCCATTAAGTCTGTATTTCTCTTAATTCATAGAAAAAATATTCTTTCTCTTTGAAAAGGGAAAGCTCTAGTAGTGATTTATGGCACATTGACTTCACAGTTGTGTAGTTGCAGTATTATCCTTTATTGAGGTAAATGTTGGATTAGAGATACATTTCTTCTTAGAGATGGGAATTACTGATTTGTTTTATGGTGTGTGATATAGTTGCATACAAAGCAGTCTTGAAAGGTTACATGCTGTGTGTAGTAATGCTCTGGAACTGCTTTCCCATACCATATTTTGGCACTCCCTCTGCCTCACTGAACGTGTGAGGAAGGTGATTTGTTTAAAGGCTGTGTTATGAAATACAAATGACAGGAGATAAACCACCTATCAGCCCACATGTCACTTCCAGCAAAAAGATGATCAGTTAGCCAGAACCAGGTTCATGTCTGATGCTGTGTTGCTAGTGTGTCTGCAATGTAGGTTTGCAGGATCTAGGGGTGGACCCTTCATTTCCCACCTATCAACTAATGAAATTCCTTTCAGTAGTGCACAGGCTCCCATGGTACATGCTAGCTGGTTTCACAGCAAGTCTATAATCTTGTCAAAGTTTTGGGAAGTTGATCAGACTTTTGCTCCAACTCGTGTTGTCAAGCATCGCTTCACCTGTTTGATGAATGTAGTGTCAGGAATGCATGTTTCTGCAGTTGCCTGTACCCCTAAGCAGAATATCTGCTGCTGCTTCCTTCCTTTTATTTTTGCAGATATTCTGATGTTTTCTGGCCATCGGTACAAGTTAATTTTTTATTAAGAGTCTCGGACAGCATAAGACTTTTCTGTAAATAATCAGTTATTTGATTATTTGCTTTTCTCAAAGCATCTGATGGACAGGTTTTCTTACATACACATATCTGATATCTCAGCTGAATGTGGTTGTGTAAACTCAACTGTTTTGAAGGTAAATTCAGAAATCAGTTGGTTCCAAATTGAAAAATTCTTCAGTAATCTCTTGGCTGGACCATGTGTAGCCCTCTGATTAAATTAGAGGGTTTTTTAAAGATTATGCTGATTTTCTTACCTTCTGCTAGGCTCGTTTATTTGGAGGTTATAAAGTCTGCAGGCTACACTGAAGCCTGTTCAGAGTGGGAAAAAAAGAAAGGCAGTATTGTCTTTTCTCCCGTGCATGTAGATCTTTGCTTCAAAGAGAAAAACACCTATGGACTCCGCTGCAAAAGGGGCCAATTGCCAACTATCAGAGTAAGCTACCAAGGAGGAAAACACGTAGCTGAGTTGAATGATTTCAAATTAGTTGGGCCTGATGGCTCTAATCAGAGAGGATTTCTTGAAGTGACTAAAGCAATCTCAGATTCATTAGTAAGTTTATTTGAAATCCTAAATAGGATGAGTGGGATCCAGTAAACAAATATGTTGGTAGTCTAGTGACTGTCATAAAAGGACCAAATGGATGAACAGGAGAAAATTCAGGCCAGTCTGCTTAACTTCACCTCCTGAAAAAATACTGGCATAAATAAACTATTTGTGAGCACCTCTGAGACAATTAACCTCTGATAGGTGATCAATAAGAGGCAGCATAGTTTTGTCAAAAGCAAATTAAATCACAGCAATCTGATTTCTTTCCATGATAATGCAGAAGGCCTTCCTAGAGGAAAGGTAAATGAAGTCCTACGCTTAGTTTCCAGTAGAGGTGAAGCTTTTGGCAGTGTTGCATATGGCATTCCCATAACGAAAACAAAAGAACATAGATAAATTAATAGAAGATGGATGCGGTGTCCATACTTGAAGCAGCTGTCTGTGGTTCTCTTCGAAAATGCAAGGCCTCTTATAAGCATGATTCCTCCAAAGTCTAGTCTTGGATCATTTTCATGAATGTCGGATATGCATAGATAGCAAGTTTAGGCAGTTGCAGATAGTACTGGTTTAAAGGGGCTACAAGATTAAAATTCAGTAGAAACTTGACAAGCTTGAAAAACTGTCTGGCCTTAAATGAGAATAGGATTCAGTAAGAAGTGTAAGCTATTACACTTGGGCAGGAGTAATCATCTGCTCAAATGCAGGCGAGGGGAAAACCAGGAAGCTACAAATACGCAGGAAAGAATTTGGAGGTATAATAAATCATAAACACGGCAATGTCAGTCTTTTACAGGAGAGGCAAACATCACAATGGAATGCTCAGACGGGACAGCATAATCTCCAAGGCAAGTGACGTGATCTTTTTGTGCTACTCACAGTGTTCGTAAGACGTCAGCTAGAGTGCAGCTCTTGGTTTTGGGCACTGCACACCAGGGAAAATGGGTCATTTGGAAAAAATGGAGGAGAATGAGGAGAACGGCAACAAGTTTGGAAGAGTGGTTTGTTTAGTCAGGAGAGGGCTGACAAAAGCCATTATAAACTATCAAGTATGTAAAAGCTTACTCTAAATTAAATAATCTCTTCTCAGTGTCCACAGTATTTCAGATTAGTTATCAAGAGCTTAAAATGCAGCAAATGTGATACAAGTTTGACATTAGGAAAAAACTTTGAGTGACAAAGAGTAATGTAGCACTGGAGTAGGCTTGCAAAGGAGTTGGTGAGATCTTCATTACTTCTTCACTGAGGAAAAAAGTCTTTATCAAGATTTTTAGGAACAGGATAGACAAACATTCCCCAGGAGTCATTTTGACTGTGGTCAGTCTGGTCTCAAAGCAGGGGAATAGGCCAAGTGGCTTTTCAGGCATCCTCTATGTTCCATCCCTTTCAGTTGCAGGGAGACACTCATTTTCAAATACATTATATATACACTGAAATAGCTTATTCTAAAATCCACGTGATTGCCTCCTTTCATCTCTCTTTTGTAAAAGTATAAATTTGGCTGTTAGAGTGAACATTTTTGTTTCACTTTTTATGATAGTGCTAAATGAGTTGTTCTTTTTTCTCTTTTATGCTCTTTGAAATGTATTTTGCCAGTTTATTTTATGCTATATTAAAATTGCTAAGTGTTTCTAAAAGCTGTGGGGTTTTTTAATAATTTTTCTCTGGTAGCTCTATCTGTGCAGGGTTTTTTTTATTTTTCTTTTTTTCCTCTGTCAACTTTCCTGTTCTTCTGGTAGATGTGCACACTGTTTTCAGCACCACTGGATTTCAGAAAAGGGAGGGAGCAGAGGAAAGCCAATGCATGATGTAGTATAGCTGTTTGCCCCATCTCTTTGTGACTTTCTTTTAATGGTTTCTCTTCCTTCACCTTCCTTCCCCCCATGTACTGCTTTGATGTGTCAAAATGTTTTTTAAAAACAAGTGGTGACCATTGTTAACTAAAGATCTTGGCACTCTTGGTTTGCCCAAAGGCTTTCTTATACTCTGAATTGCAATGGTGTGTCTGTCATAAGGAACAAACACTGCGGAAGTTGCTAGTGTGGCTGTGAACAGTAAATGCGACAGATCCATAACACTAGCTGTGCTGCAGCTCTATTAGTCTTCATACCATATCAGCACCGAAAGAACCAGGCCTTTTTGAACTTAAACCATGAAAGCAGACGTTCAGATACAATTGCTGAGTAGGTACAAAATGCTGATCACATACATACACTCTGAAATACTGTAAATATTATCCTATGAGAAAATTATGACAAATTAACATTTGTACAGACTCACACTGCTACTGTAACGCTTTAATAACAAAAGACTACAGTGCCCACAGTTTTCTTCCTACTGGAAATGGAATAGACTGCAGCGTATGCTTTCACTGATGGAAATTAAAAGTAGTCTGACATTAATTATTAACATTTAAATCACATTTTAAATATTAAATGCAAGAAAAGTCATATTATTTCCCTGGGAAAGCAAACTGCTTTCAGGGTCTAATGACAATAAAATTAGCCTTCAGTGCTGCTAGCCTTTAGGGCTTCTTGCCCTCCCAGGGCCCCAGAGGCCCTCAATAGCTGGTAAGGTGTCCTGCCTACAGCGGCACTGAATGGGTTTTAGAGCAATTGAAACATCTTTATTTCACCTAAAACATTCTAACAGTGGTGATTAGGCAAAGGATACAAAATGTTCTCCTCTTTAGAAAAGTCAGGATTTAAGATACTCCTACGGGATATATAAGTATGTTTTGGTGGGGGTATATCTGAGTGTGCTCTCCCATTGCGTGCTCTGGGGGCCTGCGCGTGCCTCTCATCACACAAGTGAAGAGGCTGCTGAGTAAAGGGCTGCAGGATGGGGAACACGGACAGTATTTGGTTTACATGGCTTTTAGGTCGAAGACAATTATTTTGCTTAGTTTAACTTTTTTTTTTTTTTTGGTAGTATAACAACAATACAGTCTGAACCCATACTGTTTCTTTCTAGATAAATAGAAGTCAATAGTTCAGATACTGTGGAGGAACACCTAGTGATTCCCTGTATGATTAAAAGTCATTAGGCCAAACATTTGGCTTTTTAGTGCACTGAAATCAGAGACATTAGATGAGCAGGATTCTAGCTGGTGCATCACTATCTCAAAAATTATTATGGGATTAATTAAGATATGCCCACTCACAACTTCAAAAGCAATCAGTCAAAAAAAGGAAAAAAAATAATCTAGGTTTTGCAATTACCATAAGACAATTATTTAGACACCTGTGAGGATCTGTAAAAAGTCGTTCCAGTTTCCAACAACGCTAGTGTCTTTTTGATTTTTTTGAGGTAAGTATGAACTCTAGCAGTAAAATAAAATGTTTCTGTTGGAATTGCTTTCAGGGTAAGCATTCAGTATTCAAATATTTTGCATTTACCATAACAAGTCATTCACTTATTCATTCATTCATTCATTTATGAAAGGGCTTTGCTATTCTATATTTATTATGAGCTCCCTTGGCTCACTTTCCAGTTTTACAAAGGACTCTCATGAGACGTTTCAATGATAGCAAATACCACAAACTGCAAGTGAGCTGTTCCTTGTGTTGCCCTCACTGCAGATGAAAGCCCTTTATAACAGATAAGGACAGAAGCAGGTAAAGCTTTATTCACATTGGACAAAACAATTAAAAAAAATTTTCCACGTCCTCAGTAAATGATAATGGAGTTGTCTTTTAAATGCCATTTTGTTTAATTAATAAATAAGGGGTTTTATTGAATTTTCAGTATCAGCACCTAATTTGTCTTGTTTTTTCTCCATACTTGGCTAAAACAATGTTGAGCTTTCTTAGTTTAAAAGAATATTGGGACTTGCAGCCCAGTCTTATATCAAATGTTTCTATATGTGGCTTTGAATGGCTGCCTACAATCCATATTCTTCAAAGTGAATTTCCCTTAACCGTAGACACTGGTATGGCCTGCAGCATTATGGAAATATTTCTCCTTTTCTGTATATTAAGGGAGCTTTTAGAGCCAGCATTACTCCCATGGCATCTTTGCCTGTGCCTCTTTAAAGAGAATGTTTCTCAGACTATTCTGGAGGTCTCCTCCCACCTTAATTGTATTGTGAAGCCCAGAGAAATGTTACCTCTGATGGTTTCTGTCAGAGAAGCTAAAGAGATTGTTTGGATTGAAATTGTAAGAGGTGTTACTGGCCTGTCAAGTAGCGCTGCTGGAATTGAAGGGTGCTCCCACAGTCATTTTCCTTGGAGCAGAGCATTTTTCTGCACTTCATCACCATGTTCTCCGAAGATTACTCTCCAGTCTTAACAGGTACCAATGTTCAGAGAGACAGGAGAGGAAGAAGTGCAAAACTGCATTTCCAACTTCTACTAATTAACTAAGTGTATATCAGGTATGTGTTACCCTCATGCTACAAATAAGCAACAAGTGGCAAAGAGCCTTAAGAAAATCACCATTAACGAGTTCACGGTGTCTGGCATTGGTTTTGTGTTTGGAATATGGAATAAAGCCCTGAATGAATCAGTGATCAATACTATTTTCTCTAATTTTGTTAGGTGTATCAGACTGGGCTATAAATACTCAGTGTGAATTCCCCTAGTATCATGATTTTATTTCTTTGTTTGTTTACAAAGGATTAATCAGTGGAACAGGCGCTGTAATCAAGATGCCACTCTCCTAATTGGGTCTGCTGACTGTCATACAGTGCAGTCATTACTACACCTATCTTGGAGTAACTTTGACAAGACAAATTGAGAGTCCTTCTCCAGTGTAAACTGTAGCCAGGGAGTTAGGGCATTTGTCTGGGAAGTGGAAGACCAGTGTTTAAATCCTTGCTCCACAGCATTTGAACCAGGGGTTTGTTCATGACCTAGATGTCATTAGTCCTATGGAGAGCATTGAAGTTTCCATGTTCATCAGGCCTTTTCTTTCCAAATCAATTCCATGCTAATAAAATGCATGGAATTGAAATAAAACAGGGCTTGGGGTGCGAGGGGGGAGGATTGGCTAATCTGCCATTTCTAATGTGGGGGTTTTTATGTTAACCTGGAATATTATTAACCAGAGGTGAACTTTAAAAATTATTTATTCACATAGTTGTAGTTTGAAGGGATTCAAAGTGGCTGTTTTCACATTGCTTAAAGGGAAATATTTTATCAGCCCAAGTTCACCGAAAATCTGCTGGAGGTTCATCTGAAAGGTTCATGAACCTTAGCTACTTTGTCAACAAACTTGCCTTGGTTTTCAACCATGTCACACCATTTGACACCAGTGGACTGTTGTATGTGTTTGGAGCAGATAAATAAAGTTTCACCCCTATGCCCTGCTGTATTAACTGTATTAATTAACTTACTCTGTAAACAAAGATGCTTGTAGGTGATCTCTAAATAGTCCAGCAGAGAATATTCATTAAGTGAAAAAACAGTAACCTAAAATGTATGAGTGTTTTGAAGGTTTAAACACGTACAGATAGCTGCATAAAAAACCTATGCAAATCCTACCCTGCAGGGTGTTATTCTTACATTATTCAAATTACAAAATTACTGTTGGATTTATTTAAGAAATTCTCTGCATCATCAAAAGCAACAGAGATGACAGCAAATGCACACATGAAGTAAAGTCTTGAAGAGAGGTGTCATGAGGGGCTGAGGCTTGTAACAGGGGGAGGTCTCAGGGAGTTGCAACGCATGAGCAATGAATGTCAAACAATACAGCCAGTCTGGCTCACCCAATACCATTCTTTCTGAACTCAATTTCAGAACCCAAATTGGACAGAAAAATGGGCACATTTAGAGTAAAATGCCAGTCAAGTGAACACTGAACACCACCACAGTTTTCTGATGTGAACTGTAAACAGCATTACAAGAAACTAGTGGAAGAAAAAGAATTAGAAATCCATAACGTATGAGAGAAAACCATAACCATGACTATCTTTTATTCAAGTTTTATGTCAGATTATAGACAACTGATTGCAAGGTTTCTTTGTACAGAAAATTACCTTTGCATGAATAACTTAGCAAAAGATAGCCCTTTCACTGCTGCCCTTCATCATTCCTTATATTTTGTAGTCCTCAATTGTTTAAGAAGCTGGACCATACTAGGAGCATTTTCTCAAGAAGCTGGCAAGGAAGCTAATGCAATTGCTGGACATAATGATGGATAGTGAGCAGTGTAAATTACATGCTTTGGTGAATGTATTGGAGAAAATAATATTCACCCTGATTCTTCATCTAAAATTGGCAACGCTTCTTGACTTTCATGATGTTTTGAATCACTTAAATATTTTTTATTCTTCTAATCTAGAAATTGTAACACTCCAACTTAGAAGACAACTGCAATTTTCCCATATATAAAAGACATGAATGTATATAAATAATATATAGACTTTTACCCTTGTTTAGGAGAATGCTTATGTCCCTAAAATGTATCGAGAGATAAATGCTCAACATTTTCATAAATGTCAAAATACATTGAGTCACTGTCAAATTCTAGTTTCAGTCTTAAAAGAATTTCTGAAGGAATTATTTGGATTATTTCTTTATCATAGGAAAGTGATTTTTTTTCAAAGAAGGTTTTATCAAATAGCAGACTTTTTTTTAACTTAAAAAAAAAGTTCCTGTGCAGATACTATGTGTAGTAAATTTAAACAGATGAGGGACCAATTCCTGGACCAGGGGCTGTCAGGCACGAACTGGTTTGCACCTATGCTGTGTAGGGGAAGAAGCCTCTAGAGCAGACTGTCCACATTCACACTGCACAGAATTTTGCCCTGGCTCTCCCCATGTGGTTCCAAAGTAATAATAATTATTATTTTATGTGTTTCATTTCAGTGTCTGTAACACTGCAAGATATATGTTGCAGTCTGCCAGGGCGTTCTTATGGTACGATGCCAGGAGCACTCACTGCCTGCACTGTGGTGTGGCCTGAAGACTTGCAGGAGTTTTAGGGTGTACAGATCATATTGGAGGACTGTGCAGGGCAGAGGGACTTAAACCTCACGCATTCCTGCCCATATCATCTTTCGGGATCCATAAGTAAGCTAACACCTGAATTTGCCCAGGCATGGTGGAGAGGTGGTTGGAACAGTCCAGAGCAGGGGCAGGGACAAATCAATCAGTTGCATAGTCGAGGGCTGTGGTGTTGCATTCACTCCTTATCCCTCTCATTGAGCGGTATGGATGTATCCATTAAGATTGAGAAAATGAAAGCTTTCCAAAAAGAATTCCTTCAAACAGAAGAAGTGAGGCAACCTGATAATGTCAACGAAAAAGCTGTTATAATCATAGAGTCATAGAATCATTAAAGTTGGAAAAGACCTCTAAGATCATTGAGTCCAACCATCAACCCAACACCACCATGCCCACTAAACCATGTCCCTAAGCGCCTCATCTACACGTCTTTTAAATACCTCCAGGGATGGTGACTTAACCACTTCCCTGGGCAGCCTGTTCCAACGTTTAACCACTCTTTCAGTAAAGAAATTTTTCCTCATGTCCAAATAATGTATAATGTTGTTATCCCTTCCTGAACTGTGGGATATTTCTGCCTTGGAGAGTGATGACACGTTTGAGGGTGGATTATAGCTTACCAGTGTTCAAGCTCCTTGGCTCAGTTAAAGCTCCATGGCTTCTCACGGTTATCACACACCAAAGGAAGGTGGGCACGCTAATTTTGAAACTAAGTGATTGGTATCTGCAGATGTTTTTTTGCATGTGCCAAAGCAGAAAACAAATCCAGAGGCATTTTTCAACAGTTTCACCCATAAACTTTTCAGTCTGTGAAAACCGTAGGGGACTGTGAGAGACTCTAGATTAATTTTAAAAACTTGGCATATGAGATTCAGCTTCCATAAATTTAAAGGTAATGTGCGCTGGCAAAAACAATCCAAACCTCTCATGCTGCTGAGCTTTAAACTTTCACGTTCCTCTGAGAAAAAGAAATTCTCATTGTCACTGGCAAACTAGCAAAGTAAAAATCTCTCCAGAATACATCAACAGTAGGAAAAAGCAAAAATTAGATCTTTGATTCATTAGGGAAATGGAAAGCAATGCAGAGAAAGTTAAGGTTTTATTGTCAGTGATAGTTACGAGCCTTTGTTTGGAACGTGAATTCCACATTAAAAAAATACAGAAATAATTCTGAAGAGATCCAGAGGACAGCAAGGCTAATGTTATGTTTTGAATTGCTTGTGAGCACTCCTTGCAAGGCTTGTCTTAAACGGAATGAAAAAAAAAACTGTATCAGAAGAATCAGTCATAATTCAGTGTAATTGATGGCAGGTAAAGTAAGATAAATTGAAGAAGTATTTCATTAGGGTACATATAGTCAACTTGTGAAACTCACAGCCAGATACGGTGAGAGCTGAACATTATAGCTGAATATTATTGCTGTTCTTAGGATAAGTCTAGTGTAATTTTTATGGCCAGTAATAATATTCATAGTCATGTCTATTAAGACATATAGAGAATCAAACTGAATGTAGTAGACTATGAGTTGCTTGCCACAAGTATCAGCAAATACTTTTTTCCCCTCTCTCTGTATAGGAAACATAACAGAAGTTGTCATTACCACTGAGCTATTTCCCCCTTTTTTCCTGTTCTCACCATTTTTTCCACATCTCTATACCCTCCAAAAAGGAGATTGTTTCTCAAAGAAGCTGCAAGTTTTTCCTGTGTCACGTGATTGCAAGTGTTTCGCCCTATCAAAAATGCAGTTGTTCCTTGACAGTTGTGAAGCGTGCATTCAGTCATACAATTAAGGACAGTTTTGTTCATGTGGCAGAAGGATTGCCCTTCATTAGGCAAAACTGCCTAAATCTCCTGTTGCATCTGTTGTGTCATGGGACACAGAAGGTGCCCCAGTGACAGTCTAGATGTGCATGGACGTGCTTCATTAGCTGACAAGGGGGTATCTGCATTTTATTACCAGATGCACTTTCTTGGTCACGCAGAAGGGAAGAGGTACAGGGCACTTGAGAAAGGATCCAAAAGGATCTGTCAAGCCTATTATCTGTTCTTCATTTATGCCAGAGCCATCCATTACACAAAAGACAGCAAGGAACGAGTTGCAGGCCAGATGACCTGGTCTGCTGTGTCGGATCCAGGCAAGATAGCCCACATGTTTTCATCATAACTGCTGTAATGAACATTTAGACCAGTACTATATACTAGTATACTGACACATTTTTCTGAGCTGTGAGGGAACAATGACAAGGATAGGTTCATGTTCATATGGTTGTTTTATTTTGTTTCACATTAAAAATATCTAAAGGCAAAAAGCAAAATCATCTTCCTGAATGTGTTTATGCAGGTCAGGCTTTTGCCCCAGTAAGATTTATCTGCCTGTTGGATTTTATTGTTGTCATAACAATATTATAAGTTACTTGAGTATAGATTAACTTTTGCATCTTCTTAAGGAATACTTTTTTCAGCAGTGAAACATGTATGTTTAATTATTAAACCTGATGGTTCTGCTGAACTTTGAGCTTGCTGAGGTTTGAAATGGGTGAAGATCAGGTGGTTTTCAGAAATAACCTATTCCTACCCCACTATGTCTGTAGACCTGCAGCTCTGGACCTTGTACTTGTTTGCTCTTCCACATGCAGTATGGAGCCCTGTATGGGCTTGCTCAGAGATCCAGAGGGCTATACCTGGTTTTAGTATACTGTTAACTTCTAAATAATCCTTGCGGTATGAAATGAAGAACCTGTAGTATTAGCTATCATTCCACAACGCTGTATGTAGGAATGGTTTGTATGAGGAAAATGAGATTATTTTTCTCTTCTTCAGCTTTCTTCATATTTCCAGAGCAGTTAGGAATAATGAGCAGTAAATTCATTAGCAAACTTCACACTGACTCTGTATTACATAGCAATAGTAAACCCTAACACTCAGGTGAAACCAGTGTGTCTGATCTACATGAATGGTAAACTTGGTTACTTTTTCAGTCAATCAATAAACTCAGAAAGACATTCTGATACCAGGCTACATAAGGCTTGGAGGGATTAACTTGCACCCATCAAAACAGTGTGTGCTAACCCTAAATCTCCACAATCGTAATCAACATTGCTCCACATTCCATATCAGCATTCAAACTCTTCCAAGATTCCCCCACCTAATCACCCAGTCCCTCTTCTCAAAATTCCAGGTGCTAACACAATAAAACATTCAACTGAATAAAGGGATGGTGAACAACTAGTAACATACTGAATGGATAAGTCTAGTGACTCCGCTGATCACTGACCAGTGACCTTCCTTTCAAAGGGAAATAGGAGCATTTGTATCTGTGAAAACTGGACACAGTACAGCTTAATTGAGAAAGAATCAGAGTTCTTATTTTGTAGTAATGAATTATTATAGAAATACTGACAGTCATCTGCTTATGTTGTGATTTCCCCAAAGGTTTCTCCAGCTAAAGCCATAGCTTAAGTAAACATTTCCAAGAAACTAGGTTTTTCAACCCTAGACCTCCGCATGCCTCCCTGAATGACTTTAATTCACTAAAAGAAATCAAACATAGCAACATATTTAAGTAAAATATACCACTGTGTTTGAATTATAACATTAATATATCATTAAGCGCAATAAGCATAATCACAGAATGACAGAATCGTTTAGGTTGGAAAAGACCTTTAAGATCATCGAGTCCAACCATTAACCTAGCACCGCCAAGTCCACCACTAAACCATGTCCCTAAGCACCACATCTACACGTCTTTTAAATACTTCCAGGGATGGTGACTCAACCACTTCCCTGGACAGCCTGTTCCAATGCTTGACAACCCTTTAGGTGAAGAAATTTTTCCTAATATCCAATCTAAACATCCCCTGGAGCAACTTGAGGCTGTTTCCTCTCATCCTATCGCTTGTTACTTGGGAGAAGAGACCAACACCCACCTCGCTACAACCTCCTTTCAGGTAGTTGTAGAGAGCAATAAGGATATAATAAAATGATGTGAAAAAAAAGCTGAAGAATTCTGTGGACCTCTGCTATAGTTAACATCATGGATTAGTAACTATTCTAAAACATGTTTAAATTTGGAACTACAGAACTAAATGTACAGAAAATAAACATTTCAAGGATAGCAGTGCGAAATATAATTAAACTGAGCTTGTGAGTGCACATTGAAACATGGAAAACAACATGAAACAAAATGAAATTTACTGTGTTTTATCATTTAGTACCAGCCATTAATATTTTTGTGTATTTCACTAGAGTTTAAATTGTACTGAGCCTTAATTACTGTGTAAATACACACTTAAACTGAATTCACTTTGGGACAAGCTTTGGCTAAGAAATCTTTAAGCCTGAGATAAATTGAGCATATGAGCACTTTCTGCAATGCAAAGAAATTCATCATTTTGTTTGACTAAATGTCGGTTCTTTTTGGAGGATTGGAATGGTTTTAAGTTGAAGTCGTAAAATTATGAGAGGGTGATTAAAAGATTTGCTGTCATCAAGTCAAAATTTAGAGAAATACTTTAAGCTGAGGAATGTATTTTCATGTCAACGAACAGAGGAATAGTTGGATACTTCTCCATTCAAGTACAATTAGTATTTATGAATTATTAATTCAGTCAATTCATTTGTTGTGTATTAATTTGAAGAATTATGTGGAAGCACACACATTTCCTAGTTCACGTGATGTGAAGGCCACTGAAAAGTGGGTACTTGTCCACGAAGATACTTCAGCAAAGAACAAAGCCCATGAAAACTTTTCTAGTTCAACACCAAAAATAAGGGAATAGAGGGGCTGTAAGAAGTCCCTAGTAAGTACATGTCCCCTTGAATAACATTAAGCCTTTCTTTTACCCCTTTTTTCCCCCCTCCAGCAGAGCAATTCTAGCCTCAGACCTCGTAGGTTGTGATTTCTTTCTGTTCTTGTGGCCCAGGTTATTGGGAAGACTTACCAGGCAGCACCAAAAAAGGGGTAATGGCAGCAACCACTGCACCTTCAAGCACACAGAAACCCCGCTCTTTTGCAATTCAGATAGTTAAAGCAATCTTTTTCCTTACAGAAATATCGTTAGCTATTTTTGTTTTGTGATCTTTAATTTGGAATAGAGCCTCAATGTCTTACTCTCTTTGGTAGAAAATGATTCAGTGTCTTATGTATTGCTCTGTGGAGTAGGAAACCATCCATCCAATCCTGCAGCCAAAAGGCTGAGCGTGAGCAAGCACCAGGAGTCCATGATGCTGGAAATGAGGGAGGGAGGTCCGTGTGTTTGACCAGTCACATCAGCATCTTTTCCAAGCTGAGATCAGGGCTTCTTCCTCCTGCACTGAGAGTTGTCAGCCTGTTTCTATGGTGATCTCCAAGACACTGATGGATTTGCTGTGGTTATATAACATGTTCCAAAAAAATCAACTCAACTACTAGGATCTTTGAACAGCATCAATATTTTTGAGTGTAGCCGGGACATTATGACAGTCAATGGGTTTCATCTGCTTAAATGTGAGCAGGTATTTAAATAGAGAGGGAGGAAGGTGCACTGTCTGAGGTAGGCTTTTACCAGGCATACATATAATCTGGTGACTGCTGCCTCTGGGCTTATCAACTGTAACTTGTCCTTCTGAAGGCTTTGCTGCAAATCTGCATGGAAGTTTTCTGGAGAGCGCAGGTCATGCACGTTTTCTCTGATCGATATGAACCACAAAGTGCATAATCCCTGCGTACTCCATTTTACCTGGCTATCTGATTCTTTTTTGCTTGCTCGATCCACAGTTACGTCCGAATCACACTGATTACACCCCAGCATTCTCCCTATACCTTTATCAGAGGATTATTTCCTTCCCTTCACTTTACCAATGCTTGTAATTTGATTGTAGTTTGCACTGTATTTGGGGCAGGTACTTTTTTTAAACCACGCTCTCCTTCCTCCACCTCCCTCCCTGCACATACACACCATCTGCCATTCCTGGGTTTATTTGGTTTCATGAAAATGTCATCTTTCATTTTAAGCAGACAGACCTCTCTGATTCAGGTAGATATACTGCTCTGAATTAAATGCCAGGGATGGAAGCGTGCTTGGCAGCCATGGAGATGTGGCAGCATCCTGCCATGTGGCAATACATGCCACACTGATCAATGCTACTGAAGGGGACACTTTGCAAAGTCTCCTTGTCTCCTGTTGATAACTCCCTGTTTCCCTGGTCCTAGCGGTGATAGATGAAAAGCTCAGAGAATTCAAACCATCAGTAGTTGTCATGATCTAAATTGTAGGCTAAATACTTGGATTTTGGCTGTCTTTGAGGCCTTTTGCCTCCAGAATGCTTGCTTGCCCTACATGTTGCCCTGAGAAGGTCTGGCTGCATGTGTGAAATAAAGGGCTTGTTTTATATTAAAAATACAAATTCATCAGTGGTCATCATGGCATATACTTGGCACACTAAATGAACAGTGTGGCATATTACTATTTTTAGCTGTAGTTAGAACTTCTTAACATGGATCTACCTCTATCAAACTATTAACTAATAACTAAATTGAATGACCAGTCCTTTGAAAGGAGGATGAAGCAAGATCTGAGAGGAAATACAGATGGACAGACAATACAGGCATATGTTTCCTTAAAATATAGAGGCCTCCCAAGGTCTTTATGAACGTGCTGCTGGGTTAGATGGCACATAGCCTCACTAAATAGAGCTGCTCTTGTGTTCTTACTTTCTTAGCAGATGCTGTATTCAGAATAGTAATTGTATTCTGCCCCTTCTTCCTTACATGTACATTCAAGCACAGCTTCACTACTCTTTTACCAAAACTCAAGACCATTGTTTCCAATAGCACTGTGTGGCTGCCATGATGTGCCATCATCATTTAACTTTCTAAATTACCCAATTTTGTACATTTAATTGAATAATCTTTTCCCTAGTTGCCTAAGAGTAAATATGCTGTACGTCTGACACAAAAGGGCAATAAATACACAGCCAGAAAATCGTTTCGTATTCCACATCACCTGCATTAAACATACAGTTTTAAATTAATCTCTAGGCAGCCTCCCTAGGCAGTGGCAGAGTAACTTTTCTAAAGGACAATTCATACCACATTAAAATTGTTCTCTCTCAGTCAGGTGAGTTGAGAGTTGCCCTTTCCATTCAGCAGTGAGCAAGTCTGAGTGAGTGGTTTTGACAGAATGTTTAATCTATAGATGGCTAAAGTAAGGCAGAATGGATCTGCTTATGGAAAGGAGTGAAATTCATATGAATATGCAATTGAACCCTCATACACCTCTTTCTGCGTAAGCGTTGACCCATGACAGTGACTGGGGAACTGTTAAAAAAAGGAAAGTCACACTGGTATCACTGCAGCATGGAAAGAGAACCTCCTCCTCCACTGCTGGAAACAAGGGGTGTAAGGAAGTGGTAGGAGCTGTGGGCTGCAAGCAGCTCATCTGAGGTGAGGAAGAGCTGAGTGCCAGACAGCGTAAAAATGAAGATGAGCGGGGAAGTGTAAGAGAGGCTTTCCACCCATGACAGGCATGTGCCAGGGCAGGGAATGGCTGCAGCCAAATGCCTTTTCCCCCAGCCTGGCCTGTCAAACTTACTGTTTGCCTTTTTCCTCCGTACCCCACACGCTCTGCTTTTTTTTACACAGAAAAATGACAGTTGCCTAAACTTTCTTGTGTTTTTCACTGAGCTTGCCTGTCTTACCAAAATGAGCACCATTAGCAGATGGAGATGCTAATTTTCCATGGAAACCAGTGGAAAAGGAAGCAGGTTTCAAAGTAATCTCTCCACAAACACTTGTGGCATCTTAGTCCCTGTTGTGTTTGTTTTAGAGATGGGAAACCAGGCACAGCATGCTCAAATGACATGCTTGGTGTCATGCAGTATTGAGAGCAGGAAACTGAGAGCTTGAATCTATGCCTGTTGTCTTAGTCACAGCTTCTTCTTAGTATTTTTGTGGATTTTGATTGAATTTTTTAAACATTTGTGGTTTTTTTCCTTGCAGTATATGCTTCAGCCTGTGTTGTGCGTTTTCATGTGAATGATATGCACACATCCATGAATAATAACATTACTCATAGTTTCATAAGTAACTAGATCATGTATTGAAATGGGGGGATGGAGTAGGATTTAGGGAAATCATGAAATTGTCAGTCACTGGTTTTTATCATAAAGCAGAAAATGAAGCTTTGTCAAAACTGAGGTCCTGTCTAGACTGGAAAATATTTCTCTGGGTGTACCCAAACTGGATGCGTTTTGCCCATAATGGCAAAATCTCCAGGAATAAATACCTCACCTGGTCAAAGAGTAATTTGCTAACATAGAGTACATGTGCTAGCTGGGCAGGTTCCTTCCATGTGAACACTGCTGTGTTGGTGTCAAAAGGTTCATACTCATGTTCAGGCAGCGAAAAAGTCATCCCTCTTAACTCACATTCTGTGTTGGAAAATGTACCTATCCCATGCAGACCAGGCCTTAGCTTTACTCAGTGACTGCATTTTGGAACAGCTTTCCCCAAATCCTACTCGCTCTAATGCTGCAGCTGCTCTTCTAAGTGTTTTCAGCTTTTCTACTAATGATAATCATGAAAGAAATAGGTAGTTCTTCCTACAAACTGATGTTGAACTTTAAATTTGTCCTAGGTAATTGTTTATATAACAGATTTTTTTCATATGGCATACTTTAACAAACTGCAGAACAATGATACAGAGGAAAAGAAGATGGTGTTTCATTTATGTTGTATCTTTGTCACTACATTGGAGGATAAAAGCGATGGCACTGTACATCCAACACTGTAAACAACTTTCACAGCTTGTTAAATGCTGAAAAGAAGCTTGAGAGTTTAATCATTTACAAAAGCTGTTTTTTTATAGCAGATAAAATATTTCCTGCTACAGAACACACTGATGCTCATTTTCATAATATCCTAGTTCAGAACCAGTAAGTTGCAGCTCCATCTTTTGATGTTATTACAATGATGCTGAACTTTCACTGCTAATGCAAAGCTTTGTCACTTACCCAACTCCAGATTGTTGTCCTTGCTTTTTGTGCGATGGCATTGCCTATCCATGTCATAGTAATAAGGTCTATGTGTACACAATAACCAGTGGAGGAAGATACATGCTTTGACCAAATTGTTTTTTTCCCCAAACAGGGAAATGAATACTAATTAAAGATAATAAAAGCTTAATTTCAGCAGTGCAGATTACATAAGTGCAAAGACAAAGTGAGTTGTAATTAGTCACTTGAAAATAAGCACAACATTTATGCCAGGGCCATTAACTCAGAGGTACTAGGTAACAGTTGCAGTGATTGGAGAAAAAAAATCCATTATTATGTGCATTGAGAAATCTCAACTGACCAGATTCTGAAGTGGCATTTGCTTTTATTCTTATTGATAATAATCCCTCTAATCATCTGCTAAAAAAGACTTGTTTTCATTTTGTAAGTAGGTGTGGTCAAAACTCATCACGCTGTAGCCTTTTGACACTGCTGCTGGCTTCTCTTAGTGCTGGAGAATCAGGAAGAGTCTCTGTGTTTTAGCTGCTTCCCTCTGATTTCGGTTGTCCAGATGTTTGATAGAGCTGGTGCAGGATTAGTGTTCAGGCCACTTTCTATTTTTCCTCCAATTACATTGATTTCTTTATTTTCTTGCTCACTTAAGACTGATTATTTTATCTCTTGCCATTATCATGGAACAGCTTTTTCTGTGTCTGATTGAATCTTGTTATTGATCCAACTTGAAAGAATAATTTTGATAGTCTCATCCAAATCTTTTGTATAATCTTGCTTTTACTGAATTTAGGAATGTTAATCCATCTGTCATTTCAAGGTTGCATTGAAAATGTTTCTCCCCACCTATATCCTTATCCCTACGTAAGCTTAATGATGTGTAGATACTACATTGCAGCAAATCTCTCCCCAACTTTTCCAGTTGACTAATAGCCCCGTGCCCTGAAAGGCCTATGTCCCCAGTTTTCAGGGAGGTCAGCGAAAGTGGCTGGGCACGCAGCATATGTTAGGAAATGTTTCACAGTTCAAAGTGAGTAATGGTTCTGGGAGCAATGCAGGACACTTTGTTTCCTGTGGATTCATATTTTCAGGCCAAGCTTCTATATCAATGAGGAACATTAATGTCAGCTTTTTCTTCTACCGGGCTCCCTATTTGCATAAAATTTGTACAAACCTTAATGTCTTTTGAGTCTCAACTTCTCTTTCAGTTTGGTTGAAATCAGATGATAGATTTTAAAATAATCAGGTAGGAAATGCCAGCGCATGCACCATATGCCATGATCACACAAGCTTTGCTTCCAAGCTGAGCTAAAAATGACTACTGAAGGGTAATGAGACATAATTATAAATCTGAGTGAGATCTGTCTGCATTGTTTCACTATGAATGTGGTTACTGCTAATGCATGTCTGTTTGTCTCTAATGTGGATACTATTACCAGGGAACTTCCTGTAGCTAACTACAGCCAAACTACGCGTTCACTGAGAATTGCAACGAGTGTGGTTTTTTATTGTTCAATATAATCCACCATCAAGGTAATTTGGCTTTTTTCTGCAAGTCATTAGCATAATAAATTGCCTAATATGCATCTTTTATTGTGAACTAATTCATCCTTTGAGGGGAAAAAAAAGGCAATTGCTAGTGTCAAATCCTAAATTAAAATAAGCTTGGGAACATATTTGGCAAGATAATGCTGATGAAAGCGAGAATCTGAACTCCAACTAAAACAAAAATCATTATCTTAGCTGCAGCATTTACAATAAATAAGCATACTGCTTATAAACTGCCTTGTTACACTGTTCAAGTAATGGAGAGTTTCGGTTTTCAGGTTCAATACCATGCTCTCTTTGCACTTGTTGAACTGTTTTTCTCATAAGTCTTTGTCTTGTCAGTCTGCACAAATCTGATCTTAAACAAGGTGAGCAGTGAGGCTGTGACTTTGCATACAGCCTCTGCTCTGCTGGGCAGTTCTGTCATCTTTATCAAATACACTCATACCTATTAAAAGTAAGCAGCAGTGGTAAGACTGAACCAATATTTGATCACCCTTACAATTGGCAGTGCATCACTTTAATTAATAAGAAGCCTTTCCTCCTCTGTTAATCTTACCTTCCACCTTCAAAAGCTCAGCTGAGCAGCACTATCTAATGGAATACATAATAACTCAATCACAGGGAGACAGCTATCTCCTCGGCTGCTTCGCAGCATCTGTCACTACGTTTGCCTGATATTTGAAAATGTAAGAATACATTATAAGTGGTTGAGATGTCTCATGAAAGAAATCATCGTGTACAAAGCTATTAGAACTTGTAAATAGAATTTTCTTCTAAAGTGCTCCCTGTCCTGCATTCCCTCTCGAAGAGGCAATCAACGTGCGTGGAAAGTCTGTTTTAGCTCTTCAATTGTATGCTGCTTCCTGGGGGACTGTTCATAATTCCACACCTAAAGACACTTTCTTCTATAAAAGAAAACAAAATATGTTGATGCACCAGAGAAAATTGGAAACTGTTTTTCATCCCTTCTTATTTTTAAAAAATTCTGCACAAAATCTTGCTTTTTACTTAACTCCTAAGCAATAAATCCTGTCGTATAATAACCATCTCATTACTGCACTACGTACCCAAAAAGCCCAGGAACCCCAGGTGCTTCAGGTTCAAGTTCATGCCACCGTTTCAAGTATAAAAAGGTATGCGCTTCCTGCTGTGTCACCTTTTGAAAATATATCAAAACGCAAGTCGTATGCCCAGGACAATTAGCCATTTCTCAACCTGCTGAGCCTAATATTGTATAAAGAAACACTACACACAGCTAACTGCCTCAGGTACTTTTAACGCTGTATGCATTCCTCTCCAGATGTCTGGGGGCTATGAAATAATAAACCTTTTATTTCTCTTGTCTTCCCAGAGGAGGAAAAAAACTCCTGATTAATAGCTTTCTTTTGAATAAAAAGTTCTTTAAATATGTTACCTGCATAGATAACAATCTCTCATTTAAAATACAAAAAAAATAGGCTAACTTTTACTTACAATACTCCCTTTCAAATTCCCCCAAAAAGCAACAGAAAGGGTCTAAATGACAATATTACCTTTTTCATTGGTACATCCAACATTTGGAGGATTTAGGGGTGTGGAGGGTAGGGTGAGTTGCTGTTTTGCTTCCATTCTGACCTGATTGTTTACTAGTTAAGTAAAGTTAAGCATTTTTTAAGGAACTCACAGCTGATATCTGATGGTTAGTCTACAACAGCACTACTCTTTCAATGCACTTAAGTGACTCCTCCAACTTTGCATTCTGGAGGAGAAAAGATCACTCTTCTCATCCATTTCCATTTAGTGAGTCATCCAGCTGTTACACTTCTATAAACAAAATGAGAAGATGGGAAAGAAAGGCAAAAACAAAATCTGCATGCAAGATCTGTTTGTGAGTGATACTGTTTAATAAAATGACCTTAACACAGAGAGAAGAAAAACAATATAGAGATTGTCATTAAAAAGCTTCATTAATAGAACCAACTGTTCCTGCAATGCTTTTATGAAGGCGTTCAGATGAGTAACTCACACTGCACCACTGCTTTTCACCCTCACTTACCTATTTCCTACATATACTTTTTCAAGGCATCTGTTCATCCAGCCCATCTGGCTTTGGTCTCTTCTGGGTCCTCTCAGCTGATTATTCCAGCTGGGCGGGCTTTGATTTTTCTCAGTGTTTTTGTCAATGAAGCCTGAAGGCTTTCAGGACAGGTGGTTTGTTTAACAAGACAGTTTAACAGTGATGTCTTGCTTAAACCTGCCTCTTGGCTCTTTTGTTGGTCCTTACTTATCCAGAGTAAATCTTACAGGCAGTCACTTCCAGATTGTTATACAAATAAGTTCTTCAGCTGCTTTTACAAACTCTTTACAATAACAAAGGGGGTTTTTTTGTTGTATTTTGTTTTCTTCCCCGAGTTTCAGATTTTTCCCTCAGTGACTATTCTTCATCTCTTGTCCTATGCAAGATTTGTTACTATACATATATATAACTGTATACACACGGTACATATAGTGTGTGTGTGTGTATATGTGTGTACTATATATACACATCTGCTAGTCAGCAGCCTGCCAGACTATGAGGACTAGAGTGCGTAATATAAGTACTCTGGTCCCTGAATTTAAAGGAACACAAGTAAATTGAACTGACCCCAAAGGAAAATTTAATTTTAAAAAGGAAAAAAATCCTGTAATACTCTAAATTATATCATTCATCCAATTTCCATTCCCTGCAATGAAATTCATGTTCATAAATTACCCTGCACATAAAAAAATAATTTTGTCCATTAAGTAGTGGTCACTCACACGTTAATCACAGTTGGTTTTCTCTGTGTGAGAAAAATTGGATACATCAGTTTTTGTAACCAGCCTTAACTCCTTCCTTTTTTTTTTTTTTTTAAAAAGCATACTCCAACTACAGAAAGGCAGGTATTTAAGCATTGATATAAGTGCACTCTTCCTTTCAAAAAATCTACTCCTTACTATACAGTACATGACCTTCTAATGAATTATGCTGTCCTTATACTGAGTAACTATTTCCCAAATTTCAAAGAGCTGATGTGAATATGTGATGAGACTGGCTGTATTACCATACAGCAGAGAGAAGTCCCCTGTCTTGCTGGGAAAAGAGCATGAATCCAGGCAGGAGCGTGTTGTTGTTGGGAGGAATGAAACTGGATTTATCCCTGAGAGAGATGCAGAAAAGCATGGGATGCTGTGAACTTCTCTCTCTCTCTCTAATATTTTTCCTTCCAAATGTACTCAAGTCTGTTGACTTATGTAAGGAAGCAGAGCCTAAATCCATCCTGTTAAAACCTGTCAGATCCCAAATACAGTGGACTATTGACTATCAAACTTCTCTGTCCCAGGATGGGAGGCTTTCGGTTCTGCAGCAGGGGGGGTCGTTGTAACAAGGGGGTTATTTTAGCAGGTGCATGGAGAATCGTAAGGTGCTTTTGTAATTTGTGTCTCACCAAGGGAATGGGATCTTCCACCCACGGGAGATGTCAAAGGTGGCTGTGGTACTACTGACCTGTACAAATTAGTTGATATAATTATATCTGCGTAATTACTGAAACAATGATAAATTTATATTTTTAACAAGAATGGAAGTAAACTAAGGTATTTATCACTGTGCTGTGGAAAATGATGACAGTGAGCTCAGATTAAAAAATGTGTTAGGAAAGGTTTTCATTGACAGGACACGGGAGGGAGAAGTCCTGTGGTGGTGTTGGTGGTGTTGGGTCGACGGTTGGACTCGATGATCTTAGAGGTCTTTTCCAACCTTAATGATTCTATGATTCTATAAGTCTCTATCCAACATTTTGACTTAATTTAAAGGAAAGCTAATTCAATTTTAGTTTTACTAATAGTAATCTAAGGTGACATTTAATCCATTGTAGCACACAGTGTAGGACAGACTTTCTCGGTGACAGTGGCCAGTGTCATATTCCAGTTTCTAGTACCCGATGCTGTAGGCATGGCTGCTCCTGTGCGGCAGGTCCCTGCCTCATTTGTGGCTAAAGTTCCCAGCGTTATTGTGCTTTTCTGGTGCGAGACCTGGAGGTGGTGTAGTGGGTGATGGGCACCTGCTAGAGAGCTGTCTCATGTTCAAGGCCATTGAATGCTGCCTGTGGAGTGGGTTTCCAGCCTTTGCCAGAGACTTGAGTAAGTGAGATGAGAAATCTGAGAGAGGGTCGCTAATCACTTGTCCCTGATCACCTGGTACCTGCCTTGAACCCCTGGGGCCTGATTGGCAAAGTCACCATGCTCTCATAGTTGAAAATGAGCTGTTTAGATGTTACAATTTGAATATTATAATGGTTTATGAAGCAGCAGGTATTCCCCAAAATCAAGACCCAGGTGCCAAATTGGGTACACTACACTGGTGGCTACTATCTGTCCTTATTTCAGTGTGTTTCAGTTTCCACATGTGAAAAATGAGGTGACAGTGGTCTGTAACAACCTGCTTATAAAGCAAGCTGGATTGCTTTTCAGCTCAGGGTAGGATTCACACTCTGCTTTCTTTTGGCTGACTGTTAATTTTTCACAAAACTCAAGCAAGTCTCAAGCAAAACAGCCTCCTTATCACAGACCCACACCCTTAGTACAGACACTTCTTCCCTCATTCTCCCAGCTGAAGGTTCTCATCTCGTCTATCTGTCACACCCTCAGCCCATTATAGAGAGCACCTCATAGTTTCCTGGCTGGATCTGGTAAGGTTGTTAAAAGGCTGACTGCTGCCCAGGCCAAAACAAGCTACCTTCTTACACATCGTATCATCTCACAGGCACGTTGTGCCCACAGATGTCATTAACATTTGAGAAGCTCTTAGATACTACATTGTGAGTGCCAGAGAAAACCCTCTGAAAAAATGAATAATTCTGTCTTCAGAGCATCAGGCAGTAAATAAGGCATAGAGTGGCACACTGGGTCTCTAAGAGAAGGCAGAAATATGGAATTGCTGCTTATTCAGGGAGCATTGTCCGTTCAGAGAGAGAGGGATCCTGTAGGACAAAGTGAATATTCATGTCGTGAAGACTGCATATATTGAGGAGGCAGGGGCAAACTGTCATCACAAAAACAAGCTGAATTCTGGCATTTCCTAACTTTTTCAGGGCTTGGATTTACTGTCTTAATAATGCTGTTTTATTACTGTTTGTTTGTAGGCCGTGTGCATTTGGTTCTCTTTGTGCACTTCTATTTCCATAATGTGGTTTTGATGGAACCATATGAAAGAGCCATTCTCTCTCCTGTGAGCCCTGGTGGAGCCACGCTTATTATAAATGTATTTACATAATGAATAAAGTTACTTTGGTTTGGATTAAAAATGTTTTCCGTATCCTCAAACCATTCTAGGCAGATGCCGTGGTACAGCTGAGGAGCAGTTTCATGGTACAAAGCACGATTCACATGCAAAGTTATAACTGTCAGTCCTGCAGTCACATTGTGTGATCATATTTCAGGGCTTTATAACTGTCATAGTTTTACACCTAATTGCTCAGGTCTCCATAGACTTAAACGCCACAACATAATTAAGGGACAAATGCAACCCTTAGAGCAAAATACCAGTGCGGCGTGCTAGCTAGCTGTATCGCTGGCATGGGAAGCCTCCTGCCAGTGCAGGGCAGCTGCAGAGCAAGGAGCTCTTCTGCTGGCTAACTGCCTCTGGTAACTTTTGCTCTTGCTTGAAGCAGGCATGCTTACAGGCTGATGAGCAAAACACGCTGCACTTCCAGCGCTCCTAACCCCCCGGAGAAAGTTGATATGTATCCTGCAGATGTAGCTTTGGACTGCGCCAAGTGGACTCTGGAGATGGAGCTATTCTGCGAAGTTGCTTGTGTGGAAAGCGAAGGCACTTTGTGCTCTCTCTCTCCCCCCGTTGCAGCAGTACTGCGACAGTGTGGTTCACCATAAGTTCAGGTATGGTTTTGTCTTTTTCAGGGCCGTTCTGTATTCTTGCCCTGGCTATGTGTCTTACATTTTGAATCCCATCATTAATTGTGCTTTACTTTCCATTTTAACAAATTCATCCTGATCTTCTCTGTCAAAAGCCATCTGTATCTGCTCCGTAACATTTCATGCTGAAGAGTATTCTGCCCTGTGACACTGGCCCAGGCTAATCACATTCCACATAGGGGAATTTGGATTTGCATTAGAAAGCAGCACTGGTGTATCTGTTTCAAACACTAAGCCCTGAAGAAGAGGTTGAGATGTCTCTTCCAGAGAAGTGGATTCTGAAATGCCTACTTGTAAAGTTTAGCTTCACTGAACAAGTGCACAGGTAAAAGAGAGGCAAGCGAGTGAAATGTCAGGTGCGGTACAAGGTCTGTAAGAGTAGTGAACACTTGAGCTAACTTGGAGTTAGAGAAATATCTGGTGCTTGGGGCATGTTTTAATAATTTAGGAACCATGTGATGTTTACTACGTTATGGTAAATTGCAAGATTGATTGTCCTTCACAGTAAATAGCAGCCTAAAGTTTACCCCAGTAACTATTTGGCTTACACAAACTGATGTTCACCAAACCGAGAAATCAATACATGTACTTTAGAAATACTCTCACAGTGTTAAGTCACAAGCGTGTAGCTATTCTGCTACAGGATTTAGGTGGTATAATGGATTTTGCCTAGTCTGAGATCCAGGAGAAAATTACTATTCGCCTTCAGAGGTGCAATTTATATCTTTCCCTTGATTTATCTGCAAGAGCCATTATGTATTTTTCCTTCCTGTGACCAGACTAATTAAAGCTGTGTTTCCCTCTCTAATATTGTTAATCTCTTTGGAGATGAAAAGGAGACTGAATAATATCACTTGATTATTTTTGGCCATTGGTGTGGCAGGATTTTACTTCAGAAAGAAACCACCCCCATTTCTTCACAGTTGTATTTATTAACTTCAGAAGGAAAGCAAGATCAGTATGGTCACATCTCCTGTAAATCTGGCACACTCAACATACAAAAATGTTATATCGACACAGCCTGATCTTGAGAAGAAGTAATTTTGTCATTTGGTTTGCCTCTGAAATTACTTTAACAATATTCATTGCTGTCTGCAGTCATTTAGACTTGCAATATTACAAGGTTGATGTAATTTGAGTAGTATCTGCGACACTTCAGTACCAGATTCATGAACCAGTAAAATAAAGAAAATATATATTATAAAAAGTCATTAAGATACTATATTTCCTTAGGTACATAAGGCTAAATTTCCATGAACTTGCATAATCATTTTTCACCCCTGCCAAGTGAGGATAAAACATTATCCAATCAGGCCTTATATGTGAACTTTTGTTTATATTTGATGAACATTATTGACATAATTTTGTAGTTTAATAGACAAATGCATGAGGCTAACGCTAAGTGGGTGAGTAAGACTGGGGGATAGGAGAGCGGCCGTGGTCGTGTTCTGTGAGGATTGCTTAAAGAGCGAGTGAGTGGCTAGACAGAGTAGGAGGCACTGGAGTAGTACATACACCTTGCTCATGACAGCATCACTTGGGCTAGTAACTTGGAGTAGATTTTTTACCTTTATTGTGAAATTGCTCAGTCTAAGACTGTGCATGACTGCATATGTATACCTCTCTGGTGCCTGTGAATGCTATATGACAGTTGGGGTTTAATACTGTCTGTTCTTTCTATTAGCTACTTTTTAAGTTTTTAGTATTCTGTAAGCAAGACTTGAAAAGAGAGATCAGGAGGAAGCACTTTGTCAGGGAAGGCTCCTCAGAAGGTGAGTGCAGCATGCAGGGGTACGTGTTGCCGCTCGTATGATTAAAGAACTCATTTAAAGCTCGCAGGAAAAAAGAAGGCAGCTTTCCCAGTTTAAAAACATCAAAAATAAAAAGAACAAAAGAGGATTAGGAAATAAAGCTGGAAGGGTGTAATAAACAGATTAAAAAAGCATAAACTTTTAGTAAACAGAGAACTGCCAAGGAAATAAACAGAAACAATAAGATTATTTTCAGTGATCTGTGTGAAAACACAGAGTGGCCAGCAGAGAAGCGTGTGTGTGTGTGTGTGGCGAGGGGTAAGTGAAGAGGAGAATGGAGAGAGAGAGAGAAATGAGAAATTAAAATCAGCTTCTCTGTGTAACTCGTTGCCTTTAATCTTTAACACCCAGCTTTTCAATAATGTATGAGTAGCCACTGGATACTTTTAAAATATACCATATTATCTCCCTATTAGAAAAAGGATGAAACTGTAATACAAATCCATAAAAATAAATTTTAAAAAAAGGAGCAGCTACTACCTTACACAATCTTCTGTCTCATTCCAGTGACCACCATTGGACAACGCTGCCAAATACAGTGCCATAAGCAATTTTAAATTTTCCTCGTTGTGTTGTCCTAGCTTGAAAATAAGGCAGATAAATGTTAATGAAAGGCATGTTCTGTGCTAGAAAGATATTATTCTCCTAAATTAGGAATCTCATAACAAGAGAGAATTAATAGAAACATATCTTTGTTTATCTTAATGCAGGATTGGTACAGGGCTTCTGCATATGGCAGAGCGCTCAGAGTTGATAGCTATAAATGGGTAAGTATCATTTAATGATTTCTTTCTCCTCGGAGTAGGCCCAGAGGAAAGGGAGAGTATCTCAAAACCCTGGTGACTGCTCACCTCTTCAGGAAGCTCACTAAACCCTGCGCTTACTTTAATTGAGCTTTAATGTGGTGGTGGCTAAATAAAGCTCAGCTTGTGTGCCAGGGCACAGAGACAAATACTAACGAGATGCATGCTTTGCTTCACAGCTCAAGCTTTGTTTTTTTCTACTTCGAGTACTTTGTCCTCACAATAAGACTAAATAGCACAGGCACAGATCTTGTTTCCCCTGTAATTGCCATCTAACACAGTTTCCTGTATATACATGCAGTTTCCTTCTGACTCATAATATCTTCTTCAAGAGAGTGGGGAAAAAATGGGGTAGTAACTAGAGAAATGGTGCTGGTAGGTTTCTGTGTAGAAATTCTGTGGACAGTCATGCTCTCACTTGCTCTGTGCAGTAGAGTTAGCCCAGCACATCATAATCTTTTTTTGGGTAGGTTCAACAAGGAGCCTCAGGTTTGGTGTGTGTGCGCTCTCGGATCTGTTCTCTAATCATTAATTACTCTAGAGAGTTAAAGCACAAAAAGTGTGAAACTGTGCAGCATTCCACCTACTGTTGTGTGTCCCTCTGTTGTTGTAAGGTCAGAGTTTGCTGAAATAGTCATCATCAGTTTCCTCAGAGCTGGCAGAAAGGAAAATGGTGCAAAAGCTAGTTTTTCACCAAAGACATATTGCCTGTAAGAGGGCAGGTGGCTGGTCATCCCCAAGATACCTCTCATTCTTTTTCCTCAGTTCTCTTAACTGCATTGGAGATGGGCTGCTTCAACGTGAGAAATTCCTGAACCTTTATTGTCCATAGAGTTGTTTTTCCTTGTAGGAACTACAGTGATACCAATAATATCCCAGTTTTTCTTCTCCTCCTCCTCCTCACTTTACACCTTTTTGCCAAGACATCTCACATGAAAAAAACATTTAGCCATGCTACAGGCTCTCCTGCCCTTCCAGCTTGACACCGGCAATGCTTTGGCTAAAGCATCATTTAGCCCATGTTGAATGCTGCTGAAGCTACAGCTGGAATTAGGTGTTTCACAGGTTTCTTTAGTAGCTCTTACTGAATGTTGGGGAAAGTGGCAGAGTGAAATTTTACAAGTTTAGAAGAGCTCCTGCAGTGCATATTACATCTTTGTCCTTATGAAATAGCTATTAGAGCTGATATGTTGACATCTGTTGAACTGAACTTCCTAGTAATTAGACATCTCTGCTCTAGTGGTGCCCCCAAAAGCACGCAAGGAGCTTCATTCCTTTTAGCGAATTATAGGAAAGCCAGCTTTCAATGATCATCAATTACACTAGCTTCTTTGAAGTGTAATTATATGACATTTCTGACTCATTATCAGATAGATGTAGTGCAGATCACAGATAAAAAAGAGGAAGGAGAGAAAGTGCTTAATACAGAGTGGTGGTAGCACAAGATCATCTTAAATTTTCACCTCTCAGGCTATTGTTTGAGGACCTAATACAGCTATTTTTTCCCCTTGAAGACTAGGACTGCCTTTCTTATCTGCGAGCCCATGTTCATTGATTTGAATGGTGTTCTGATTAACACCCTTGTGACCCTATTGACTTCAGCCCTCCCCCATCAGAATTTTCTGCATCCACTTTCTAGAAGGGTCGAAATGTGGCTTTTTTTACTTTACACACCAGGTAACTTTTTTTTTTAAATGTTACACCATCTTACACAGTCAGCAAGTTCCACTCCTGAACTAATTAACCTCCAGCCATTCTCATACTCATGTTTGCTTTGGAAAAAGCCAGCAGGCTTTTCTGTCTCACTTGTCCAGTTTTCCAACATAAGGAGTGCCCTTTGTCATGGCCCTTCTCTGATGTTTTATGCCTGTGAGGTATATCATTTTATTTCTATTCAAATTTATATTTCTGAATTTAGTGACTGGCAATTGTCCGTAGAGATTTTTACCAGATTAGTCATCCAGATTACAGTCAAGATTACTAATCTAAACAGAGAACAAACCAATGTCAAGAAAGTGGCAAACCTGCTCATTTAGCAGACTATTTGAAATCAGTTTTTGGCCCAGCTCCTGGTAGACTGGTATCCAAATAATAAAGCAGAGCAAAAGATGTTATATTTGGTGATAAATATAACTCAGGCTATGGGAGTCTAAAACTGCCTCTGGAAAAAGTTGCCTTGCTCTTGTGATCCCTAAACCCGTCCAGCATAGCTGTTTGTGAGAGCAGTCAGCTCTTACGGAGGAATGTTATTTTCTCTACCACTCTGAAGAAGTGCAACATAGTGTTTACTTTCATGACAACGGCAAGACTCCTTGCTTAGCTGCTGATGGTTGAAAGATTAAACTGGACAGTAGTGGCATTACTAGGACTGCTAAGCAGAGTTTCTCTGATACAGTCCCTTGCTGCCATAGCCGCTGAGAAATGGTAGAGAAGAAACAGATTTTAGGACCACAGCAGGAAATCTCCTTTTTTCACTGAGATTATAATGTTGGTACCAAATTATTCTCTTTCACTTTGACACAGTACAGTCTAAGGGAAGATTCTGGAATGGTCTTACATGGGCAAACAGGCAGAAAATGCAGAGGAAACAACCCATAGAAAAAGTATTTTCTGTTCAGGCAGTCTCTATAAAGTCATTGCATAATTAGCTAGATTACTCTCCCAGGTTTGTTTTATTTTTCTTACAGGAAGATAAATTGTCTACTTATGCCACAAGGAGCCCCCTCATAACTCACATTAGCCTAGCAAGGCTTTAATTTCCCTTCTGGTTCACTTGATGTCCTCTGTTCTGTTCCTTTCCCATGTTACAGCCCAGTCATTAGTTTCCGTAACTCTCCTTAGCGTCTTCACCCATTTCCTTTGCTCTTTGCTTATTTTCTGTGACAGCACGTTCTGCAAAGGCTCAGCAAACCTCCTTCAGAAGCCAGGCAGCCAAGAGATCTAGCAAGTGCTGCATATGACTGATTTCCCACATTTGCAAGTCTCTGGGCTGATCTATCAGAGTCAAGAACTATAGCAAGATTAAGTGCTTTGTGCAAATACCTGAGCTGGGATTACCCTAGCTCTATGGTGCTCATTAAATATTATAGTAAACAGATGTTGTTTAAGTTATTTCACAGAGATAAACAAAGGACAGAGCTGTAATATTCCTGTGGATTTTCAAACCATTTTGCCTTCCATTAATTCTTCTGTCTTCTTTTTTGCTTTTGTTAGTATTAACATTTAATTCAAACCAACTAGGTAAGTCCTCTTTTACGTTCTTTTTCTCAGCACTTTCAAAATACCTGATTGTTTAGAAATTAAATATTTACTCTTTTGGGGAGGTTACAAACTTTGGAACAGTTTCAAAAATTGTTTACCATTTTTCTTCCTTAACATGACCTAAAACGTTGAAGACCGCAGCCTTCAGCTGTCAAGTTTATCTATCCTCTACATTCAAAGTAGCATCTAAGATACTGACTTCTTCATTCAAGTTTGAGGAGCCAGCATTTAAAAAATACTTCTTTGGTTATTAGAATAAATATTTGAGAGAGGAACTGAGTTATTCAGTGATCAGCCAGCATGAAATGTGGATTTGGAAACTGCCAGTTCTAGAATGGAAAGAGATGTGATATTTACCATTTTCCTAATTGCTGTCTTTTAGTGTTTCGCCACATTCACTTGCAACACAGCATGCTTCAGTTTGTTACTGAGGAAAGCGTAATGACAAACTAGCTGTTATTAGATTCTTCCTGATGATACTCTGTTGAAATCATTATAGTAGACACAGGGACAAATACAGCTTAGTGGGAGAGAGAAGGAAAATTGCTTTTACCAAGAACATGTTTGTGGTAATACAAAATTCTAAACTCTGGAAAAGTGTCTCTCTTCCTCTCTTTTTGTCAAGTTAAAAATTGTTCTCCTTCTTATTTGTGAGTTAAATTATGCACGCATTAACATTCATTTATCTTCTCCATTTATTTACTCAAAACAGGCTTCAACCCACTGTTTAATATATTCAGCGGCATTCTTTTTTGTGTTGCAAAAAATGTTTGTTGGGCTTTTGTAAGCGAGACATTTTACAGGACATAACAAAAAGACGATCCCTGCCACAGCCAGACTTTTTGTATCACTCAAATTGGCCAGAATTTTTAATGCAGTTTCTTTGTGTGTCTCATGTATTTGCGTTTAAGCAGTTAATGGCACAACTCTTGTTCAGTCTTTGCACGAGTATTACAGCATTGCCTCTGGACTCTGGCTCAGACTGAGGTCCTGCTGAGGAAGGTGGTGTCAGTACATAGGAAAGACAGTGGTTTGCAAGGAAGGCTGCTGTACAGTATCTCTGCTCTGCCCTGACAGCTATGTCAGGGCAGAAGACCAAGGAGGGAGGTTGACGGATGAAAAGCATCTCTTGTGCAAGACAACATTGCCTTAGCCACTGGGTTCTCCAGATTTAAATGGCAGGCTTTGTCAGCATGGAGATTGCATGCTTATGTGGGATTTCCTGTTATTCCTCCTTTTCAATTCATCTTACCAGACATCCCAGAAGAGGCTACTGCTCCTTTAGTCTCACTCAATAGCTGTTACATCTCACCGCTGTTAAGAGCAAAAGGTTCCAAAACCTTGAACCTGGGACCAGACCTTCTTAGAAATTTTTTTAAACTAGCTATTTAGACACCTTGCTACTGCATAATGATGCCAGAAAAACCTTTTTTCACTTTTTAAACAGGTGACTGTTGTTTTTATCCACAAAACGAAAAGTACAATTGACATTATATGAGAGACAGCCTTGTGTATGCATATCCAGTGTGTGACAGCTCATCTATCCAACCTCAAATTAGATTGCTGTTCAGATTGTTTTCAATGAAGACAAAATGTAGAGCAATTTTGCTGGTTAGGATAGAGTATATTTTTTGAAAACACCAGTTTAACTCTGTTTTAGTGCTTGGAATAGCTGAAAATACTTTCACTTCTTACCACATTCAGAGTTTATTTCATGTTATTTTTCTCATGTAAATGGTTAAGAGTGGATCATATTCTTTTAATGGATATATAATTATTTTTTTAGATGATGCACAGGCAGTCATTGTTGCTACATAGCAGTGTACAGTAAGGATGAGGATCTTAGTTAACCCAGCAGGTAGTCAAAAATAAGAAACGCTGGTGGCAGTGAGCTTAGATCCTACAGAAGGAAGCAACTGGGGTCATGTTCTACCCAGTACACAATCACTATAGACAGGTTCTGGAAAGCAGTTTTCTGTCCTCATGCAGGAAGGGGTTTGTTACTGTTGTGGTCTCTGATAAGATCAGAGAGAAGGAAAAAGGTCAGTAACCAAGGAGAGGGAAGAGACAGTAAATAGGAATGAGAAAAAATATTGAGATAATAAACTGTCATGTAGGGCATAGGTTTGACTGGGATCAGAAGAGAGGCTGCAGCGAAGCTGGGAGCAGGCATTGGGTTTTGTATTGACTGTTCAGGTGAACAGCCCCAGTGCCCCAGCTTCTGTAACCTCCACTGAGCAAATGATTTTACATTGGTAACTCCAAGGGCTTTAGTAAAGCAGTTCATCTGAAGAGGTAGTGCAGCGCAAAGGCTACAGAACCAGATCCAAGGTTAGCTGGGGAGTGGCCTGAATTGCACCTTTCAAACAGATAATATAATACGTTTGATTCACCCTAACTCTGCGGGCTTTCCCTGTCAGGCATAACATTATCTGCCCTTGAACTGGTTGTTACAGGAGTCCTGGTCCTCTGCACCACGGAGAGAGAGGTGGCAGATCCACATCCCATCCCCACAGGGTGTGCAGGCAGGCACAGAAGGAGTCACAGCTGGCTCGAGTGAGGGGTTTCAGGATTAACAATTCTGCAAGGCCTAAGGCAATACACCCACGTGCTTTGAGCAACCAACAAATGGTATTTTTTTATTCTCTGTCATTTTCTGTAAGAAGAGAGATATTTTTGCAAAGGGAATGAGAAAGACCACTCTACAAGCAAACTTTTTTTAATGTTGTGACATCATTTTAAAAAACAATGTGTTCTCATGGTTTGTTTTTTACAAAAACAAAAAATAGCAAGTCACAGCAATTGGCAGGTCCCTGCTGTCAGTATGTGGTGACGCCAGCACTAGCTGCAGCAGATGGAGAGATGCAAACATTCTGGAAACTTGGACAAACTGATTTTCTTGAGCTTGAGAAAGCAGCGCTCTAAAATGCTTCTTCCTCCTCAAGTGTAAGCTTTCTTAATACATAACACTTTCTGAAGAAAGGAAGTTGGGATGTGACAGTGCTTTTGGGACCAAGCATTCTATCCAGCAAGCTGCTCTTTCTGTTGATGGTGGCTATTTATGAAGCATATGCCAGGAACATTGCAAAGGCAGCAGCAAAAGTCAGTTTGCTTATAGTAAAGGGAAGGAGTGTGTTTGCTTATTCTTTTGCTTTAGTAATCATAATCATTGCAGAATCTTAAAAACATGGAGTCTGAAGCTGGATAAGCATCAGGAATTACAAACCTGAGGATATACAAGCACAGTAGCTGGATGAGAGGCACCAGCATCATCAAGAAATGGCTGATGTTCATGTTTTACCACTCTAATACCACTGACATTTGCTGGTGAATTTAGGGGTGTCACAGAGGTCTCACTGTGCCAGCAAATGTCAAGGATGTAACCACAGACCTCTGATGCCTCAAATTGATACCACTTAAGGGTGAAATGAATGTTGATGAATTACCATATAAAAGACAGCCTGAGAAGTCTCTAAAAAACACTTGCTCTTAAGGTGTTTCTCTAGTACTGTCCTGACTTACTGGGAAGTTGACTGTCATTTCTGTAAGATAGCAAGTACGGTGAGGGTATCACAGAGGGCAGAATGAGGAGGTTATTGTTACTTTAAACAAAAGCACCAAAAATATGCTGGGTTTACAGACAATTCTGTTTGGAAACTCCTTCACAAAGCTTGTAGCATTACTTTGCTTGCTCTGTAGACCCCCAAAGAGCTAACCCAAAAACCCAGGCGATTTTTGGGTTGCTGAGGGTGACTTGTTGGGCTGGAATGGAACACGATACAGGACTAAAGGAGCTTGACAGGTCAGACCACTGGTTACAGGATCTGCAACGTTACATGGAGAGTCCCCTATCACAAGGAAGCACATAGGTCCTCTAATCCTAGAGCTTAGCAATAGGAACAAGGAGCAGAGGGTGCTCAGATCAAACTAAGCTGGAAATACATGAGATCCTACTCATTGGACTAATTGCAAGTGGCTAATGGCACTAGTAAAAGAGTATCAGCAACCTCCATAATATATGCATAGGGTAGTAGGCTGGTTGTCTCATTCTGTCCTGTGCAGTCCCCTGGCTCACCTTTCTTAGGAACATAAATAAGTGAAAAAACAGAGTAAAAAATCAGGGGAAAGTAAGTCAGAGCTAAGAAATACTTAACTTTTCAGTAATGCCCTAACAGAAGCGATGGAAGCCGTTAAAGCTCTATCACTAATAAAGCTTTTCTCCCATATCCAGGCTGTTCATTTCTCTGTGTCTGGAAAAGGTGGGTTTAAAATGCAGCAAAATTTCCTCTGTGCCTTGATTTCCTCACCCAGCAGGGTTCCAACTCCATGAGGAAAATGAAATTCCTTGCGCTGGTTAACCAGCCAGCAGCCACAGAGGATATGTGAGGGATGCACAGACTTATCTAGTCACTGCTTTGTCTTTCAGGGACCAGTCATGGGTTTTTTTAATGTGTAATTTTGATATTATTGCCTAAAACTCGGATTGGAGTTGGAATACAGACTGAATACAAGAAATATTTACATCATCATTATTAAAGGAGATTATTGCTGTTTATGCAAAGTTGTTATTGCTTTCTGTTATAGAATTTATCCATGTAATGATTCTTGTCATAAACTAAGCCATGATCCCACATGTGTTTCGGTTCCCACAGACACCAGTGACAACTGGGAAAGCTTTTCTGGTTGTGTGCTCAGGTCCCTAGAGCCACTCTTGAAAGTGCACCAGAACAGCTGTTTGCAGGGCAACCCGAGGAACCAGACACGGGACCTGGGGAGAACCAGAAATAATCCCTCTTTTTTAGGGTAGTTTTAAGACAGACCGGTGATGGCCAGCACTGCTGCAGGAAGAATATCTGAGTCCATCGGGGTGGAATATGGACCTTTTAGTGAGCACGATACTCGCTTTTTTTAGTTCTCTCTAGTTGTATTGGTGGGATTCTCATTACTGAACTATCTTTACATGATTCTGTATTGCAGACAAGACAAAAAAATTACGTGTTTTAATGAAACCTACATATAGAAATAATATATATGTATGTATGTAATATATACATGATGCCTTTTCATTAACTTTGAAAAGATTATTCTCTTTGTTGGAGGAAATAGAGGGTTAGGCAAGATCTGTCATGAACTGCTGTTTGTGAATAAGATTGCTGTGGAGGAGCAGTGAAAGACTTGACAGCTAATTATTCTAGACTTTTGCTGAATACTGGCCAAGGTGAATATAGCTTGATTGCATCTTGAAGCAAAAAAGGATGTAGGTGAGCTGGCTTGATGTGTCAAGGCAGAACAGGCAAAGCCACAATCCTAGGGCACTGTCAGTGAATTGTGCTGCCAGTACTTCTGTCTGCTTTGGGCTTTTCTCTTCTGTTCTAACCTAATGTTTTAACTTAATGGGTGCCAGTGACAAGTAGAGGACTGTGGGAGGTATAGACCTCCCTGCGACTATGCTGCGACTCACCCTGTTTAACATTTTTATGAGTGACCTGGAGGAGGTGAGGGAGTGCATTCTCATCATAATTGTGAATGACAAAAAATTGGGGGGGTGGAGGGGTTTTACATCCTTGAGGGTTCTCAGGATTCAAGTGGATAAAGCCCTGAGCAGCCAGGTCTGGCCCCAGAGCTGGCCCTGCCTTGAGCAGGAGATTTGACTAGAGGCCTCCTCCGGTCCCTTCCAATGTAAATTATCCTATGAGCCTGTGTCTCTAGATGCAGTGCTCCTGCCTTTTTAAAAAGGCTGTTGTGTGCCACTACAAATTTCCACTGTTTTCCTGTAGCTTGGTGCCCTTGTAAGACACTCTTCTGAACTGCAGCAATGTGACCTGTGGTGCTGAAGTCTGGAGTAAGTTGTAAAGTAGGAGTACTGAAAGGCTTTGCTTGTTTGACATGGAAAGCTAAAGCACAGCATTCAGAAAGTTTGCTCCCCAGGAGACAGGCTGGAGCTGAAATATCCTTCCTGGGTCCTTGACAAGTGAGTTTCACAGTCTCATCTGAAGCCGGCATGGTTAAAACTGCATTTTTTATTTTTTCCAGGGTTACGTTCCCACAGTCAGGAGCTTTTCTTAGAGAAGTTTCTGCCTCCTGCCCTCCAGGGTCTATAGCTGCATTTCTGACGCACATAGTGTCCCCAAACGCTGGAGCTGTCATGGTACAAGAATGTGAAGAGGTTTAGAGAAAATTACCGCAGCCTTGCTCTTGAGGGTTTAAAAAACAGGGTCTGAGAAGAGGCAGGACCAAGATAGCAGGAGGGGTGAGAACCAGCTTCAGCACGCCAACACTTGATAGATAAAAATATGTTTATGGTTTATTTTACCTAAGAGTTGGGAAACCATAGAGTATGAAGCTTGCAACTTTTTTGTGATTCTGTTCTTTAGTTTAAGAGCTTCTTTGGCTTTTTCTAATGAGTTTTTCTAATTAAGATTCAGTCTTAGGTTATTATAACTTATCTTGTAGTCTCGTACTATTAGGTGTTCTTGTTTTTGTTTGATGTTTTCTGATATTAATGGTGAAGGTGATGTCTGGTGGTAGCGAGGGGGTAAAAAAGTATCAAGACCTCAATTGTTAGTTTCTTTTTAAAATACGTTGTGAATAAACATTCTTCAAGGACAGAGAAGAGCTTTACTGTGTCAGTTTTGAGCAATAAACATAAGCCGCTTTGTCTTCAGAACTTCAACTGATGTGAATCCCTGATGTTTATCAGGTGTTTATGTTGTTGCTCTCCAATGGGTTCTTCCCAAGACATAGGAATTGCAAACCGGACAAGGCCAGAGTTCCCCTAACCTGTCTCAAGTGGTAGCTGATAGCAGCCTCTGCAGAGGGATACTGGGAAAATCGCTTATGCACGGTTCTGGAAAAAGATCTACCTGGAGGCTGTTTACTTCTCGTCTGAAATAGGGGGTGAATTATTAGACAGACTAAAATGAAGAGAGCTTATGGATAGTTGATGGTAAGTGTTGTGCCTGTAGAAATGTGATGAAGAGAAGGAAAAGAAGATGAGAAGTATAATTTTGTGTTATGTGGGGAACAGAGCAACATATCTCAGTGAAGAGCAACAATATTAAAAAATAAGCTCATATAATTCAGCATCTCTAAGGAAAATATAGAGCATGAAAACTTCTCAAGGCTTGGACATGTTTTCAGCATTGTCTTGAGTCACCATAAATACTTTGGGTTCATCTATATGAATTTAAAAATATTCTTTTTCATATTATTGGAGAATTTACATTGAATGGAGTCCTTTGACATACGTGTTCATCCTTATCTGTTTGCATGGCTTTTGGAGCATGCAAACAAGTTGTCCCCTATGGCTGTGTAGATTTTTATATCACCTGGAGGACTTGCTCTCCACGAGCTCTTCTGTACTGCCTAGTGCTGTGCCATTGCCTGTCTGCACTGCTCTCAGGGTGAGGGAACAGAGCATGTGTTTGTATAAACGGAGCTCCCTGTTTGTATAGAGCTTTCAGTTGCATCTTGAAAGAGCTGTGAAGTGCATCGGCATTATGTGTTCATGCACGGATGAAATAGTCAGGCCTAGTGAACTTTTGGAAGACGCCCGCTTTATTTATTTTATGTTCAACTGTAATGAGCAATTATCTGATTCTTCTCTTGTTCAAGTACTTTATCTGTCTCATGTTGATGATAATGGCTGATTTTAAAATGTTACAAGTTCATAAGCAATTAGGGCAAAGACATATCAAAAAAAGCGACTTTTTTGTGTGTTAAAAATTAGTTACAATTCAAACCAAAACCCACCAGAGAGAATGGAAAGTGCTGGGAACATGACTTTTGGTTGCCCTTCTTCAAATCTACTATAAAGTCTGATTTATTTCAACTGTTGAGTGTGGTAGGGCTGTCTACAAGTGACAGAATCACAAGCAAAATGAGCTTCTAAAAATGTTGATTTTAGTTGCATGCAGTAATTAGGAGAACAGTGAACTCTTGAGCAGATAACAAATCATGGCACATCCATCATTTCACACCTATCTGGTGAGGTACTAATGAGATTTGAACACTACACAGGTCTGATTCTGGCCTCTGCACCGAGTCAGACAAACACTTCAGAAACGTTTATACAGTAGCTATTTTAACTCTCTGTGATATCAGTTACTCCTTTAATAATGCAGCTTTATGTTTATTGTACTGGATAGCAGACCTGCTTCTGTATGCAAAATCTTTTCTCTTGCCGTGTTTTCTGTTGGCAGGCCAACTTATCTGGTGCTAGTACATCACCAACCACCTGCTGTGGGCTATGTATCTGTTTTCTTAATTGCAATGAAATCATTTATGCCAAATAATGCCACATTACAACAGCATAATTTAATTTGGAGCTGTTCATTATAGTTCTATTACCCTTCAGCTTTGGCACCCTCCCAGAAAAGGACCCATGAGTAGCAGGTTAGACAGTTTCCTGAAGTGATAAAAATGCACCCCACACAGCTCGCTGCCAGGTCTTTTCTGCTGCAGAATTCTGGCATAACTACATTTCTTGGGTTCCACTTGTGGCATGCTAAAAAATAATAATTATAGTGAGGTTTTTTTCTTAGACTTTCAAGTCTAGATTACAATCTCTTTCTATTCTAACTTAATCATGCTGTACTATGAAAAATAAGGGGTTTTAAGATGCATTACAAATGTTGCTTACTTTTGAACAGTGGAGCTTTTAACTTAAAATCTGTACAGAATTATGCACTACATTAATAGATGCCAAGGCTAGAAGAAATTCAGGGTGCCTCACAATTATTCTCTAATGAGAATAGTAATGAAAGTTGAACTTGTGAGCATTTGGCTTTTTGTAGTACTTTGAATTTAAGGTACATGGTTTAAGGCATTTACTCCATTATAATCTAAGGTATTACCATGCAGAATGTAGTTTATTAACCATTCCACTGTTTCACTAAAAGTATTTATTGTAAACTTTTTACAATTAATCAAAAGCAGACATTGTAAAAACAAAAATCAGATTTATTGCCAAGATCATAAATGTCAAGTATACTGTTATGCAGGCTTTGTATTACTTCAGTTGCAACTTTAAAGAACATTTTAAGTGATTGGAAAAAGGAAGTTTATTAAAGGCTCAGCAGGTCTTCTCTGCACTCTACTGTTATTAATGTAAATCATTCCATCATGTGATAGAGGAGCAGGCAACATGGTAGGAGCAGTTTTTATCAGGTTTTCTCTGTGACTACCAATACCTTCAGGAAGAACTTAAAACATAGACCATCCCTGTTTCCTCTGACGAACAAATGCAATGAGATTTCAGAAGAAAGAAAGGATAGTGCAAACCATCCGGGGTAGTTAATTGCTGAACTTGTCTTTGAATATATCCCCGTATCTTTGAGTAGCAGCTGGATGGTTAAAATATACAGACAGGTTTCCCATTCACAGGCAAAATACAGCAGTGTATTTCTTCCCTATAGCTAGTGTCTTGGGATGGGGAAATCTCTGCAAGATGTCTTATCAGAGATTTTGTGCATTATTCTTTTGGCAGTAAAGTTTTGCTCTGTTTGTGGAGAAAACATTGGCCCACACTGAGAATTGCTGTTGCAGCAGTTCCTCAGAGCTGCTGAGGAGCATTCGTGAACAGGCAAAAGATTCACATGCAGAAAATGTGTGACAGCCATGGACCAGAATGAACAGCTATATTTCTCCCCCCTGCCCCATGCTGTAAGGATTACAGTTTGATACCGTTGAGTGCTGTGAAGTGCATCTATGAATAAACACACAGATCATAACACAGTACAGTGAACTGGGGAGCAGGTCTTTGCAAGGACTACAGGACCAGAGAAAATGTCTGAGAGGGAGAGAGGGAGCACTGACTGTGTATCAAAAAAGCAGTTTATGGCATAACTTGGTAATAAGCCTTGTTATCTGCATGGGTATTAAAGGCTGTAGAAAAGAACTGTGACTCTAGTGGACAAAGGCAATAGTTAGAAGGTGGAGCTGGAGAAAATCAAAGCAGTTGGTGAGAAACAGCATTACCTTCTAGGACAGTAGGTATACAGCAGCTGCTGAAGGTGAAAAAAAGAAACTTTGGGAGATTACCTATCTGTATGACTACTCCATGTGACATGATCTGAAGCACACATACACACCAAGTAGGGCTAGAAAAAGAAGCTATAACTTTCTTACCTCCCCTGTGGTCTTGAACAGTGGGTCACAACTTAGCAGACAGACACTGTGATGTTTGTAAGGAAATTCAACACTCCCAACTTTTTTCCAGTGTGTAGTTGGCTTTATCTTCAGTCCAAGATACTTTGTAATGCTTCAGGCAAAGGTTATTTGTTTGCTTTTCTTAGACAACATTAATACATTCCCTTAGCTACTAAGCTAGGGAAAAATCTACTAAGTTAAATAATTTTGGTGCATGATCTAAACTTCAATTCTGGTAGGTAGATTTTGATTACTTCTGGTATGATGGAGACATGATGGGGACTCAAACGCAACCATAGCACAGAAGGCCCTGGGCTGGGATTCTGGCTCTGGCCTCAGCTTCTCCATGTTTCATTTTACATGTCTGTGAAATGTGGATAAGGGCTGGCATCTGCTTTGCAAACTTTTGGCACTAGTAGATTAAAAATGTCACTGAAGAAAAGGACATTGTTTTACTGTTAATATGCACTTAATGAAGTTATATAGAAGACAGAAGAAAGAAGTGAACAAGTTTTCCTCCATTTTTGTGGTTGTGACTTTTAAGCAGGGAAGACTTGGGATAGGTATAGAAGGATAAAGTACTGTAATAGCTCTCCTGTGGACATTTTGAAATCTTTGTCTTTGAAGCTCTTTAAAACTATAACTGTCTGAGAGATGAGTATAGAGGATCCTGTTTTAGAGCCAGGTATGGATTGACGAATTCTTGAGGTTGGTTTTAGTCCAGCTGTTAAACGAAATACAAAGTAAGGTAAGAAGGTTAGCTAAGGAAGATAGGTAAGGTAAGGAAGAAAAAAGAAATATTTAGATTAAAGGCAAAGCTATAATCCCAAATGCTTAATTCCTATATTACTGTGTGTTTTCAAAATACTGTAGTCCATAAGATGTAAACATGATTTTAAGTGCCTTTCTGCTTTGGAAAGCTACTGATCATTTGCATTGAAGCATTAAACACATTTTCATTATCTGAGAAGCTTTATCGTGGAGAGGTGTTAGCTAACACTGAGAAGTGTTTTCTCACTGGCAGTGCAGGGAAATCAAATTAAAGCTGGAGTGAGCAGGATACATGCAAACAATACAGAGTATTCAGAGCACTCTTACCATTGATTAAGCTGGTAGGAAAAGATGCTAACGGGTCAGGGAAGTGAAATGGATAGTTTACAGATATTTTGCCTGTTACAGAAAAAATTCTGGCAAATGATACATGAAGTAGTTTATGACACTGTCATGAGAAGTCCTAGTGTGCAAGTGATGGCTGACTTCTGCACACCTGGGAACTCCTCCTACTGACAGAAGCTCCAAGGCCTGACCAAACCTGTGTCTGACTTAGCAGGGCTTGCCTCAACCAAGATGTTTACCCCTTTCTCAAACACACACAGAGCACTGCTTACAAACCAGCATTGCCAGGGACTTCAATAAAACCAGCCCTGTGGAACAAAGCCATTCCTGGGACACCACTTGGTTGATTTTGTAATTGGTGAATACCCGTATCAGCATTTGACTTGACTTGGAGTGATGCTTAATCAGCAAGGAGGGATTTGATTGTGGCTTTCTACAATGCCAGCCCACACCCAACTAACTCACCTGTACAGTCACTTTTTTAATCTCTAAATGGAAAGATATTAACAGGTTAGGTTTTAGTTTGAAAAAACTAATTTCTTCATGATTCTACCTCTTTAAGATCATATTTAGAAGATTTAATTGCTAGTCTGAAATGGGAAGTATCAACATTTTCAGAATTGCCCTAGAATAGAACTGCAGCCCTGCAGCAAGGCCTTGGCTCCAGCCCTTCTCTCTTCTACTTCTGTTCCTGCAAGGAAATGTACTTCACTTGAATTCTCCTTGATACTTCTCTTGCGGTGAGAAGGTTTGAAATGGCTTACTGGAATCCAGTTGTGACAAAATGGGACAATTTGGACTTTCAGTCCTTCAAGAAGTCTGTAGCATTTCAGCATCTCCTTTGATGTAAATTGACCTCAACTTCTGTGTGTGGTGGGGCAGTTGATGTCACGCCTAACTCAAGCTGACTTCCAGTTTTCTCCTGGCTTTTCCCTGTCGGTCTGCTGACTACAGTCAAATTACCTACAAAGCAAGGTGTCAGCTGAGATATGTAGAATTGGAAGAAAATGGCTCTGATTGATTGTCTAAGGTACTCTGCAATATTTGTAATCTGTGGATAAGCAGCAATCAGCAAAACTCACAGTAAGTGGTAAGTGCTCTAAACGTTGTAATGAGCTCAGTCATTGAAATCTGAATGCCATTTATGTTGCCCTTTGCTAATAATTTGTGATTGCCACTCAAGAAGGCAATCATGTATCCAGTACAGCTAAAAATTAGATGCATAACCCAGGCTTTCCATTACAGTCTGAACTGCTGTAAAATATGCTAAAAGGATCTTTGACTGCATTCATGTTTAGATGGCTTACATCCATGTGACGTATTAGAAGGGAATCTTAAATAACAGAATTTATTTGGGGAAAATGTGTGTAAAATACAGGTATTCTCTGGATAACTCTACAGATAATGTTCTAGCTCATAAAATACATGTTATGATGCTAACAACATCTGGTCTCTTTCATGCCCGCATTCATATGTTTTGAAGATCTTGCTAATCCAGATCTGTCATGCTAAAAGTACCTCATTTGGGGGGTTGTTTTTTCCTTCTTTTTTTTTTTCCTTCCTCCTTTCTTTTTTAGTTACTTATTCCTGACTGCTGAGGTGTCTTGGCTTGATTTTCAGACTATAACACATTTTGTTTCTTTTCTGCCTCCAGACAAAACAATTTTTTTATTATTTTATCTGCAAAATTTCTTGAAGGAATGTAATGCTATGAGCCTCTTTCTGGCTGCTTTTTCCTCCTTGTGTGTAAATGCCAATTTAATCACAAATGCAATATAAAACCAGGTTTGATACTGACTGGCAGGTAAAAACATGGCATTGTTGGCAGAGAGGAGAGTACATAATTTCTTCTTCAACACAAAGGAGAAAGACAGGAAGAAGAGACTGGATGTAGCTCATCCAGTACTTGTTCAGTGTTGACATGAATTATTCCACTGAATATTGGTAGGTAGCACACCCTGTGCATGACACACTAAGTTGATTGCATACCACTTTATCTGGCGGTAATGATAACAAATTGGTAGTTAAGCTTAGAATTTGGGGTACTTTGTAGACTTATGACAGAGCAAGTCCTCTAGAGAGGTATGCAGAACCAAATTACTGCACTGGTTGCTCAACAGATGCAAAGAGGGGATGCGAGCCTAACGTTCATGCTGCAGAACTACTCCAGTCCCCCACAGTAAATGGCTAAATAGTTTCTCCAGGCCTAAATTTAAGCCTGCCTCAAAGAATGTGCAGACAGTTTGCTCAAGTGGCTCTTCTCTAGCAAGTTCATTCTCTGTATTTTGCATCATGCTGTGCTAGGATCTTGGCAAGAGCTATCCATCCACCTTTGGCTCCTTTTATCCTGCAAGAGCACCACCACATTGACGAAGAACATTCTGAGCTGCAGAACTTGCACACTTCAATGTTGCAATACTTTGTATCCAATTTGTAGAGCTGGTGTACTCCTAGGAACCTAAAGACCACCATACAATTCATACCAACAAGATACTTAGCACAGTAACCTGTGTCCAACAATAGCCATAATTCAACAGACCCAGGATACCTGGAGTACCTTCCTAACTGTTAAGTACTTTTTGCTTAGGGGATCTCTTCTAGGGTCCTCTAACCAGTGGCTCCTTGAAAAAGCCAGTGACAGAGTGAGAAAATTTCATCTTTCCTAGTGTAACAGCTTACCAAGGGCTTTGGAAGTCTCCCAGTAGTGCTGTATCTCCTGCCTTGCTGCTTCTCTCCTCCCAACAGCTCTTCATCATCAGGTAGTGGAGTTTGGCCTCTGTAAAAATTCTTTTGGGTTTTGGACTTCTTGCCGTTAGTTATCCAAGAAGAAAAATTCCCAAGGTCTTGGAGAAAGATTAGCCAGATGATTGTCAGCCTTGCATTGTTTGGGAGTCTTCAGTACTACATTTAGTAGTATTTCAGTACCTACTTTTACATACTTTTAGGTATCTGGTGCTATCTAAGACTATGATAAAAGTTACAGAATGAAGAGGCAGTGAACAAGAAGGGGATGCTAAAGCAGCTGAAGAAAACTGTTGGCAAGGCTAAATCATCTGCATAGGAAACAACCTGTAGTGAGTGTGAGATTTTCCCATTAACGGTCTGTTGCTTCTCTGAGAGGTAAGTGTGGGCATCTGTCACTCCAGAGGTCAGAGGGAAACTCTTCAGTGCAGAAATCAGGAGTTCTTTCCATGCAATTATTGTAAACATTTCCGTGTTAGTCACTGGCAGGTCAGACGCTGTATGTAGCCTTCTGTGCCTTGGTTCATCTTAAGGATATAAGGAAATATCAGTAGATGGATAAATTTCAGACGATGCTGAAATGCTTCCAAGGAGTGACAAAGATGATTCTGAATTCCTGAGTTTGATGGAGTTTATCTACTGGAATGAGTGCAGACAGATGAGCATTTCCTCTGTTCATAGGAGCACTGTGCTGTATTCAGCTGATCAGTCCCTACACCACATGCACAGCAAAAAGAAATTGTGTGTGAAAATAGGACATCAATCTTAGAGACAGAAATTTCTTCCTAGGCCACAGGGCTCCTGCATGGAGTAAACCTTATTTCATACTTTCTGGATTTTGCAAGCAGCCTTAGAAAAAAATCTGTATTCAGTAAGGGTGTATAAAGTGTGCATCAAATCAGATAATCATGAGCCACCTACATCAGAGCAGCTTTCCAGCATGTCTTTGCTGTGGTGGCTCTTACATATGTTGTATATATTATCTAAACATTGAGACATTGCTCAACGAGTGAGGTAAATGTAAAAAATACAACTTGGGTACTAAATATGACCATTTGCTAATGAACTTTGCGGACTTTTCATCCAGATTATCACAGCAAACCTCAAAAGAGGCTGCATAAAGTAATTCCATTTGATGCTGAAAGAGAAGTATGCTGCAGTAAGGAACTACTGAAAGTGAGCTTGTAATTGTGTTTGCTCAGAGGTCTGAAAGACGCAAGATTTATAGGAAGAGATACTGAGTCTCTTTTATTAGAACAGCTGATTATATCTGGAAAAAGCAGGTGAGCTTCGGGTCGCACTGACTCTTCATCACACAAAACAGCGGCAAACTTCAAGCTAAGTGCTGACTGAGACAAATTTGATAGGAAAAAGATAGCTAGCTCTTACAATAGAAAGAAGCTGTTAACAGTGGAAGAGGTGATGAGTTGTCTCTCTAATCAGTATATGTAGGATAAAAAGGTGTTATTAGGGGCTAAAGAATGAAGTTTGTAGTATTATAAGACTCATATTACTGTTGATTCTGTGATTGATTTTTTTTTTTAATCCAGCTGTAATTCCTAGGCTTCTGAAGGTATTTCATTGGCCTCCTTTAAAGGTAAGATCTGAGAGGGCAGACAGAAAGGTAGAGACTTTGTGAAAACGTTCTCCGGCAGGTATGTGGGAGTTTCTGTTTTTAGACAATATGCGTTCCCTCTGGTTCTGCCTAGCTGTTTGTTTTCACCTATGTGCTTTCCAGGAAGGTGAGGTAGAAAAGCTAGACAAGAAAATGTGCTGAGACGAAGACTTTGGAAATCTACAGGTAGCAAACCAGGGCCTGTCTGCCTCTGAGATGAGGCAGTAAATGCCCGCAGAGAACAGGAGGAGCAATGCCTGCCATGCAAATTGTCAGTAAAATGGATACTGATACTCAGATTTGTGGCTTAAAACCTGGGCCTATTTGGAATAGTTTTGGGTGTCTGGGGTCAACTAAGTAAGTCTGATGAGTGGTCTTCTTTTTTTAATCAATGTTAATCAGATTTCCAAATAATTTGTTTCTTTATGGAAAAAAAAAACCCTTTGAAACAGTTTCTAAGAATGAAGAATCCAAGTGTGAGAGAAATAGCCCCTGGCCCACTTGGTAGGGCACATCCTTGGGACGTGAAATATTGAAGGGGATAGAGCAGGAACTCAAATATTTGTCTTTCATATGCCAGACAAACATTCCTTTTATGTACTCAACAGTAGTTACTAACAATCTATTCTTTGAGAGGAAACATACTGTGAAGACTCAGGATTACAGGTAGCATTCATCCCACAAGAAAAAATCACTAAGGGAAAAAAAACTTTTTTTTTTTTTTAAATAAAAGCAACGAATTTGCTTTTTTTCTTCAATACTAACATGGTAGATAATAATACTAGAGGGACTTTCCCAGCCACAGTGCTCCCAGGAAGGAGATTGGTTGCACGGCAGTAGTACGTTAATGAGATGCCTCTCCAGTGGTGTGTCTTTGACCTCTGACAGTCCAGACAAGCTTCAAAGAAGCTATTAGAAGACAAATACTGATTAGAAGGTAAAGACTTCTTTATTATTTGATAGTGTGTTTCAGAGATTTTTTTTTTGGAGTAGTTTATATTTCTGTCTGCTGAGCACATATGTATTCACAAAAGCCCAAATTTGGTACTTTTTGTCTTGTTCCTGTTCATAGTCTAGTGTCCAGCCCCACAAGTGTCTGTTTTCACTTTGCTGCCAGCTTTGACATATCAGTTGCATTTGGAATTGATTTTTCTGGGCTCAGTTTTGGATCAGTCTTGCAAGCCACTAACTGTAGACCTGCTGCACAGTTGCTCTTATCAGCCTCTAAGTACCTTAGTGCAACTTGGTAGAGCTTGTAGGTTTTTTTTTTTTTACAAAAAATGCCTTACTTCTTTCATCACAGTATGCAATACATCGCTGTTAAGTAAGAATTATGTTTTACAATGCACTGCCCAATACTTTCAAGCATAATAAAAACCCACTAAGTAACCTGATATATCAAGTTGCAGAATACTTCAGAAGCCAAGTTCACATGGTTCTATAAACTTTTTTGATTTAACTGAATTAATTATTACCTTCCATAAATGGAGTAGAAATTGATACGCAGAATGGAAACAGTTGTCATACTCAGTCTAGGATAAAAATCAACAACTAGTATGTTGGTTAGCCATGCATACATAGACTGCTATGGGCCAATTTAATTTTCAGTGTGAATATTATTCATTGAAATATTTAATCCAGAGAATTTGAATACAGTAGCTCACATAGTGTTAAATATCTACCTTTGGGGACTTCAAAGTATACATATTTTCAAGTGTAGTGCATGAAAGCCTTTGCCTTCAGTGAAAAAGACCGAAACTTCAACTCCAAGGGAGTCAAACAGGGAGCAGATCTTTCAGAAGCTTTGCTGAGACTCTCTCACTGATTATACAAGACAAGGGAGGCACTGTGGTCTTTAAAGTCAGATCATATATTTTCATTTTTCCCAAGCCCTTAACCACAACGTTCCAGAATTGTCAGTTAATTTTCAGTTAATTTAAATTATTTATTTGGTAGTCTAAGAAAGGAAAGGTTTTAAAACATCTAGAGGACCTTTAGGAAATTTAAATTTTTTTTTTCTCCCAGACTAATTTCCAGCCACTTTAATCTGCTGTAGATGTTTGTTGTTAAATGCCTCATAGTCACACAGAGAAAATGACCAAGTCAGGGAATTTGCAGCTTGATTCCCAATGTGGCAAGGGACACTACCTTAAAAATTGATCTCCTGAGCCTATTTCAGTTACAAATAGTAAAAAACAGAAAAAAAAAAAAAAACCCAAACCAAAAAAACACCAAACCAAAAATCTTTCTTAATCTTTATCAATGATTCTGCCTTCAGCATTTAATTTTTCACTTTGGAATCCTTTCCTCCTTTCATACTAGAATTTAAATTGATTTGTCTCTACACAGAGTAGCCCTTTTCTACCTTTTTTGTTTTTTAAGATTAATACAGCAGTCATGTGGAATTCTCTTTTAATTTGTTTGATGTAAGTGTCCCAGAGACAGGAGTTATGGGTTGTCAAGTACTCAGTCTGAATGAACAGGTGAATAATACTGAAATATATTAGGAAAAGCTAAGTATGTTTAAGATCTTTGGCCAGGTGGCCAAGAAGGCCAATGGCATCCTGGCTTGTATCAGAAATAGTGATATTCCAGCAGGAGTAGGGAAGAGATTGTCCCCCTGTACTCGGCACTGGTGAGGCCGCACCTCGAATACTGCGTTCAGTTTTGGGCCCCTCACTACACGAAAGACATTGAGGTGCTGGAGCGTGTCCAAAGAAGGGCAATGAAGCTGGTGAATGGTCTAGAGCACAGGTCTTATGAGGAGCGGCTGAGGGAACTGGGGTTGTTTAGCCTGGAGAAAAGGTATTTAAAAGACATGTAGATGTGGTGCTTGGGAACATGGTTTAGTGGTGGACTTGCCAGTGCTAGGTTAACAGTTGGACTTGATGATCTTTTCCAACGTAAACAATTCTATGATTCTATGGTTCTGTGATCTTTTGATTAAAAATACATATCAGGATGAAATATTAATAAAACTGTAGAGCAATGGGTACACTGTGTATGTCCTGGTGTTCAGATGGGCTGAGTATCCAGAGAACCTCTTGGATTCAGTTTGTGTGGTAGATGCTCATCACATCTGAAACTTAAGCGCTGTCCTCATCTGCTCACAGAGGCACAGTTTCCTTTCTCCACTCGGGGTGCCTACACCCGCATGGTGCACGCAGCTGTGCATGGCCCCATTACATTCTGTTCCCTTCCTTCTGGCTGTGGCGCTACTATCTTGGATATCCCCACAAAAGCCACAGCCCGTAGTGAGATGCAGAAATTACAGATCTTCTTTTGAGTACTATATTCAGTGCCTACTTGCAGTAAGTTCCGGTCCCTTATGTGACAGGAGTCTTGCAAGACTACAGCTTGGACTGATTCCTACTATTCTAACTTCAGGTCCATATGCTGACAGAGTTGGTTCTTTCCAAGCAGACTTTGTCAGCCTCTAGTAGAGCCATACATAGTGAGTATTTAATACAGTGTTGTCAAGGCACTAAATAAATACACAAGAATGATAATAGCAAAGTATTAATGCAAGAGGATGGGAGAGTTTGCGGTATTATGTTGTGTATTTACATAAAATAATAAGCTAACCTTATTCCCTGGATGTTCTTTTCAGGTTCTCCCTCAAATGTTCTCATTACTTGATTTTGCTTATGTTATTGTCATTCCGGTGGCAAAGGAACACCTAACTGCGCTATTGAGTGTACTGACCTGGGTGGTCCCTCATGCTGAGAACCTGTCATTGAGTTTTGCTTTGATTTTTGTTTTGCACTGGCCCAAATTATGGTAGGAAGATCAAAAATAGCGGAAAACAAAACCCCTGTGCCGGAAGGCTTATAGGGGAAACAGAGGTTTGTTTGGGAGGTAATAGGGGTTAGGAGACCTATTTCTGATCCAGCTCACAGACCAAACAACTGAGCCTTTTCCTTCCCCCTTTCTTAGTGTGCAACCACCTGCTCAGTGATTAGATACATTCTGCTCACCAAAGACAGAGGGAATAGGTAGCCTTTGGGCTAAAGCACTGAGGTGGGATGCAGGCGTGTTGGATTCAGTTCTTTCTCCCCACTCTATGAAAATGCCATATTGTATCAAGTGAGGCTGCAATTGGTAAATGTTAGTGTAGTTAAAAATAAAGACACTTAAATGCCATTTTCCCAGTTCTACCTTGGGCAGTACGGTAGAGTTAATTCCAACCTGGAACCATGTTCTTTTATTTATCATGATCAGAGATGCAGGCGTTGCTATGAATGAGCAGAGGTGATACCCTGATTCACTTGGGAATAGCCCAGTAGTTGCTTTCCAAGATGAATATGGATTTGAGCCTCAGGATGGAAGACACAGGGGTTGATGACAAAAACTTAAAAGGAGTTAAAAGGTGGTAAACTGTAAGTCAGTTCAAATTTCATTCAATAATGAAGTATTCCTTTGTATCCTAAACTCAAAAAGTTAGCAGATCTTGCAAAAGATTCATAAGAACACACAATACTTCCTTATATATTAAATTTCTACTGTATTTTAGCTTTGGATACTAGAGCATTACTTGTTTTATTGGGGGGGTGCAGTGGTCTGTCTTTTTAAATGTTTTTGGTGGTAATTTAGTCTTACAGAAAATCTTACTTCAGAACCAGCTGATTTAGCAGGAAGCCATTAAATGGTTTAAAGGGAAATGTCAAGAATTGCATGGTCTGAGGACTGGCTGGTATTGCAGTGTGGAAATAAAAGCCCAGAAAATGCTGACCACCTTCTCTCTTTTCCCTTTTGTTTGTGTAGAAAACAAAGTTAGAATTCTCCCTATTTGTCTGAAACAGAGGCAAATTCATTTGCTTTTTCTCCTGAGTATCACATTGGTTGTGCTATATATGTTTACAATACATATTGCAGTTGTCCTTTAAAGAAAAGAAAAAAGAACTATTTCATTTCTGTTTGATCTTGAGCACAGGAGTTCTGTTTGTAACAGTACTGGCTTAGTGATCTTATTCTCTACTGACATTAAGCAAAACTAAGTCCAGATAATGAGTAGCCGTAAAAATAATGCATAAAATGTATGAAAACTGTTTCAATTGTGAAGTCTTTAATCCAATCCAAATTTGCATGCAGTGCTCTGCATTTACAGTAAGATCTTTGCGCACATAGTCTGGGTAAGTAGCTATCTATGGTCATCATTTATCTGTTAAGCACAAATAGTAAATTTGTCTGAGAAGCAATGAGATGAAGCCTTCAGCTCAAAAGGTAGACTAAGATTAGACAGAACCTACAAAGAAATGCAAAAATAGTCTCAGTAAGGAAGAGTGAAAGAATTTAAGACAAGCAATAGCCTTGTAAGAGGACTTCCAAGATTGAGATAAAGACTCAGCTGAAATACGGGCAGGAGGTGACATGCACAATCTTACACAGCTTGGATACATGTTTTTGTCTACATACAGAAGTACATCATGAGTTTCAGAAGGGCAGACTCCAGAGCTAAATAATGGAGACCCTTTTTTGAGAATCTGTGATTCTAAGAAGCAAGAGCCAGGGCTTAGTCTCTGTCCTTTAGGATACACAGAATTCTGAACTCGGTTACAGTGGCATCCTGAAGGACCTCTCACCCATTGCAAACTTGTTTTTTCCTCTGTATTTGTTTTTGTGAATTTTTAAAATACCCCAAGTTAACTGAATTCTAATGAATGACAAAAATCTTCCGCCATGGAAAGTTTGCTAACTAATTAGATGTATACACTTAAATGATTGCTCAGTTTTTCTTCTGACAATAAATAATGGAGCTTTTTTCTTCCTTTGGCTGAAAGCAATGTGTTTGCTTCTGTTCTCAGAGAACATTCAACCCTCTTGCTTGATACTCTGCAAGTGTTAGACTGATAGGACGCTTGTTTGCATCATGAGTAGGTATCTTTGGAGCTCCTTGCAAAGCTCTGATTCTGGGAGCTAAAATGTTCTAAAAATAAACAATTACAAACTTTCTTTTACTTCTGGACATTTTATTTAATCGTCAGAACTTGAAAGAGCAAATGTAAATATTTACAGACACGCTTTGAAGTTATGGCCTTGAATTCCATCTTAATTCCTGTTTTAGCAGGTTTTGGCTGGCTGAATCCTGCTCAGCACCTTACACAGGCACTCTTTTAGAGGTGTGTGGCTGTGCCCGTTAGCAACACACACAGGCCTGCAGGCATGTATGGACAAAAGGTCATGCTTTTTGTATGCTGGTCTGGAAAGTTCAGCAATACAGATATAATTTGCTTATAGAAAATTAGAGGCTAAATAAATGTTATCTTGAAAATTACAAATACAGAAATACCTGCGTTCACACTCATGGTCTTTTTATGGGGCATTGTTTCCCATGATGGCTGATAGATGATGACGCAGAGGATGAAGAGAGTCCCCACTGACTAGTTGCATGTTACATACCATGGGAGAACAGCTTTTCTGTATGTTTGCATTCAGCTCTAGTGCTGAGCACAGGACTAAGGAAGCTTGTTTAACTGCAGATATTCTTTCATTTCTTAAATATTTTAACTCCCCATGATAGCTATTTTTGTCAGGTGAACTACACGTATTCCTTGAAAAGTCTCAATTTCAAGCTGTTACGACAGTTTTAATAGTGCTGTGTTGTTGTTAAATGTAGCCCTATTGTTTGGAATTCAGTCCACAGGCACAAATTTATCAGAGAACTTGAGGCTGCTGTGGGTATAGAACTTTTCTTCTACTGAAGAGAAAAGAAAAAAGGATGATCATATTTCATAGTAAAACAGATATTTCCTTATTCCTCTTTCTTTCTTGTTTGTCATGCTCAGCTTTATCCTAGTATTCAAAAATCACAGAGCCTGTATAAGGGTGGTTATTTCTATGTATATATATGTATATGTTCTTGGTATCATACAGTAATGTATGCTAGCATCACTACTTTGTAGAATACAACATTCCTGGCTTGAATTGTAGGCTAGGGAGAAGAAAGAAAAAAGACTCATACATTTTTAATTATCGTGTGGGAAAATGAAATGAGGCTACTTGTTGCTAGAGCACTGCCCAAAAAATCAATAAGATAATTAAAAAATATTACCTTTTCCTGGAGCTTGAGTAATATTTAAATTCTTCTGTAGACTTATGTGCACTGCTAGTTCCTTTTGCTTTAGAAAGTAAGCTGAACATTTCAGTGAGATGGATTTTAGTGAGACATATCTCTTATCTTGGTAAAAGTTTGGCATTTCTAGTTCTAGTCCTGGAAGAGGAATGAAACATGTATATACAAATACATGTTAAAAAAAGCAAATGCAAACTTAAATCTTTTGAGAAAAGGCTGCTGTGACACACGGGAGACACATTTGCTAGCAACGTTTAAATGAAATGGACACTTTCCAGCTCATGGGAACCTAAGGGAGGGCTATAAATGAAGTTGGTAAGGTGGTGGGAGGAGAAAGGCAGCGCCTCAAGGAGAGATTTATACCTGAGAGAGCAGGGATATCTCCAAGAAGGGTGCTGAGGAAGCATGGCTTGCATCTTGCTGCAGCCTGAAGAACAGATACAGTCAACAGAAACAGAGAAAGAGTCTTAGATGAGAGTGCCAGAAATGGGGTATGTGCTCTTGGTTTGGCCAATAAAATTATGAAGGGTGTGTTACCTTAACAAGAATCTGGCGTGAAAGGTCCTCCTGTCTTTCCATCAAGCCTTCTAGCGGAAGAATATGAATTCTCAAAGGATTAAGTAGTTCAGTATAAATGAAGGCATGACTGGCTATTTATGGTTTGTTTGGGTAGGTGTGGCAGACTGCCTTGTCCATGTCCTGTTTGTCCATCAGGGAAAATGTGGAGCTGGACCTACTTTTTGGTAGTTGGCTAAGTACACTGAGCAGAGGATGGTCCTGCTAGTGCCTAGTTAACCTACCCCAGTCTCTTGCATCTCTGGCAACCACTGTTGCCCAGCGGAAACCAGTTAGTTACACAAGAAAGATTTCTAAGTTACTCAGCAAGGTCATGTAACACTGAAATCCTTCAAATACAAAGGCACTGATACACAGCCAAAAGAGCGAGAAAAGGAAAATTAGTACTGATTAAGTTGTAGTTCATAAACAGAAATTTCACACAGAGCTTTTTCTAGTTTTTAAACAATTTCCATTCTCACCACCTACGCATTCAGCAGAACATTGTCTGTAACTGAAAGAACTTTTCACACATGAAAAAACAGTATTTGAGAAGGCAAAAAGATAGGCACTGTTCTGGGTGAGGAGGGAGATAGGAAAAGATGGTAATTCGGTATAATAGGAATCAGCAAAAAATCCTCTGGAGTAGAACTCCTCCTCTTCACATGAGTGAGAGGAAGATTTCATTTGGAGCATTGCCTGATTGTTGCAGAACCATTGATTCCTGTCTTAAGGATAATTGGTTGGTTAGGTTTTGTTTTGTTTCATTAATTTCTCAATGGCAGTTTTCAACTCAAATTTTCTTTAAACCTGGCAAATGCAACCAGTATTTTCAAGAGATCCTGCATCTCAGAGTTCACTTCTTCGCAAAAGAAAACTTTGTTGATAAAATTTCATGCTTTGCTTTTTGTGCTTGTCATAGCAGCTCTGCCTTCTCTGTTCATCCTGATGACTAATGGCAGAGTTTAAAACTCATGCTAATATAATTCTCTGTAGATTATGGTCATATATCATAATTCTATCCAGCAAAAGCTGTTCTTTGATAAAAGGGAATGTAGTATCATTTGTATTTACGGTCTTGTTCAAAGGAGCGATGTGAGGTTAATTGGAAGGTTAATTACAAGAGGTTTAATCTAAAGGCAACAAGTCTAATCTGCACTCTCAGATTCATGAGAGAGCTCTTTTCGGTCAGCTCTTCCAATAAAAGCAACGTTCCTTAGAGATAAAGATCTCTGACACTGCAGGCGATTCCATTTATTTCAAGGTAGTATAAGTTCACAGGAATACTCACCTGGAAATACAGCAAAGGGATTGTAGCTGCTCTGGTTGTGCTGTGCCAGAAACACTAATTCTTCTTCCATGTTATCATGGAAAATCAAAATCTTGAAAGGAAACATGGGAGTCAAGTTAGGCTTTCTGACAAAAGAGCTGTAGGCGAGTGTGACTTATTTTGCCTTTTTGGCAACCACAACAGAATTCCCAAGGTCAATAACAATGTCACTGTCTGGTACTCTACATTTTTTTAATCAGTAAGCAGGAGAAAGATGAATTGCTTTTAAGATTAATAGCCAATCAGCACTGTAAGTGTAACAGTCAAAGCCTGAAAAAATTACATGCCCTTCTACTGAGTCGACCGTCATACAGCCCAGCCTTGCCCTGAGCACCTGTGGATATTTCTGCAGTCAAGCATTAGATAGTGTAATGGTTCCTTTTAGGCCAGAGCAATAAATAATGTTCTAAATAGACACTGAAAATATAGGGCCTCCTGTAGTTGAGAAGCTACTGCTGTGCTCTCTTCTGCAGGGCTGACAGTCTTGAAGCAGTGTGATAGAAGTGAGTCCAGGAAGCTTTTTCCTAAACTTGCTTCTGGTCCTGTTACTTCATCAAGGCAGAATTAACAAGGTGCTTTTCTTCCACTCATCATTTTGGTACCTGTCTCTGCCTCTTCTTCCCATCTCACTATTTTTCCTTCCCTGTTCTTTGTGAGCTCTTACGCACAGCAACAGTGAGGAAGGGAAAGGAGAGGAGAGATAAGTAAGTTCCAGAAGTGGCTGAAAGGAGTGAGAAGAAACCATCAATGGCACAGATGGAAGAGACAGAGAAAAGGGCACAGCAGTGGGTGAAGATGCACATGGGATGTAAATCAGAGAGCAGGCAGCCAATCCATGTGCTTGGCCACACCACTGTTTCTGGGATGTTATGGCTTAATGTTCCAAGTTTTGGGGTCACCCACCAGGAGTTTCAGGCTAGGTAGTTGCAGCTAGTGATGTTTCACACGTCATTTATGGTCTTAATTCCCATCTTGGTTTATTTGTTTGTTGAATTATGTAATTGTAGAATTTAAAAAAAGCGCACTTTAGATTCTAAATCGCAAAAGTCTAAGTGATGTGCTGTATGAGAATGAGTAGACATCTGAATGTTGAGAAGGGTAAAGCCTGCAAAGCAGGAGGAGCAGAGAGATGGCATTTTAGTTCAAGCATATGATTCTGCTGCAGGTGCCTAAAACCAGGCAGCAGGGTAAGAAGATGAAAAGATGGTACTGAGGGCTCTTAAGTCTTTAACGGGATTCTCTAAGAGTACACTTAAAGACAAATGGAGCACTCCAGGAAGTCAGCTGATGTAGACAATGAGAAGAGGCTGGTTTTGAAGTGTACCTTATATTTTCACAATAGTGTATTAATTACCTTTTAGTCTTTTAAGTTTCAGAGAAAAAATCTAAAAGTATCTCACTGTGGACACATTCTTTTACAGGCAAGAGCTTCCATTGCATTCTGGAAAATTTCCTTTATCTGCCATCATATGTAGAGTATTAAGATCTTTTGGAATAGCCTTGCCATGTGATATGCTTCAGGATTCAAGAATCATACTTGCCACCTCTGCTCTGTATTTAAATATTTCCTTCCCATCATCACAACCTTCATTTTTGCCTTTACTTATGTCATCATTAAGGTTTTTCACACTTTCCCTTTTTCTGTTTGTAATTATCAGCTGTGTATATAGCCTTAATTTATATCTGTTCTTAAAAATTCAACAAGATACGATTTTTTAGAAGCTTGTTTCTCATTGACGCCAGAAATAAGGACATTGTATCTAGTGTTGGTGTGTGACAGCTCTTGGTAGGTGATAATCTGTATTGATGTTTGCTCTGCAAAAACATAGTAAGCCTGTGGCCTGCCAGCATGAAGTACCATTGGAAGTGTCAAGTGTATGGGCAAAGTGTTAGAAGATGTCTCTCTTCATTACAGCACTAAGGCTGGTATTTGTATTGTCTAATTAATCAGCAGTTCACTTGTGAGGGGTGTCCTTCCTCCTCCTCCAGGTAATACTGAAAACCCTCGAAAATCCATAAGCAGGACTTTCTGTTTAGCCTTTTTTGTATTTCAGTCCAGCTCAAGTGTTTAGGCAAGCTCAGGACTCTCAGAGGCTCTAACCCCCTCTCACCTTCTTCCCTGCTTACACACTGCCATTCATTTCAGCGTTGTCTACTGTTACTCCCTCCTGCTAAGACCTTTGCCCCTTCTGCAGACCTTGCCTGTGAAAAGGCACATGCAACAGCCCAGTTACAGCACATATGGTAAGGAATATCCCACACCTTTCCACGCTGAAGACAGAAGCACAGTCCACTTTTCTGCCAAGAGGTAAAACTAGTGCCTTCATCTTTCTCCATGCTGCTCGCCTGAGACACTGCCCTGGGGGAGATAAGCAGCCCACTAGAGGTGCTGAAAGGTGAAAGCCACACTCCTGCAATGTCATACGTGCCATTCGGATGCCTTGGCAGAAATGAAAGAGTACTTCAGGGCAGAAGCAATAGCTCCACAGGTTCGGGAACAGCAGCCGTCTCAGTTTCACATCAGATGTGTACAGTCCTGTGGCCTTTCACAGATATGTCTGAAAACAGGAGCCTAGACAACTTGAAAAAACAGTCTAAAATCGCATTCTGAATGTTTAGGTACAACAGCGCGGTCTTTCCCAGCTCCCAGGTAAGACTGTGCTCATCTCAGCATGCCATTTGTTTCCCCTTCCCCTGGAGTCTAGATCCTGACCACCCTGGTAGCCCAGCACTAGTACTGCTCCGGCAATCAGAGCTTGCCATCAGTGTCAAACGCAGGTGTGGCTCAGCCCTTTCATCCATGCAAAATCTACCGTTCTGGCTAGGTTTGGTCACCTACTAACTTGTTTAATCCCCACCCCTGCTTAGAGGAGTTGCCTTCACAGTACATCAATGAATGGCATTTTGGTGATGGGCAAAGACACCTTTTCTGGATTAAGCAGAAATTTCTCCCCACATACTTTCTTTCCCAACTGCATAGACACCCAGGCAAAAAAGATAGCTGCTTAATCAACCCAAGTTTTCCTCCATGTGGTAATCTACACAGGAATCTCTGGCCCTTTATCTTTAACTGTCCTTTTCTGGTCTCTCCTTTCCCTTATTTTTCCCAGGCCCAAATGTTTCTCACATAGCAGGGGTCTTCCCTCCTTTCCTCTTAACCTGTCATATCAATAAATAGGGCGGTGAACTGCACAACAGTCTCAGAGGGAACAGTCAGTCCACTCAAATTGCCGATGCTTTGCCAAAATGTATGAACAGGCAGTTCACTGCTATGCCAAGTGCCAACCAGGCTGCCAGTTGCTGAGGTTACCATAGCCATGTTCACATGTGCTGTGGCACTGTAAAGACCCCACGTGGGACTTCTCCTGGGGCTTAGGAAAAGAAAAAAACACTGATCATTATAATGATAACATAATGATCATTGATCATTAAAAACAAAAAGTCTGAGTATGAGCAGAATTGTTTCCAGCAGGGAGGTGGCCACAACAAACAGTAGTTGTGAATGCTGCGTTCAGGCACTGCTATCACCAACAAGAGAGTGTAGCAAGGCTTTGAATGTGCAGACGTGTAGCTTGGAGCATCAATGCTAATATAAACATGCAAATAATATATAATGCAAAATAACAGGGAGCAGAGCATGACCTCAGGGGGAAGGATGCCCATGGAGAGGTGGGGCAGAGTGTACTGTGCAGCCAGAGCAGGTTGAAGCCCTGTCCCAGCAGTTGATGGTGGCCTCCTAGTAAACAAGCTGTGTGTTATCACTTTGCTATGTGGTACAGCACTTAACATTTTTGCTTTTAACTTAGTTCCAATACTTGAAGTCTTGGAGCAGTACTTTAAGATTGGGGGTTTTTTTGAAGGTGAGAGTTTTGAGAAGCACTTGATTCTGAATATCCATGTCTCTCTGTCCCCTCTTTTCTCTCAACCAGGACATCATAGTGTATTGAAATTCCTAACTGACTTTTTTTCTTGTACATTTAACTTCAGGCATGTGTTTTGTATATATGTAACAGTGAAAAATGACCCCACACTCAGAAATCATTCTGGTAACTCTGATAACAGTGAAACAACAAATTTCAAGGATCATCGGCCTCTCCAAACGTTCATTTTGTTAACAAACATAACAACAAAGTAATCATCATTAGAATAGTAATTTTGTTTCAGCAACCCTTAAACTCCTGCTGTGCCACTGTATTGCCAGACTCTGTGCTGAGTCGATGGAAGCGGAGGGTGATAGTATTAACTAAGTTTCAGAATAATTGAAGAAGGTCTTTTAAGATACAAACTTTGCTTTGATAGAGGAATTTCAAAGGTAAATGGAAGCTTCAAAGGAGGCACTGGGAATGCAAGGATAGCAGGATTGAGTTCTTAGTGGTGGGTAGCTCCTGACTTCAAATTATTTCCTGGAAAGATACTGGTTCCTTCTTTTCACACCAAAAATATGTCAAAACAAGAAACTTAATTTATTCAGTTCTCTTGGATGCCATATGTAGCTGTCTTTTTCATGATTTAATGTATAAACATGAGAATGCATCTTTGCCATTAAATTATATTAGCAAATACTGTCTTTTTTTTAAGTACTCCTCTGAAAATTTATTACACCTTTAGAAACCAGAACTACAGAGACTGTGTTAAAACAGTATAGACACTAATGAGAAATGCCTTTGGTATCGTGTAGTTTCTAGACTGAGCTGTGAAAAGTTGCCCCGTAAAGGTGGAAAACTATGGAAAGTGAAAAAGAAACTAAAAAAATGAAAAAATCTTACATTGCTCTGGATTCCAGGAGCTTAGATATTTGGCAGATTTCTTGTCCTGCAAGCAGCTTTCCTTTGCACCTCTTTTGATGTAGAGATTCATGCTGTGCTGATTTTGGCTGGGGTAGAGTTAATTTTCTTCATAGTAGCTAGTAAGGGGCTTTGTTTTGGATTTGTGCTGAAAACAGTGTTGATAATATGGGGATGTTTTCATTATTGCTGAGCAGTGCTTACACAGAGTCAAGGCCTCTTCTGCTTCTCACCCCACCCCACCAGCAAGTAGGCTGGGGGTGCACAAGAAGTTGGGAGGGGACGCAGCCAGGACAGCTGACCCCAACTGACCAAAGGGATATTGCACACCATATGATGTCATGCTCAGCATATAAAGCTGGGGGAAGAAGAGGGAAGTGGGGGGACATTCAGAGTGATGGTGTTTGTCTTCCCAAGTAACCGTTACGCGTGATGGAGCCCTGCTTTCCTGGACATGGCTGAACACCTGCCTGCCGATGGGAAGTAGTGAATGAATTCCTTGTTTTGCTTGGCTTGCATGCGTGGCTTTTGCTTTACTTATTAAACTGTCTTTATCTCAACCCACGAGTTTTCTCACTTTTACTCTTCCGATTCTCTCCCCCATCCCACCAGGGGGGGAGTGAGCGAGCGGCTGTGTGGTGCTTAGTTGCCAGCTGGGGTTAAACCACAACAAGAAGAAAAGCAGTTGTAGAAAAGCAATACCCAAAAATAAGAGGTTTTCTAAGTCACCTCCATGCCAGATCTACTCAGCCTATGTCATTCCTGAGAGAATGATAGAAATCTCACAGTCTCCCCAGCATATCTATCTTTGCTATCTTTGTGGTTAAAAATATTATTCCAGGATCTAACCAGAGACTTTCTGTCTTTGATGTTAGCCTGTTCTTGTTCTGTGCTCCTGGATGTGCAGAAAAGATGGTTCGTCTTTGCTGTTTCCTCTTTGCAGTTTGCTATGTATGTATGCGGTTAGCATTCCCCCATGATTTTTTTCTTCTTTAGAGTAAGTGACTCCAGTTCTTCTAGTCTTTCCACATGGGTCACAATGTCTAGATTTTTGTTTGTGTTCGTTGGTTTGTTTGGACTCTGCTTAGTAGGTTCACATTTTTTGGACATGCAGAGCTAAAGTAAGGCACAACATACTAGCTGTGTATTTATCAATCCTAACTACAGTGGAAGGATTAGCTAACAGTTAGTGTAAGTTATATTCCTTTGAATGTATCTTCCTTTTTTGTGAAGGAATGAAACTGTTGACCCCTGTTCAATTCAATGTTAAGACTAGTGACAGGTTCTTTTCTGCAAAAGTGCTTCCTTGCCAGTTGCTCCTCAGTGCTTATTTCTTCAGACGATTATTCTTTTTCAGGTGTAGAATTTTGCAGTTCTTTTTTAAGCTACTTTTTAGACTATTTCTCAAGATTTTGAATTCTAATCTCATTCCTTATTGTAGTGAAATCTGCTGGTCTTTCTGGTTATTAAAACTATGTAGTTTTCATTATGACATGAATCACTGATAACTGACTGTAGGTATGGCTATTCCACTGGTGTTGCCCTCATCCTGTAATTGATTCATCCAGCAATGTTTGTCAGACTTGTTGGGAAGAATGTCATTGGAGATGTTTTTCTTAATTTTGATCTGCTGAATCTAATGCAATACACCTACACTCAAGACAAATTACTGGTATGACTTGTATGCACCTGGCCATTTGCATCATACGTATATCGGAAACAGAGACTATAACAAGGACTCTAACAAAGGTTCTAGTCTCTGCTACAGAAGAGTGTTTAATATCCACATTTTAATAAAGTAGCTGTAGAAATCTTTTACTTTATTAAATATCAACTGCCTGGCCACACATGAATATTGGGTACATCCAACCTTTTTTCCTCTAATTCGTACGGGTGGATTGAAAAATATTGGCATACGCTGATATTTTTAGTATTCTACACAAAGTTTTTCCACCATTAGTAATGATTTCAGATTTTTTTACTTGTCTAGGGAATGGTAAGATTAATGAATAAACTTCGGTTTTTTGTATTACAGTTCAGTCTAACTAGATGATAGGATTAACTAAAGTCAAGCAGCCACTGACCACTGCAACGGTATGTCTTTGACAAGGTTATAAAAAGAAAAGAGTTTTCCTGCATGTTCAGGAAGAGAAGGCATAGTATGTAGCAATGTGTTTTGCTGAGGACAAAAAGAAAATGGTGGTGACTGTGGAAAGAATAGCAGGGATGTGATCAATGTGTGAGGAGTATAACTGAAGGAAGAGGCGGTTGGACACATGCCACTGTAAAGCATCTGACTTTTTCTTCAAGAAACCATGGGTAAGAGACCGGAAGTTTTTAGAAGCTCAGTAGCAATCATAGAAGTTGTTCAGTCAAGAGAATAATGATGCTTTTAGTGATCAGGAGTGCAAGATGCTTTTCCACATACTTCAAGTATTGCAAAACTCTCAAATTCATAAACATAATAGAATGCTTTTCCTAAAAGAAAAAAGAGACAACAGTATCAGAAATAAAACATACTAAGTATTTTGCTTCGGAAAGGCAGACTTTTTTTCCCTTTCAGGATGCTTCCTTTTCTGAATGTAAGCCTATATGCAGTACTCTGCATACTAGCCCACAGTTCATGTTTTTTTCTCTTGTGCTTTTCTTGGTTTAATAGATGCCACAAGGGATTAATTGTGCATTCACACAGACTGTTGACTTTTTATTACTCTTTCTTTTTTCTTAGAGTTTCTTTTGGTACATTTGAGGCCTGATGCAAATTCCCCTCTGGGCAACCTCAGGGACCTTTGTTCTTCCATATATAGGGGGCAGTTTGCTGGCCAGTGTGTTGGGAATGTATGCTGTGTTCCTGGTGGGGGGTGGGCATTGAGAGCCCATTCCTGGGCTCTGTGGCTGAGTATGCGCTGCGCTGCACCGGCAGTGATCACAGAAGAGCTACTACTCCCCGGGCCCTGTTCCTCCTCCACTGTTCCTTCACCCTTCCTCCACTGCCCTGACCTCAGCTAATCCATGCCTGGACTTGTGTCAAGGTAGAGTAATTTAAAATTATTGCTTTTCTAGTCTTCCAGAACCATTTTTAAAAGCTCCTTCAGATTGTCTTTAGTAGTTTAAGTAACTTGGTAAGTATTACCTGGTGTTTTCTTTTTGAGGAAAAGCCATTGTTATCAGAAGCCTGCCCCAGGACAATGTCAGACAGATGAAAGCTGAATCAGTGCCTCACAGCATTCCCAAGTGTCTGCAGCAGCTGTGTCATAAAGTAAATGGACTTGTGATAGTTAATGGCAAAATGTTGAGCTATAGAGATGTTACAGCAGCAATATCTGTCAGAGACCTCTTCTCTATCCATTACAATTCACTTCATAGAGGAACAATAACGGCAAATTCCTTATGATTTGCCTGTGGAAGAGGTGGTGTGGCAGGGAATTTAATAGAATCTTTTGTCAAATAAGTATATTTTAAATGACTTTTGTGCATTCATTAGGGAAACCTGCAAGAATGAATCTACAGAATATGTTTAGATAATGTGTCATTATGATCACTTGGCCCCTACTGTTAAATCTCAGTGGATATTGCCATTTATACACAATGAACTTAGTTTTTGCATCCAGAACTTCATTGGCGTAGTAGGGCTTCAGATCACTGCTGTGAAACTGGCTGAAACAGATATCCAGAATAGAAAGTACCAATATTTTAATGTTGAAATTCTCCTTTGAAACAGCAGGAGAGCATAATTAATGTCAATCAAAAGTTTTATGGAAAAAAATATTGTCTCATAAATTTGGGGTAAATTTTCAAGTGATTACAAGTTTAGGTGATAAAAGTAATGGCACTGATGCAGTATATTTGGACTATTACGAAGTGTATGGCTGAATGATGCGTGACATCCCTTTAAGAGATCTGTTCTTAATGCTGTATACTATCTGTATTCATCTTTTTGAATAAAGCATGATGGCATTGCTAATAAATATGCAGATGACAAAAGTTGGTCGATTTTCAGATAAGTTTAAGCAGCCAGATCTAGTTCGTATAGTTAGAACTAGGTGAATTATATCCTTATACCTTAGAAGTTAGATTTCTTTGGGGATATCACGTCCAGTTCTTGTATCTAAGGGTGATGGCTGAACGGGAGAAAAATTGCAAGACTGAGCTATGCCATACAGTAAAAAGGAAGGAACTATGCCTTTGTAGTTAACCTTAAAATAACAGGTCACAAGCTGTGTCAAGTCACTGGTAATATGAAGGAAACTTAATGGCAGCTGGTTCTCTATTTCAGCTGGGAAAAAAAAAAACCAGACCAGCAAGCCTTTCTGTCAAGAAACTGAAGTCCTGAAAAAAGTGCTGTATTTTAGAGGTGAGGAAAATTAAATACTGCATTAATTTTAAATTAATTTATCTAGGGGGAGATTCGCCAGGGATGCTGCTGATCTTTCAGAACATCAGTTAGAAAAGATGCAGGATAGCTGATCCTGGGTGGAAAAATGAGTTAGATGGTGTAGCGAAGTCACTCCTAACCCTACAACTCTGTGATGCCACAGATTCTCCAACACTAAAGTGTTGCTGATGGCTTTTTTTAATGGCAAATGCACCTAATTTGATATCCTATAATGTTTCAGATCAGAACGCTTTCGATGTAATGATCAATAAGTCAAACCTTCAAGGGAGCATTTCAAACACATTCATGATGTGCAAAAAATGCCCAAAACTTTTCTTGCAGACTTTGTATTGACTGTCTTTCATTGGACATCTTGTGCTATCGGCAGGATTTTCAAATGACAATAGCACATTTTTGTCCCAGAGCTGTATGTCAGCAGTGAGCAAGTCATAACAGTTTGAAGACATTTGAGACAAACTACTAAATGAATTGAAAAATGGATACTTTCTAGCTGTGAATTCTTATTACCTGCAGATCTGACTTCTCTGTATTTCTTGTAATTAAAAATTTAAAGCATAATTCTAAATTCCTAAAGAAATCATTAATAAAGCCTATTAAGCTGAACTACCATTTCCCATGAGAAGTTGAGGTGGCCTTTAGTTGATTTTTCCGATTTAATAGTTTTGTGTCCTTTCCAGGAGATTTGCTGCTTTTAAGCTAGGAGGTTTTTTTGTTCATGTTTCTCTGTGTAGAAGGGGGATTAATAGCACAGCTGAACTTTGTGTTTCCAAACATGACCAAGTAGTTAGCATTGAAAATAGCCCCGTGTGAGCAGGTAGCTTTGAAGTCTCTTTGTATGGTTCTACCAACATCTCACAAATCAGATTCAGTTGTTTTCAACTATGTGCAAATATGCTGTGGTGAAATGTGGAGTCTTAATTAACAGGTTTTGTCTGTCTGTCCTGTGGTTTCTACTCTGCAACCAACAAAACCACCATAGAGTTCATATTGTCTTTGTTTCCAGCCATTTGTCTGTTTCAGCTCTTTAAGTGCTATGGGTTAGACACTCTCTGTGTGTTTGTACATACCTAATGCAGCTAGATTCCATCTCAATTAAAGCCTCTGGACGCTAAAACAGAGTGGGGAACAGAATCACCAAGCAGAAATAAGTTGAAACTGTTTATTTTGATACAGACTGTGATGCTTATGGCTTGTGATAACAATGTTTTATTTGCCATAGGTGTGACAACATGATGCCTCTGAACCTTTTTTCTGCAGCGGAGTTGGAATGGAGAAGAAATAAAAAGGATTTTCCTATCCCAGCTGCTGCTTCTAAATTGCTATACATACTCTAGATTTCAAAATTTAGCTTTTTTCTCTTGTTCTTCTGTAATTATGTTCTATGGCTGGAATGTACCTTTCCTAAATTGTTTTGGCTTCTAATAAGATTTGCCTCAGTCTGACTCATGTCTTCTCTAGCAAGTCCTCCACGACAGCTTTGCTGTTCAAAATACCACCTTGCTTTTACTTTGTCCTTGGCAACATCTAGCCCAGTGACAATAACCCTCAAGGAAAGATATGAAGGGAGCAGAAGGAGGCTCTTGTGAAAACACGTTGTGTCTGCTGACTCAGGTGACGTGTCTGTGAAGAAGGTATTGGCTTCCTTGTCTGCACACAGATTGTGTCCTTTGCTCCTGCTTTGGTGGCAACCCCTAAGTAAGAAGTTGGGACTGATGCTTAGAATGCCTCATCTTTTTGCCTAGATAATATATTTCTCTTGCCATGAATAAGTGCCAGTTCATAAACGTATAAGAAAAAGCATATTACTACAGCTATATTTCATACACCAGTAATTGTGTTTCACTCATAAAAATAAATCATAATATTCTTCCTCTTTTCTGTTCTTATATGACCAAGAAATTGAGTGCTTGCTTAGAGTAATGAAAGGGCTCTCAGCATCCCTGAAACTCAAATCTCAGGTATATCAAAACACTCCCTTGACTATGAAGGCATTCAGAATTCAAAGGATACCTTGTCAGTTTTGCTCTTTCACTCTCTGGGGAGCACATAGTAAAGGTGAAGATGGAGTATGGCTGGAAGCAACTAAAGAGCAGGCAAGCCAGAAGAAGAGACAAAAAGGAAGATCCTAGTTCAGTCTGGGCACTTGGGTCAATCCTTCCTATGAAGAGCAGGAGCCCTTAGAAAGGAAGGGGTGATGAGCAGGGAAAAAGAACAAAAGTTGAACGAAGTGGTTTCAGGATGGAAGAGAGGAGGAAATTAACTTTGCAAGAAAGGAGGAGCAGTGTGGGGGATCCTAAGGAAAGAACTGCATACTAGGAATACAAGAAACTGTTACATGCGGAACAGAAAGTATAATAATCAAGTAATAGACTCAGTAGCATATGAAAGCAATAGGGAATGAGAAGAAAAGAATGTTTCTGTTCATATAGGAAATGGGACACAGAAAAATAGAAGAGCCCAACAAAGAACGAAACAAAGGAACAAGCAGAGAGAGACCTCAAGTCACCCACAGCTTTTGTGTTGGTGAATTCCAGTACAAGTGAAGTGACTGCTGTATGTTCTTAAACAGATGTGTGCTGTGGAGGAAAGCAAGCCATTCTCAGCAATTCTATTACATTAATGTTGTTGTCTGCTCTTCCCGGACATTTTTATGAGAATGCATCAGCTGCTCCTCTAGACTGAAGAGCCAATTCTCAAGGCTCTTTTCCACGTCTTAGACCTATATTTTGGTCCCCGTATGCTCACCTTGCCTTCGATAAACTAAGTGAATGAATAGTACACAGCAGTATTTTCTGTCTGAAGACTTTATTAATTGAATGGAGAAAGTTTAGGGCACTAAAATGATTTGCAAATCCAGGATATATTTAGTGAATAATTCAGATGAAAAAGAAGTAGGCATAAGGATGGGGATTTTTTTAAAAGATCATTTGCATTTTGAGATTGACTTAACATTGGAAAAGTGATAAAACAAACACAGAAAACTGAAGAATCTAAAGGTAGACTATTTGGGTTTAAGCTAATATTATGAGTCCAGCTGAGCAAAATTTCTTTTAACTTTTGGATTGGCTATCATCTAAAAATACAGACATTCTGTGCTCTCACAACACTTTTCTCAAGCTGTTTTCAAAGCTATTGCTTCTCTAGGTAGAATCCTCCATTTAGGAAGTTGGGCATCCTTTTTTTGATCTTTGTTTGAGTTAATATTTGCCTATATTATAAAGCATGCTCTTTCCTTGTCCTCAGCTTACCAAGCCATCCAGGACACTCTCTACCAGTGATTCATCCACTGATATTTGCTGTTCCACCACTGTTTATGTCAACCTCAAATTTTGTCACTGATTATTTTGTCTTTCACCCCCCAAGTCACTGATAATAACACAGAGACAGCATCCAAGCTATGTAAAGTCTCATGGTGATTCCTCTTGATGATAATGGCCTGATGGTTGTCAAAACCATCTGTTTGATGTGGGTGACGATAATTTATTTTCTAATGAGTCCCAGTCACTCACTCTGAAAGAAGTGTTCTCACTGCATGTTGTTGCCCGTTTGGGGTGGGACTGTGCACTGTGTTGCACTAGAGATCTTTAAAATGCTGTACGAACATTCTTTATCTATATTCTTCATTACTCACTTCAGAAAACAATAAACCATGTACGTCTAAAGATTGGAGAGGGCCTTTTTTTTTGTCATTTCTTGTCTCCATGCAGTTAAATAAACTTCACAGATGATTGCTTGCTGAATATTCCTAACCATTTACTCTCTCAGCACTTGCATAATAGTGAAAAATATCAAATGTGAAGCTTCTTTTCCCCTTTCCTTTTCTCTTTGTCTTTTTTCTCCTCCAGTTTGTACGTACTGTGTTCTTATAATGTGAATCCTTAATTTGTTGCTGCAATGAAGAACATGGAAATAACAAATAGTTTATGAAAACTGTTTACAGGTTTTGTTCCCATTTCCTGACAGGTTGTTCTGAATTATAATGATAATGAATTATACTCTAGATTAATGATGTAGGGGGAAGTTTTGTTACTACTGAAGCCAAGGGAAGTTGTTCCATTGACCATTCAGTGCCAGGATTTCACTCTAAGAACTAAATTGAAACTGAATATGGATGTAGAGACTTGGGCAATGGCTTTTATGATTATTTCTATCAAAATCCTGTGTGCCTAAAATCTCTCCTCAGTGCTAATAGCTAGGGCAAACAATGTGTTTTGTGCCAGCAGTATTTTTCAGTGCACTGTCTCTAGTTTTCAGTGCTTTGTGCTCTAGGATCTGTGTTGTTATGTGTCTTATAATTTATTAAAAAGCTATATATCCCATAGAAGTGTTCTTCATGTGTATCCACATCCAAGTTAGCAAATGCTTAAGTTTTTCAGCTCTCAGTATGCCACCAAAGGTATTTGTTTGTCTTGTGAGTTGAGTTGTTGGAAGTAGGAGTTGCTGACATGCTACTTAAAATATATTTAAACTTTTACAAAGAAGATTATATAAAAGACACTGCTGGAGATTAGAAGAAATCCTTTCTGAAGTCATTTTGAGCCAGTAATTGATAGTGAGCTTGCTTCAATAGCTCTCTTTTTGTGTTTTAGAGTTCAAAAGGATATTGTGTCATTTTTTTAGCAGATATTGCAAGCAACTAAATAGTTTGTTTAAATATTTTGTGTAGTTAAGCAAATAAATTTTGAACAGATAGCTTCCATTAACAAACTGAGTAGAATATCAAACATGCATCCTATTTCCAGGAGTTCCAACTGTTAAAAATATGCATAACCTAAATTTTAAAGATACCAGTTTTATTTTATTATACATGAAGCTTCTTTAAATAACTACAGTAAGTCTGGAAGACTTGGTGCTGAGCTGGTAATCTGTCCTTGAGAAAGGTGTGATTTATTTGTGGTAATGTTAAAAGAAAAATGAGAAGATTCCCTTCTTTTTTTCCTTTGTTACGCATTTGGTAATTTCTGTTTTATTGCAGCTGTGCACATCACAGTTGTGGTACTCCAACACATCCCAAGTCATATTTTAGTCTGCAAAGATTAAAATGAAGTCTTAACTTTGAGTGGCATCCTGTTGTGGCCCTGCTGGCTAGTCAGGCAAAGCAGGCCCTGAATGGCATGACCAGAAGCCACGGCTTACATGACGACATCATGCACAATTGCACTGTTGTGCCATCACTAACAGACTGATGAACTGACTGAAGCAGCAGATCACATTGTAGTCAGTTTGCAGTGTTTGCCCTGCTTTTTGTGGTTACCTTAAATGGCAAAATGACGTTCTGGCTCTTAGTGAGTTATTGCAAATTTAATTTAGGATCATTTAGTGGGTTGAAAAATTAATATCTTCATGTTTGAAACCTAGCCACTGGATTTTTTCATAAAATTGAAACATCAAGAAGAGTGTTCACTTAGTGTAATGCATTATAAAGCAATATCCAGACTAGTCTAAAAAGTGAAAAAGAACTCTACACAGCCCCATGAAAAACAAAGGTCTAAGGAAGATTTCCTTCCAAGCTTAATATGGATACTCTGCAAAGCTGGTTTACTGAAGTATGTTCTGCTTATCTTGAGATACACAAAAGTGTCAGGGCTTAGCACGATGGAGGAAAGGGAGAGGAGGCACTCATTTTCTTGACCATTGCCTGAGACTTTACAGATTAGGTGTCTTAGTCCTAGTATTGGCAGGTTGAAGAAATTTGGAAAGAAAAAAAGTGAGGGAGGATGCTCAATACATTAATATAAAGTATAAGGAAAATGTACTGACAACATTAGCAGATAAATCAAACACAGATGTAGAAGTCAAGTTTCTAAATCTGCTCATTAAATATTTACAATTTACTCTCTCAAAATTGGAAAATATGTTGACATCTGAATTTGTCTTTTTGAACAAACTGTCATACCTGGCATGGTATAAAATTGATAACAAAGAATAAACTGGTCTGGAAAAGTCAATTACGCTTCTTGAATTAGTGAAAATGACACTTACTGAAAAAATGTAATGTGTCTTTAGACTCTCTTTTTGTTTATCTTTATACCTTGAGCATTTTCTTTATATAGGATGATGACAATTGCATGTGCTAGGGTACAAAAAGCTTCCTGAATCTGACTTCTTGAAAAGTTATTCATTAGCATTTTCTACTTTTACTCCAGTGGGGCAAAGGATAAATGTGATGAACATTAGCCATGAAAGCATGGAATCTTGCGTTGTTTCCATCTGCATACAGAAGTGAACTGCAGGAGGCTGCAGTGGTCTCAGTTTGTTAGTCAATTTTGGAATTAGAAAATGAATTTATTTTTTTCTCCAACAGAAAAAGACAAATGTTCAGATAATTAAAAGCACCTTAAGATTGCATTAATAAATTGATTTATATTTGAGAAGGAAAAAAAAGAGAATTGTTTAGACTGTCTGTTTTTCTTCTTTTTAAAATCAATCCCCTTTGAAACTCGCATGTTTACATTAACTAGATCCCTTCTTCAGCCAGGATCACTCTATCTGCCATGGGACTTCCCTTCCAAATGTTATGGAAAAGAAAAAATAGTCAATGTGGAAAAAAATATAGTCATTATCAGTTGAAATTTTGGTTTTAGGGGAAAGTTGAGGAAATGACGTTTTTGAAGAGGTGGGAATGTATAGAAAATGCGTTGGTTGTGTTTGTAAAGGAAGTGGGAGATAGGCATCCAGGTACAGATAAATTATCCAAATATTTGTTTAACCACCTTAACTTGAGCTGTTCTTTTTCTACCACGGAGGTCAGCCCCAAAGAGGTCCTTTCCAGGTCTTTTCACATGGGATGCATTGCAGGCAAAACAGTCTCAACTCAGGGAACCCCCTGCAATCCCCGCAGACGTGCCTCCTCCAGCGCAGAGCACCTCCTTCCAAGAGCAGCCACCAGCAATGTCCCCTTCCACACATCTCCTCACGTTCTCCACTTGTGCCCCCGGCAGCTCCCACCATCTCTTACCTCAGCAATAGCACCACAAACTCCTCTGATTGGCCGGAGCACAGAGGTGCCCTTCTCTGATTGGCTGGAGTGCCGCAGGCTGGTGCCATCTGGCACCCAGCCGGCTGGAACTGGCTGTGACAGGCTCAAGGCGGATCACAGTTGCCTCCCTTGCAGCTCACGCTGTCTTTAAAGTCTCTCCGTTTATGCGCAGCACAGGATGAAATTTACTTCAAAATATGCTCTTCCTTCTTCAGTTTCCCTCAGCAGGGATCCCCTCGCTGTGGAGAAGCAGGTAGATGTCTGCTCGCAGAAATGGCTGTGGAAATGGGGCAGCATGTGTGGGCCACAGTCATATGGTATGTTGAAAGGCAGCTCTTGCGCCTTGTTACTCGTCTCTTACGTGAGGTTGGAAGGGGGCTTTGTTTTTATTACATGGATTTTGGCATATGGAAAGTGCATTTCTTCCAGCAGAATGATGTTTCTAATCAGATCAGTTCTGTATTAACAGTTTCTAAAGTGCATTTCTTTTTCTTTTATTTAGCGGGCTGGAGCCACAAAATTTATGTGGAATGGCATGAAATGTAAGGAGGTATCAAAATACTTTGCCCTTTATAAGTCTGTGATGTTATATTCATTACAGGTTTTATAAATCACTGAGTTCAGGAATGAGACAAATGAGACAAATCTGATATTCAGTCCATTTTCATATGCCATTTGGCTCTTTCTGCCATAGTGTCACATTTGTATTGATTTTAGTATTGACTCACAGGACAATCTGAGTTGCATCATCCTCATACAGGCGATGTGATAATAACAGAGCAAGATACTCTTTAAGAACAAAAATATTCACAGGCAAAATGTATGCTGTGAAATAGAGTATCTTTTTGGACACTTAACTGTGCATATATGCATTAATGACTTGGTGATGGTCACAGACTGTGCAAATAAGTGAGGAAAAGTAGATAATTAAAATTACTACCTCAGCAGGAAAAAGTCACAGGCCCATCTGAAAAGAACTTAACCCATAAACGGGCTCAGCTGGGCATTTTAAAGAGAAAGGACTGCAAAGAGGCAAGCAATATTATCACAAGAGAGAGGAGAGCAACTGAAACTCACTCTTTCAGAAAGCAAGAAGAGGGATGAGGATCCTGTGGTGAGGGTTGTGTGGTTGTTTTCCCTTTTCATTCTGATTTGCTGTAGTTAGGGCCTTTCATTAGGATGTACAGCTCTTGGTATTGCAAATGTCTGGGTAGAAAGAAACCAAAGTATTTTACATTTCTGAAATTAAAGTTTGAGAGTCTTGTTTGTCAAGCTATGGAGGGTAACAGAGCATAAAATAAAGGCGAGATGGACAGTTGCATTGCACTGCAGGAAGGTTGGGGGGAAAAAAAGTCGCAGTGGAGGTTATTTAAACCTTTTGTAACAGAAAATTTACTGCAGTCAAGATGTAAATAGGCATGATCATTGTTAACAAAAAGGAAAAATGTCCCTGAAAGAGATTTTGAAGGGGAGGGTGAGAATGGCAGTATTTTATAAAAGTGACTTTAAAAGTGACTTTAGAAATGTGTAAACTAAGTCCTGAGAACAGGAGACCTCAAGTAGAAGGGAGTGAACTTCTTGGACAGTTTGTCAATTTGTGATGACACTGCTCTAGTTAGACACAGTACCCAGCTATACACCGAAGCCTGGATTTTAAATATTAAAAATATTAGATCATGGAGCTGTATAACGAAATACAACTCTTCAGAACAATGTTAAGAGCATGTTGTGGATGTGATTCATTGGGATGAGCTGAATAGTTTGGCTGTTATGCGGAGTTTGACTAGTACAAGGTACAGCAGCAGTCACAGGGAGCTCCCAGAAGGTGCATGAATAATGATCTGAATCACTGATTTACCCTATGTCAGGCCTAGATATGGAAGCATGGCTATGAAAAAACATAGTGAGCGTGTTCCAGAAGGTGTTAGTGAGGGGTTAGCTAATTTTCTAATAAACAGGCAGTCTGCAGAGGAAGGAGCCAAGCAGCAGTATCTCCTGATGTCGGATTCTTTGGTTGTCCCAAAGAGGGAAGAAGGGTGGAGGACACTCTTTATTAATAGACTGGAGGAAACTCCCTCCAGGTCTTTAATGTAGCCCTGTTCCTTAACCCTGAAGCAGTGAGCAGGTGGAGAGAGCAGGCAATGGGATGTGGGCAGTGAGCATGCATGTATTTTGTTGAGATAGGTGAACAAGGGAGTACTTGCTGCCTTTGGCCAAATGGTTACAAGGAAACTATGACCTCTCACGTAGGGGTTATCACAGGTATTGACAGATGAGTCGTATTAATAAAACTGTGGCTTCAGCAAGATGCAAAGCATAAAGATTAATTAGCTGTCCGCCTGATTCTGGCACGTATTTGGTTGGCTCATTCAGCCCCAGTAATACAGACTTTACCTGTCTTCCCACACACATGCAGGATTTTTTACTTCCCTGAGCACTGTCACATGCTGACCCAAAGCCCTGCTCTGGAGAGACAGGTTGTGTGTCACATCTGAGAGGAACATCCTCAGTCAGTGACAGCTCTTAGTCATGTTGCTCTAATGCAGTAATAACCACGTAACTTTAGCTTGTGCAGTCTTGAAAAGGTCTCAGCCTGGGATCTCAAAAACCTTTATGGCTGCTTTGTATCTGCACAGAAATTACCACTTGGAAGGAGAATACTAATCCATCGAGCACTGAACAGCATGCAAAAAGAATGAAGTAAGTGCGCATCTCCTTGTTTTTGAGGCTTAGACTTAATAAACTTATATACTGTAATGGCACTGGGATTCTGTGACCATTTAACTGTGAATAATTCTAATAGGTATAGCAAATAAAAAGTTGTAATGTTTAAATGAGTGAAAATGTGTATTTTCTTAATTAGCTTGTGAACTGCTTTCATGAAATCTGTACCTGTTTGTAAGTTATTGCTTGGGCTCACTGTCATTCACGAAAAATATTTCCATTGTAATTTTAAATGGGATTTTGCCAGTCTCTTGAAACAAAATGGGATCTCAAGCCAGAGGTCCATATTTCTTCCTTATAGGAATTGATCACCCCTGCAGCGCCACCTCTCTTTAATCCCAAGAAACAGAGAAAGTAGCATAAATAAGTGTTTTAGAGATGCAAAATTGTTACACCTTATGGAGAGATTAACTCGCTTTTCAGCGTGGGGGCACTATGTTTTGACTCTGCTAACAATGAGAAGAAATGGTTGGAATGGGGACTCCTTGGCTTTGAAGCTGTGCCACTGCAAAGAAGAGAATTTAAAATTCACACGTATACATAAAACAGGAGAAAATGGTTCTGTAACCCAGTGGCTAGGCACCTGCCAGGGAAAGGAGAGAGCTGCGTTGGTTAGGTCACTATTCCCCGCACTTCTGCTTGAGGCAAAGGCTGCTGCATGTAAAATAGAAATGGGTTGCCAGCTTTTACGTATAAGCACCCTTCTTATACCCTGTATGTTCCTTTATAGTTGGTGCTGCCAGGCAGTACAGATGCTGGTCTTAGCAGTGTTGAGCGTTGATACTGATCTGCTTCAGTTGCTTCTGAACGTGAGGTAATGTTCGCTAGATGTGAACTGTGCTTGTTGTCTTCATCATGTTCTGAGTTATGACCTGAAACTCTTTCTCTCCCTTTGTACTGAGGAATATTTTGCTCTATGTCTGTGAGAATGGGGGAGATGACAGAGGGGAAAGTGTTTTTTGCTCTCTGTTATTTGTAAAATACTAATTGGACCTTTGCCTTCCAATATAACAGGTGACAATGGCATCTGTACTTGCCTGGCAGGATTGCCTCCTGCAGTTAGTTTCTATACCAGTGAGCACTTTGTGCATCGGAAAGGGCACCGTGATAGCCCCAGTCCCTGCCTCAGAGGAGCTATGCTTCTTCCATGCCCACCTCAAGTACGTCCTGTTAAAAACAACATGCATCAAGAATATTTGAGGGTTCTTTGTCATACTTCATTTTTCTTGAGCAGGAACTTAAAATCCTTGAAAGTTATCATAAGCCTTGCTGATTTACAAGTAGATTTTTCAAAAGGCTGTAAATTCTGGTGTTTTTATTGGAGCACCCAAGCCAGGTCTAGGGGAATTCCAAGCAGAGAAGTCTACCAAGACATGTTTTTTTCCTTATTGGCTTTCTCAAGAGAATGAATTAGTTTTATGACATTTTCCATTCTTCTTTCATCTTTGTCACAGGAATGGATTGGATATTCCTTCTGCTTTTTTGGTGCTTGAGAGGCTTGTTCTGGTCTATAGCCTGCCTGGAGCCTGGGCTATAAGGCATGATATTAACAAAGCTTAGTCAGCTTTGTTGCTGTGCTGATGTTGTGCATGTGCATCCACTGTATATTTGATCCAGGTAGCCATGGGAACATGAAGTATGAACTGCTTAGAGCAGAATGGGAGAAAAACCTCAGTTACATGTTCAGTCTCACTAAAACAATTTCTCATGCTCCAGCTTATTGTAGTCATTGCTTCCTGTAAGTCTGTAACAGTCACTATTGTGGTTGATCCAGTACTTGATTAAAAAAAAACCCCTCCTTTACCATTTCTGACTTTGTCAATGCAAGTTCAATTAAAACCTTTCACCAAGTGGATTCTTGTTCAACCAAGTAACCCTTTCCCATTCATCGGAGCTGCTCAAATAAATACAAAGTGGGATTAAATTCTGAAGGGTTTTATGTTACAGTATCGACTGCTGAATGTTTTTTCCTCAGCCAAGTGTTTATTTTTCAGTCCCAGCTGGGTCTATTTGGGGCAATAGTAAGCATTATTTGAGTCTTACTCAAATAACTTTGTGTGACTACTTAGTCACTTTCAGTATCCTCCCAGCGAACAGAGAAAGGCAGCATCTTGCATACAGTGTGTTCTGACCCACTGAGTTAGGTGATGCAAGCACTATGTTTAGAGCTGCACTCATAGCACAGATTGCATTCATAGAAATTACAGGAAGGTATCGAAAAAATCATGGATGTTTGCAATCTTGCACAGGAACCTGATGCACACCGAGCTCCAGTATGCATTGACTGAGCAGTGGTCTTCAAGTAGTTGCTGTTGTAGCAGGCTGATGACTGGCTCTGCGTGAGAGTTAATGCACAGATGATACTCTTATTATTCCTCACTCTGCATTAACAGTATGACTGAATTCACCGGGTCTGTGGTGAGGCGGCAGCTGTGGCGGGGGCACAACTGGCAAGGTTTTCTATCAAGCTTTCTTAGCAACTGAAGTGTTAATTTTCACTTGAGTGTTTTGCTGAGCTGTTGTTAGGTGCATTATGGCTAATTTGCAGCTATCTCTTAGGCTTATTGTAAAGCTCTAAGAGACTGGGCTTTATATTAGTGTTTGCAATTGACAGCTTGTGAAGTTGGAGAGCAGAATGAGTTGCTGTTTAGGATAAATAGGAAGCATTATTTATAAATAGGAAGGAAGAAAATTGACAGCTAGAGCAGCATGAAGAAACCCAAGAAGGGTACTTTTAATAAACTAGCATTAGACTAACCCATTCCAACAGAATAAAATAAAGAGGAAACAACTTGTCTGCTTTTCTGTGCTGCTTTTCTGTGGAAGCAGGAGGTTTTGAAATTCAAAGGCAGGAGATCCTACACCTCCTCCTATACCTGAACTGTTAAAATGCAACCAGGTTAGGCCTTAAATCCCTGGATTTAGGCATGGTACACTGTGCAAGTAAGCCAGCCAAAGGCTTTCTAAACATGCTTCCACCAGGTTCTGTGTAGCAGGACTTTGCAGAGAGCAGGGAGTCCTGGTGTTCATTGCTTGTGCCTTGAGAAGGAATGGTTGAGTACCATAACTCTGTTGTCATGGAATGATGAGAGAGCGCTTGAACATGCTTTTGTCATCCCACACCAGGCTAAGCAGTCCCAGTCCTGCTCCTGAACACGCATTTTGGACATCCCATATGCCAGATCTAGCGCTTCTCTAACCTTGTCCCTACACCATTTAGTGCACTAAGCCTGCAGATTGCTAAACTGGCCCCGCTTACAGCTCTGACTCCTACCAGCTTCTGGGCAAACCTCAGCCTGAGGGAGAGGAGGCTTACTTTCACCTTGTGTAAATGTTTTCACACAGCCAGTCAGTGAGCAAAAGAGAAATAACTTTAATTGGGAAAATGGACAATCTGAATAGATTTTTGCTTCTGCCCACATAACAAAATACTTACTGGCAGATCTCAAAGTGATAGCTGCATTAGGAATGTCTGTAAAGAGAGCTAAAATAAATGTATTGATCTGAGGCTCGTAACGAAGCCTCTTACCCATGCAGCATCTTTTCAAATAACAGAGTGTATAGTATTTTAAGCTCAACAAAGTTTAAATTATATCAGACATTCAGTACACATCTTTTAATTGGCTGTCTTGATTTATGGTCTAAGTAGAGAATCCTGAGTTCCATTTCATAGTATAATAATGAGACCTGTCCTAAAATATTGCCATTAAATTATCTTTTAGGTACTTACTGAAACTTGTTTGACTTAGGCATTAACTTTATAACAATGCATGGCGTTGATTAAATATTTTAACAGTGAAAATTTTTAAGTAGTAATTGCAAGTTTTTCTTTTTGTATTGGGAAGTTATCTGTTCTATGCTATTATTAACATACTTCTAATACAAAAATTACGTAAATTGTCTTTTTAGTGAAGACTCTTAAATATTTTTGTGGTAAGGTTAAGATTTTATAAGAATTTAATTGATTTTGATTGATTTGCTAGTATAAAGAGGAGTGTAACTAAGAGGGGCTGGTGAGTATGCCTGAGAGTACAGAAACTAAGAGGATGTTATGTGAAACTGTTTAATCTGAGACATCATTCACCTGTTCTTCTTTGAAAACAATCCCAAGAAGGGGTTCATATGAATAATTTTAGAGGAGATGTGTTAATTAGAAATAAGACATCTGTTTGAGTCTGTGTCATTAATGAATGGCACGCTATATTTATTCTGCTTCTGGAACATTTTGTTCTCTTAGAAATTATTACCTCAGAAATGTAAATTGTAGATACTAGATTATCAGCAATATTCTAGTAAGACTTACCAGCATCACCTGTCATTGTCTTCACCCCCTCACCTGGTTTAAATCTCTCTTCTAACTCCCTTCCCATGTAAAAATACAGTCTCTTTGTCTTCGTCTTTACAAGCTGTTGGCATGGATGAGGAATTCTGTAATGTCCTGTCCTGAGATCATTGCTGTGACTATTGCTATGCCCATACTGTTTGTCTTAATCACCTGATCCCTCCCCACACTTCTCAAACCATCGCTTCTGTGGTTTTTTTATATGTAGCTGCTTTGGGAGTGTGAATTTCTGTCCTACACCATCCTTGTTCCATCTCATTCCCTCTCCATTTTGTAGTCCTCCTTTAAAACCTGTCTCTGTCTGATGTCTGCAATTTATTGTTATCCAGTCTTGATATTGGGCTGGTAGCAAGCTGGGGCCAGTTTGAGCACAGTGAGCACTAAAAATATTCATACTTATGGCTTCTTTGCTACATACCTCTCTCTCCTCCCTTAATTTGTTTACATACTTGTCATAACTATGGATTTTTATTCCAAAAGCTCCCAGTCTATTTCTTTTTATTTGTTTTTATAGCACCTTCTGTTGCATTCTCTTGGGGTTATTAATGGGAACTCTGAATCAGATTTTATAACTGTTGGGATGCCAAGTCTTGAATTGTAAAAGAGGTAGATTAACTTCTGCTGGGAGAAAGAGCTTGTAAGGAAAACGAAGATACTAGGGCTTTTATGTGGCTCAGACATGCTGCAGACTTGAATGTTCCCTCCAACCAACTAGTCCTTGCCAGGATGCTCGAGGGACTGTATCATTTCAAATTATTCAAGGGTCAGTTACCCTTACATCTGCTAGCTTGATGCCCTCACATGTGTTGTAGCTTCTAGCAGCATGTGTAATTACCCTTCAGCAATACAAGTAATCTTTGTGATACTAAACCAAAAGTTTGGTATCAAAGAAGTGCGAGGTGTTAGCTGGATCAGGTTGACCAGCTAGCCAGCCAGACCTCTGCCTGCCTCTACTCCAGCATATCTTTAGCATAAATCACCCAGGCTGATGTGCTAATGCTGCCTTTGCTGAGTAAATTGAAAGGAGCTCACAGTGGTCCCTGAGCACGTGGAGAATCCCTATTAAAAAAGAAAAGAAACATGCATATTTTGAAACAATGCCAAAGTGTCATTTGTTAGGGAAGCAAAATGAAAATGTGGTCTGAGACAGGAAGGCAGGAAGTTGCCAAGCTGAAATGGTTACAGGGAAGGAAGAAAAACTGGGATGCTGTAGATGGAGCAGAGAAAATGCTACAAATTGACAGGAAAAAAAATAAAGCAGACTGGAAAGCCAAGGAACAGATGTCCCACTTTGCCATTCAAGAAGTTTGCTTCTTCGGCATTTAATCACTACCTCTCATATTCTCAAATACTAATTAATTACATGTACCGTCAAGATTCTCAACTCTTCCTATATGTTAAGTGTGTTACAGATACTCATGTAGATGTACACTATGCTGTTGAAAAAGCTCAAAGAAATGTAGAAGTACCATTGTTTACAGCTTTTTAAATTTCTCCGAACACCAAATATGTGCTTTCTGATGCAGAGTTAACCTCTAGCAAAAGCATGAAGCAATATGATCTTTTTGGTTATTCTAATATGACCTCAAATTTTCAGGTTTCAATTCTCTTTTTCATCTGGAGAGCAAAACAAAACAAAACAAGAGTTTCCATTGTTTGAACCCATTTCATTTATATTGCTTGAATAGTTAAAAAAATTAACATTTACACAAGTCATTGTTAGTGATGGGCTAGGAAATAAAGGAACGCAAAGTAAATGTGTATATTTTCTTGTTTGAAATACAAAATTACACATGCAACTTACTCTCTCCGTACAGTTAAACACACAGTTATCTTATGCAAGTTGCATAAGATAACTGTGTTTAACTGTAAGGAGAGAGAAAGAGAGAGAAAGTATTGCATCCTGAACACAGTGCAGGTAACATTGGCTGAACTTGAGGGCCAGATCAATAGAGACAAAAAATGTAATGGTGTGGCGTGAAATGTGAGGTTATGGATTATGCTGATATGAAGTAATGATGCATACCAGAACAAGGCAAATCCTAGGATCTGTTAGTATTTTCAGGGTCTCCAACTCAGGGTAGTTTCAGAAGGGAAAGCACTTTTAATGCCCAAACTGCATGCAACTACCAGGACCTCTTCCTAAGTGGTCCTTTGCAGGAGGCAAATTGCTGTCCGCTTTACTGTGTGGTGGTGTATGTTGCAAATGTCTTTTTTTTTTCCCTTCTGTGTTTTTTCGCCCCTTCCTCAATCCCAAATGACTCCTATGCATTCCCTTTCTAAAATTAATTAAGGACAGTGGTATTGGTTTCACTTATGCTATTTATGGCTTTACTCGCGCAATACGTTTTGTGCAGCAAGATTTATACAGACTTATTTCTACCTAGCCGCATCTTTTGGCCACTGCCTGTTGATGACCAGGTCTTTCCATCAGATGCTATCCCATGCTGACAGAGTAATGTGTCATGTGTGTTGTGAGACAGCCAGTAAGGTAGGAAGATCTTCCTTTAAGAATGGGATCATTACAGCAGTTATAAAACTGCTACAGTTAAAAAACTTCATCACTGCATGAAATCAGTATTCACAGAGCCTTCATTAGCTAAGCAAAGACTTGATTATGGGCTACTGTTTATTTTGGGTAATGGTATTTAAACTTGAGTGGCTGGGTTTTTCTTATGTAATCAAAAAAAGTACCTAGAATCTCTTTTTCTGAAAACGTATTCCTTGTGGTTAGCACAGAGAGGAGATAGTGTAGAACTCTTTAGCAAAGCTTGTCCGTATTAAATTCATTGAGGTGATCAGTCCTGCGTTTGTGAATATGAGAGGCTTTCATTCTGTGATTTTGCTTTGGAAAGGTTATGATGTCTGAATACCTTTGCTAGAGATTGTTGACTGGTTAGTCATGCCTTTGAACGCATGCTGATTGCTCATCCGTTTTCATAGGTTTTGCGCTATGGCTGGAGGTCTGCTTCTGGTCTTTTCTGAGCTAGTCCATACTGAAAGCTTTTGCCTGGTTTCCTCATGAGTCACTATTTTGGTAAGATCAAAACTAGATCAACAGAAACACAAGATTATCAAGTATAAGTGTTATGTCATGGGAACAGTGGAGAAGCCATATTTAAACTGTGAAGTATAAGGATATTTTCAGATTTGGACATGACTAGGGAGTTTCGACTAGCTTGTTTATACAGAAAAAACCCACAAAACTGTGTCATCCGCTCATCTTCTGATAAATGTAGGTTTACCACACTTCTCCCTAGGAGTGCCGTAGCAACGGCAAGGTGTTTCTTCCACCTTCCACTATTGACTTGGTGCATTGAGAAGAAGTTACTACTTTCATCAGAACTTATTTCCAGTACCATGATTGTGGGTTAGAGATCAGTATGTCTGATACAACAGTTCCCATGCTTTTAGCCATAACTCTACATTGTGACTGCTTTTGCACTAATAAGTTTTTTAAATTTACTGTATCTATTTGCTCACTAATGCACTTCTCTTTACATTTTATGTGTGACCTTAATCTCCATGAAGAGATTCACAAACAATTTTCAAGGTTGCCTACATGTTTCTCACTGCATCCAGATCAGTGAAGCACCAGTAAACTTCAGAGAAGTTCCAGACTGATTCTTGAAAGCTCTGTACTATAGACTTTCTCTTCTCAAAACTGCCTGGGTTCAGATTTTAAGAGAAATATAACATCAATTTGAGCTGTTGCATAGCATAAATTCCATATTTGATGTATTTTCTCTAGAGCCTAGTGAATTAGAGGGCATTAACTTTGCCATCTGGGGGTGCAGCTGATAATTTTACCAACTGCTGCTCAGGTTGTAGTACAGGAGCGCTGAAGTCTTCACATTTACAAGCTCAAAATAATTTACACATTTAACAAAAGTTTTAGCAGTGTAAAAAGTGTTTGGCAACGGTATACAAGCTAACCTATTGTCCTGGTTTCGGCAGGGATAGAGTTAATTTCCTTTCTAGTAGCTGGTACAGTGTTTTGGATTTAGGATGAGAACAAAGTTGATAACGCACCGATGTTTTAGTTGTTGCTAGGTAATGCTTACACTAGCCAAGGACTTTTCAGCTTCCCATGCTCTACTGACTGAGAAGGCTGGAGGTGCACAAGAAGCTGGGAGGGGGCACAGCCAAACTGACCAAAGGGACATTCCATACCATGTGACGTCATGCTCAGTACATAAACTGGGGAAAGCTGGCCGGGGGGGCCGCTGCTCGGGGACTGTCTGGGCATCGGTCGGCGGGTGGTGAGCAATTGTACTGTGCATCACTTGTTTTGTGTATTATTATTATTATCATAATTTTATTTCAATTATGAAACTGTTTTTATCTCAACCCACGAGTTTTTCTAACTTGTGCTCTTCCAATTCTCTCCCCCATCCCACCGGGTGGGGGGGAGTGAGTGAGCGGCTGTGTGGTGCTTAGTTGCCGACTGAAATTAAACCACGACACCTGTGCCCTTTAATGTTATTACCTTCCAGAAGCTGCCAGTCCTAAATGATTAAATGATAAATCATAACACACTGAGACAACAGCAATCACTGGAGCCATCTGAAAAAGACAGACTTCTTGAATGTTCTTGTATTTCCTGGACACAGTTTGCTCTTTAGAATGGTTTACCAACAAGGGCAGTTGGATTAGAGGTTTTCTGCTGTTCCTAGTAAAATATTTTACCTCTAGTGTGGGAGGGTTTGTTTTGGGTTTTTTTGGGGGAGGGTTGTAATTTGGAAGTTCATATTCCCACATTACTAGAAGAGCTGTAACTTGAATTATCTCATCTGAAGTAGATAGCACAGTTATGGACAGACAGTTCAAACTAAAGGACAGAAACTGTTCTGAATTCAGGAACATGCTTCTCATTGACATAAATGAACTTCCATTCTGATAATGTTACATTTATGATAACTTTTATATAATAGGAGCATGTGTTGATTACCTCCAGGCGAAATACGTTTAAGTTTCTGTTCGTGTATGATTTTGTGGATTTTCAGTCAGAACTATAAAACTCTAAAAATAAACCTTGAAAATTCTTTTAGGCATCAGGATGTTAGGATGATTGTAGGTTTTCATAGGAAGGTATTTATTTGTATTAGGTTTTTTTAGAGAAAAAAAAATAAGTCACTGTAGCCGTGTTTGTTGGATGAAGTGTCCAGTATTTGACTTTGTTTCTCCACTTGTTAAATCTTGTGCATTCTTAAAGGCAGTGCTTATATTACAAGTGCTGTCTCTGAAACTGAGATAATGGTCATGGCAAGGAACAGTTTTCAGTACTTAACGCTGCAGTCTGTATGTTGTGGCATAGTGTAATTAGAGGAGAAACTTGCATATTTTATGCATGTGTGTACCCATGTATGCATACGTTAAAGTGCAACCAAATCAATTCAAAATTTTACTGGGTGGGTACCTATGAGTCCCCACAGTCAAATACTAGGGAATTAATTTATACACGTACAAACTAAGAATAAGAAGACGCATATGGAGCATAATATCTGTGCCTTGTCTGCAGAAAATTGCATATGTGGCTGCCAGGGGTTGAATGGGTATAATAGCATTTTAATGCTTTTCTGGGATTTGTTTCTGGATAACATACTAGACTCTGGAGCACTGAATGCACTTCAGCCGCTGAAACGCTGTGAATCCTATCCCCTTTGGAGTTGTGGTACAGCCTGGCTCCTGGCTTTCAGTGCTCTATGACTTGTCTCTCTGAGCCATTCCTCCCAAGTTGCCTCAACATCCTCTCTTTCTAGTCTGCCCTCCCCCCCCCCCCCCCCAATCTCAGGAAGCCACTGGTGCAGGAGTGTCCTCTGTTATTTCTCTCTCCGGCAGGTCTTTCTAGGTGACTTTTGCTGGAAATGCGAGAGGAAATTGCATGTGGCTATCTCTACACTCTATGCCACCACCTCTGCATGCTTCTGCTGCTTATAGTGAAGTATGTGGGTGGGTGGCAGGCAAAAGGAACATGCATGAAAATAATAAAAACTCCCTTTCTGTGCCAGTGTTGCTAAGCTCATCTGTTGAAGTAGTCTTCATTGAAACACTGAATGTATAACATCACAAAAAAGTACCAAAATTCCACCCATGGGAGATGTTATAATCCCGTCTGCCAAAATATATTTGTTCTTTATAATTTCTTGAAGGAGGGTTTTGACTGCCAAAAACCTGTTTGATCTAAGTTTTGTAATACTGTTTGACATTATGCTAATAAAAATTAACTTAGTCTAATTCCATTGCTTGTGAAACAAATTGCCAAATTTTCCATGCACAGGAAAGCTATGATGGTGACAATAGCGTTAAGACACTACTGATGACAGACTAAATTTTTGGCAAACATAATTTTTTAAATAATTTTCTTTCAAGACCAAAGTCAGCATTTTCACAAAAGCTAATTTTTTTAGTAGGCAAAATATTGCTTATTGCATATTTTGGTACACCCACAAATCTGGCTCAATTTCTTTGCCTCTCCTTGAAGTGCAATGGAAGAACTCCCCCCAAATGGGCAGTGAATATACATTTTATTCAGACAGCTATTTGACTTTTTCTTTTGTACAGTGATGCAGCTTCAGTAGACCCGCAGAAACTGTCCATTTTGACTATGCTTATCCTCTGAAGTCATACTATAAGGGGTCCACAGCTGAAAGCAGAGAGGCAGTCGAAATTTCCCTAGGCAGAGAAGGTTCAACCTTTGTATGTTATGGTGAGTGATTAATTTCTACACTCTAACGTAGTTTAACAGGAGTGGGGCCAGTGCTTGAAAATTGCCATGGAATGTGTGTCTTGGTTTTAGGCAGATTTCCTGTATTTTACAAGTTACCAAGCCTACCAGTCTTGATCCTCACAGGGTTTAGCTGTAGGAATGCCTAGGCTGTGTATTGCAAGTGATCTTCGCTGAGACATTTACACCCTCTAAGCTGGGGTTATGGCAGTTTGGGATATGAGCAACAGTTTCGTAGGCATACAGGGAACTTTGGTGGCCAAAATTTAGAATCAGAATATCTCAAGTTGGAAGGGACCCATAAGGATCATCAAGTCCAACTTAAGAAGCTAGATTACAGAATGAACAGACATGGACACCTTTTGTAGGTCTGGACAGTTAAATACAGACCTTTTTCTTTGCTGTTTTCCTTCTCTATGTTGCTATGCTATAGAGCATGATTTGTTCTCCCCTATGCCCAATAGGCATGTTTTCTTGCTTACATTTTTCATCTAGGCATGTGATCTTCTCTTGAGTTAAATGAGTGTATCCAAGTTCACAGCTGTATGAGTGACCAGATCAAAAACTTGAGGGGCCAGGTCTTTACCTGATGCAGATCAGCTGTGCATCTCAATTTTTTTTTTCATTTGACCAAAGTTAAAACAGAGTTGTGTAGAAGGAAAATGTAGGACATGCAGAACTGTTTTAAAATGCAGTACATACATGACAGACTCTTTTTATTGGATTATTTGCAATACACTGCTCTTTTACTATAAACAACCCAAAGGGTGTGAAAAGACTTCCTAGTAGATATTTCAGTAAGATCACTATTGCACTAAGGAGAGCAAAGATCATTTTTCAAGCAAATATCAGCAAAACATCTAGCAAATATCAGCAAAGCTTTCATTAGATTAATGCAATATTTGAATTTTTTATATTTTTTCGTATTTCACATCAGATAGCAAAATAAGCTCTACATATTAAAACAATATCAGCTGTTTTGTGTTAGCAAAACCCACTAGGGAAAAAATAATAAAATTTTTATTTGTTCAATTTAAAAGTGTTGTTAAAATGAGCCTTATAAAAAAAAAAAACACAAAAGAACGTATGAATGACCTCTGGGAGGTGGAAAAAATGTAAAATGCTGCTTAAAATTTTGTACATTTTAAACCCGCATTCAAGAAGAAGATTCCCAAGAAACTGTGTGTACAGAAGAAATACAGATCATTCTACATTTGAAAAAAAAAACATTTGAGTGAGACCAATTTTAAAAAAAAAAGTTGCTTTAAGATACTACGTATCTGCAAAACCTGTCTTCAGTTAAACTGAACAGCAAATAAAAGAACCTTAACATCTTTGATATTTTTCTGTTCAGCCCCACTCTTTCTGCTGCAATTGATTTGATTTGGGTACTTACTACCCAGTTCGGCTATCCACATAGCTAAAGTAGAAAAAGTCGGAGGAGTAGCCGGATATCCAGCAGGCTTTCACGTGATGGTTGTTGCCAGGGAAACCACTCCCCTGGTACCCATGCAGCGAGCATGGCTCGCAGACACAGAAGCATCAGTCTGTCAGTTGATGGAAAGAAAGCAAAACAGCTGTGGAGAAAACAATATGGAGAAGTAATTAAAGCGTTTAGATAGTACAAATTTAAAAGTTATGATATTTTTCTTAAGGGATTCACCAAGGGGACTGCACTAGTGTGCTGGGAAGGGAGCTCTCACCATCATGCTGAAGGCCTTGAAGGGAGTTACACTTCTGTTCTCCTGCGCGGGGATAGTTGTCAGCTCAGCCAGTACTAGACAGTCACTCTGTTGATTTAAATTATGTGTGTGTGGTGCAACCTCCAAAGAGAAATGGAAATCACAAGGCTGTAGCTGTGTCAAAACTTATCTAAGTGCCTACGTCTTTGGAGGGCATTAACCCTACACTAAGCACAAGCAGACTTCCAAGTTGCAGGTGTCCCTTAAAATGTGTCCCACTGGATGGTATCACTTGCTTGTCCATAAACTATTGGGAAAGGGATGATATTCCTTCTCACTGAGTGTGCAATTAAAACCAATGCATTGCCAGGAGTATACTTGAAAACTCCAGAAACAAATAATCCCCAGGACTACCAGCCACAGAAGATCTTGTTACTAGCAGCTGTGCCTTTGAGGGACATCTTTTCCTCTGGTGAATTGATGGTTTCAAAGGCCTATGGGGTGTCTTTCACTAGAGGTAAAATGTCACAAGGGATATGAGTCTGAAAGAAATAGTCTTCTCTAAGCATTATTTAAACTCAAGAGAATTTAGAAGCTGAGATCTGTTACTTGGTTATATACTTCAGTAGAAATGCCCATTAAGAATATAGATTAATTTCTTAGTCACTGGAGAGCTCTTGAGCATATTTCCCCTTCTCTGAAAGCACCTGCCTAACAGCTGATCTGAGGCCAAGGTATAGGCATTTCTTAGTTCTCTAGCATCAAAGGAGCTGTTAATATTTCATATTTTGTAATGTGTCGACTCAGATGAGTCATATCTTACGTTTTTTGTATTGTCGGGAATGCTAAATGCCTGGTTTTTGCAAATTTTCTGGAAAACAGGATGGAAACAGTAAGAGAGCTCTTTTGTCAGACCCAAAGCTTTACTTTGACCAAATTATCTCACCAAACTCTTTTCAATGGAAGAGAAGTCATCCTGTGCCCACCTATGAAGCCTTCTTGCTCTAGAAATCTTCACAAAAGGAAGAAAAGGAACTCATTAAGCACTTTCCTGCCAACATCCTCTGAGTAAGTGGTGATTTAGAATTACAAGGAAACTTGGGATAATAATTTGGAGGCTGATACAGCCATTTGTGTCTTGTTTTCCGTAAGTTGTTCCTCTGCTTCACATGTTCCCTGTTTTTTCACTTGTGCGTATTGCGTATAAAAGATGGGAAAAGGATATATTTGGTTTTGCTGTATTGGTGTTACCCAAGCTAAGTAATTGAAGAATATTAACTTCATTATTTTGGTCCAATTCTAGTTTTGATAGTTATGCTGTACACTTAAAACTCTCTTGGCAATTCCAAATGCTTCATCTCTCTCTCACTTCTTACTACCTTTTCTATATCGCTGTTGTGTATAGTAAACTTTAGCTATCTTTCTCCCATGATGGGCTGTAAGTGATTCCTGTAAGGCATGTACTTAGCAAATCCATATGTAAAGTACATTTGGAAAACTCGTGAATGTGTCAGGGGGTACCGTATAAATGGAAGATTATTCATTCAGGGTGAATTTAGTTACACATTTTCTATGCAGTACAGATTTCCCTCCTTGGAAATAACCCATAAAATTTCTATTGGGGGGAGGGGGGAAACCCACCTAAACTGGTGTCTGGGGTTTTTTTTCATGTATTCATAGAAATATGGATTACTGAATGGATAATCATTATTTTCTCACAGCATGCCATTTCTTGAATGATGCTAATACCTTGATGATTGATAGTCAATGTAGATGGGAGGGCATTAATAGTAAATACAATTGTTCTATTTCCCTGTCTATACATATATATTGTATTTTGCCAGCAACACACATTCCTATAGCCTTGCTGTTTTTAAATGCTACCACACTACAGCACGTCTTGAATAATTTTTTTAGAAATATAATTTGAGCTAAGTAATTTATAAATTAAAAAATACCTATATCTATGGCCTAATAAAATTTGCTAAATTCATTAAAAATTTTATGAGTAATCATAGGTAGGTGCATACATTATATTTTGAAATGGCAGTAATTTAATGAAATACCTGTTTACATAGACAAATGTTAAAATATGCTAAGTAATTGCCTTTGGACCTTCAGTCTTAAAAACCAACATCCTACATGAACAAAAGATAGGTCTTATTAATTCTTGTTTTTCATGTTCACAGGCTGTGTTAGTCCTTTTTCCATTTTTCTCTCTTTTCCTCTTATGAACTTCACTTCTTCATGCTATTTTCTGTTGCCTATAGGTCTTCCCTATGAATGTTAAAAATAAACTAATAATGGCATGCTTTTCATTTATAAATTAAATTTCCCCTTTAGTGTATAACTGTTTATTAGTCAGCGTGTAATTAGTTCTGCAAGAGTCGATCTAAAACTTGCATACCTTGATACACAGTTCATTTTGTTCTTCTCAATTAATGTGTTCGTAGAGAAACTACTGCAGGCCACTGCTGGCTTATAGCAAGCCTAAATGTAAAGTAACCTCCAGTGTGGATACCCAGAGAAAAGGACACTGAGCCTTACAGGACTGGCATTTCATCTCTTTCTTCAGATCTCTGGACTACCACTAAACTTTGCAGAGCTTGAAATTCTCGGTGGCCTTCTTAACTGGTCCAGGACTTACCTTGCTTTATACTTACATGAGAGTCAATATGCTGAAATAAATACTGCTCAGCCCACCTGGTCCCTGCATTGCAAACAGCTTTAGATCACCTTGAATTAGTCCCACTGAAATTATCCATAAGGTTACTTGCATGAACAATGTATAGGAATTCGCTTGATTTTTTAAGTAGGCATTTGCTATTTCAGTGCTTTATTAGTAACAGATGGAGGTTACTTTTAAGGATTGGTGATGGTACTTGTGTTATTTAAGAAAAATATTTTATTGTCTATAGTTGTCTTTATAGGTATCAAGCTGCAGAGCAGAGATGTGACTGTACAACTCAGCACGGATTCCAATTCTGTTCTAAATTAAAACTATTTGAGTTTAGTATTTCTAGGCCATAGTATTTCTGACACTACCTTTCAATTCCTAAGTAAGTACAGATGGCAACCTGTCTGAATGTCCGAAAGGATGTGCTAAATTGCTCTTCAACGTCATTGCTAAATATTGGATTGATTATTGTGCTGGCTAATTTGAAAATACTGACTTCATTCAGAACATGTTGTAGCTTCATTTGTTTAGGAGAAAAGGAAAATTTCCCCTAATTTTCCCTTCAGGGAAGTTTCTACACTGAATGAGTACTACCCCTAATTTCCCTCCTGCCAAACCCACAAATTGCTGGAAGACTTTGAAGCCGGAAGCAAAAGGAGATCATGGGATGCCACTGAATTAATGAAAATGGAAGGGCTATTGTAATCTTATCTGTAATAAGCCAGAGCAGCGTGGAGTGAAGTAGGAGCTCTTCTGTGCTGACATTGTGATGATGACAGCATCTTCTGAAACTGGGATATTTTGCCTCTTAGGGCAGCTATGGGACTGTCAGGGCTCAGGGTTCCTTTTCATTTTTTTAACGGGAATTTCTATTTCTGTCTGTATAGCTCTAAACTCAGTGACTACTCCTTCATCCTTTCTTTCCACAGTGAGTATACACTGCAGCTGGTGTATCATAAAGGATCCGGGGCATGAAGAGGTACATGGAAGAATTTGGTCACCAAAGTGCTCAGCATGACCAGGGAAATAGCTTCCTTCGGGGTTCCTCACGTATTTGATTCAGCCCTGGCCGTGCCCTGAGCTGTCCTGACCCACAGCAGCTGGGCCAAGCTAATGCTGGCAGAGGCTCTCCTGCTTAACTGCACTTGGATGTCCTTTTTGGATGGGCTGCTGCAGCGCTCAGGATGTGTGCAGGTTAATTCTAACTTCTCACAGACCAAATGACAGCCCCATGAAGGCAGAGAAGCATTTAGGATTATGAGGGCTAAAATTAACCTCTACACCCAGCCGGCAGGCTGTCTGTCAGGAAGCCCTGCAGAACAAGAATATCACTTGTTCTCCTACTGGTTGGAGGACGTGAACATGATTTAGTGAACAGCTGCAATGAAGAGAACAAATAGGTCTGGTAGAAAAGATTTCTGTTTGGGTTACAGAAAAATAGAAATTATTAAAAAGTGGTTTAATTACTTACAGATTAGGTTCAGTGAGTCAATTCTTTAGCTAACATTCAACCCCCTTTACCCACTGAGGTTCAGTAAAGGTAATTGATAACGGTGTTTGGCCCAAGATATTAATTCAGTCCAGCAAGTCTCACTTGATGTATTTGAATCTGATCATTCAGTTGGCATTCTGGGTTACATAGTAAGACAAAATGTATTTTGCCCAACACAGAGAGACCTCAATAAAAATTTATCATTGAGGTCTGTAAGCTTTCAGACTGAGAAGGATGTAAATAGTTATTAAAAGCCTTATTTGGTCAAATGAGGAGAGAGTTAATCAGAGCAATGGAAGGTGGCCTGGAGTACTGGGAAGTACTGTCTCCTGTCCAAATGGCTGTGTCTGTTGCTATACAAAAAAAGATTTTATTTTTGTTACTAAGATATTTCAAAAGGTCTCATTCTCAAAACAACTGTTAATTGTACCTTAGCAGGCTGACTGTGTCAGGCAACAGCTTAGGTATGCCATAAACAAACACTTGGATCTGTTGATACTTGCCCATCAGTATCAACTTCTCTGAGGATGAACAATACATTTAGGAGTTAGATGGACCAAACCTGGGATGGACAGCTTTAAAATGGGATAAGAAGGATGTGGCAATTTGGAATGTATTTCCTCCCCAGGTTTGGTTTTTTTCTGTCTCTGTGGACTTTAGAGCACTGCTGATTATTTTATCCCATTTTATATATTAATTTTTACTCAGATTTTTCTACACGTGTTTTTAGTGGATAATAAATGCTTCTATTGATTTATTGAACTCAATACACTAGATTTTGATCGACATACTTGATTGAACTTACAGATGCTGTCAGGGAGCAAAATGTTAAGCTCTTTCCAAGAAGAGCAAGACAAATGAACAGGACTGCCTTGCAAGAGATGTCCAAGAGTGCAGAGATTGCTGAAAACTTCCTCTGAAGCTGGGCCAGTTGCCTTAGAATTAGAAATTACCATTAAATAAATTAACACTATGGAAGAGGTAGGATACAGTATGGATATGGTTGTGAGGAAAGAGAGCTGTGTAAACATTTCCCTGTTGTGAGATAGTACTGATGGACTGGGGGAAGCACTGGACTCTTCCCTCTGTATAAACTAGTAAACCCATGCTAAAAAGAAAGCCAGATTCCTGTTGGAAGCATCTTCAAACTAATAAAGTTATCAGTAATCAAATAAGCAAAGGCAACTTGGTTGGAGTATATTGGAGAGGAAGGATTTTTTTGTTATATAAATCTTATTAAAAATAATCTACTAGTGGCTCTTTTTGTTGAGTTTTATATTCTTTGTATAGTATAATGCTACCTTTATTTTCTGTGTGGCATTATTAGTATTTATTTAATGCTTACACATAGTCATGGAAAAATTACTTACCATATACTTCCTTACAATATTTATGTGCCTAATTTCACTGAAGCCTATGAGAGTACTTTCTTAAAAGTTAACAGGTTTTGTTCCTCCTAGATAATAAAACATCACATTTCTAAATAGGTAAGAACTTCACATTTCCACATAGACTGAAACATACTGAGTCCTAGTGAGTGTTTGATGTTCTAGAGAGATAGCTACTAAGCTTGAATGAAAACATGAAAAAATCCAATGTTAAATTACAGTAATGTAAGTTCAATGCTCAAAATAGATAAACTGTAGCTGTCATCTCTGATTAGTAGACCCAGCATGGTACATGAAAGTAGTATGGTTATTTCGAATGTGTATAGTACGACTATGGTTTTTAGTGATTAATATAGCTAAAATAATAAAACCAAACATAACTGATGACTATAAGCAATAAATACCATTTCAAGCATCACAGGCTGAAAAGAAGCCATACATTCTGGACTGAAACATCATCCTCTTCAGAGGCAAACCTATCTGTAGCTGTCTGACTAGATTTATTGACTACAACACAAGTCTTTAATGAACCTTAACAAAACAGCCAATTAGCAAAGAGCTTACCACTGTATTAGAGCAGTTTTTTATGAAAACATGTTGCTCTAAATTTTGAATCCCTATTATGTTTTGGTTTTTTTTTTAATTGACTTTTCAGTTCAGTTTCCTGATTTTGGGTGGTTCTTCCCAATTACCCAACTTCTAGGCCTCATCACATACCCTACTTAGTTTTGGGCTACTGCCACACTCATCATTCAGCAAGTTAGCATTGCAGTAAGAACCATTTCATTGGCATAGTGTAAATGTCTTGCTTAATTTAAAAAATAAATAGAATTGCATGCCTTACCCATCAAGTATAACAACATGGAGGAAAATGTTTCTGAGTGAATATACCTGCTGGTATTTCACAGTTAAGGTACTTCTCGTTTTGGGCTCAAATTATCAAAAGTAAGAATCTAGGAATTGTCCTATTGTATCGGACTAACAGTTCGTCTAGTCCAGAATCCTGTCTCAGGCAATTTGCTGAATCAGATGCATTTAAGAGAGATGCTGAAAGCCCCCCCCTATGTAATTTATCCATTCGTCCAGCTTCTACTTGGTGGTACTTGGTTTACTTCCTGGAGCATGAAGATTTGTGTCCTCATGTTTGCAATTTTATTATCATCTGATGTAACTTCATTTTCATATAAATGTAATTTAAACAAAAGAATTGGCTAACTTGTTTTCAAGAATGTCTTTCAGCTGTGAAATCTTCAGATTCACTTTTTGTTATATAAAATTATGTTCTCTTATACCACTTTCAAATAAATTGCTTCCAGTGGTCCCTTGCTCTCCTGTCATGAGAACGGTATCTTGCTATAACCAATTTTGGTTTTGTATCATTCATTAGCTTACGTATCTTTGTTTCCCCTGTATTTGTCTCTTCTTTTAGCTAAATATTTCTAATCCATCATTCTTCCTTCATTATGTCTGTGATAAGTTTTACTGCTGTATCATTTCCCACTATTTTTTTTTAATAGGGAGTGACCAGAAATTATGACAATAATTAAACCATCTTCATGAGTTTAATCAGTGTCTTACCAAGGCTGGAATTCTTGCAGGTGCTCAACCTTATTTCATTTCACAAGCAAACCAAAGCCCTTGGAGGACACACTTGTGAACAGTAAGGAAACAGCTATAGGAAGAGAGAACTGTGAGTTAGGCTTTCTAGATTGCTGTTCTATGGACTTATTTTTAGCACTTCACATTGAACAGGAATTGTAATAACTGTTCCTGGGTCAGGGACTACAATGCAGGGCTCTTCACCAGTTTAGTGAGCAGTGTACTTCCTTACATGTTGTTGTTCTCTGTGGATCAGTCAATCTTAAATTCCCCTTTTCTTTTTTTCTAAATTTTTTTTTTTTTTGCTAACATCTTGGAAAGTGGCATGACTTCAACATGAAGATCTGGAAGATACTGTCTCCCCTAGGACAGTTGTGTAGCCTCTGTTTAAGGGAAGTGGAAGATGTCATTTTGGACCCTTTCAGAATAAGTTGGGCAGAGAGCTATGTTCTCCCATAAGCCTCTTTCATAAAAAAGAGCTTACCATCACCACCAACACTCACATATATATATATTTACATGAAAGTGGCTGCGGATGATGCATGTATGCGAACTTGGTCTTGTCAGCACTGAACCTGTTGAACAGATTAAGAATACAACTTTCAGGAAGTTTAAATATGGGGACGCCCTAGTTTGAATAGACCAACTGGATTCTCATACAACACTGAACTTCTTAGTCCCATTGAGGCGTAGCAGAACTTCAAGTCTGTAATACCAAACACCTTGAACAGGACCCTTATGATTAATTGTGACAACTCCTTTCACTCTCTCAGAACCAGCATCTTGTTTTAATTTTTAAGTAGAGTTAACTACTACTGCAAGATTTGTTTTGTTTTCCAGAAAAGGTGAGTGAAGAGGCAGAGACAGGAGTGAGTGTTCTACTGGTGATATAGATAAAGCGTTCAGAGACTATATAACTGCTTTTCCCTTTTCTCAGGTGAGCTGATAATGCTGACTATAATAGTGAGGTTCAAGGCATGAAAGCCCAAGGACAGTGAAGGAGAACAAATGTTCAGTGAAGAAATAGAGCTGTCATAGTGCCTACATCTGCATGCTCTCCTCTGCATTTGTGTGCTGTTATCAGGGTTCAGATGTGTGGCACCTCACACCAAGAAGAGTCAGCATTGTCTCTGAGAGAGAGCATGACTTGCCTTGCATTTTTAGAAGGCTCTCATGCTCTATAAGGCAAAGTAAGTTTGCCCCATCGTGTGTGTAAATATTTTTCTATCATCTGTGCTAAACAGTGGGTGATTTTCCATCTAATCTGTCTGTAAAAGAAATGCAGTTAACAGTAATGTTTTTGTCTTATCCTCAAATTTCTATTTAAGTTTTGCTTACACTTCCATGTGCTTTATTCTTGTCTCTTGTTTGTTCCTAGACCAGAACAACTATTTTATACTCAGACAGTAATACTGCGTGCAAACAGCCATTCCCTAACAATTTCTGCCAGTCGAAACTTACCTGAGACAGGCTGAGCTGATTATTTGAATTGAGCTTGTCCAAATACCTTACTGCATTGGTGAGACACTGGATACTTCAATAAGTTAAGATTTAGCCAATTCTTTACATCCAGCTTTGTGACTCATCAGTACATAATGTAAGTCTTCAAAGGTCAATCCGATAACATTGAAAATCTATCTTCTCATGTTGCAAATACACAAGTGACAGAAATACACATGCCAGCCTAGTAGGCATTAGGGACAATGGCACAGTTAGTTTAAGAAGATTCTTGAATAAGCGTTCTTCAGGGAGGTAGTTGGTTGTCAATGGTAGTGATAAAAGATTCTTAAAGACTGCAAAAAGTAGTTTCAAAAATGAATTAATTGTTTAAATTGTTTTATCCTCCTAAAATCCTATCTCTGTTTCTCCTGATTAAGAAAAATAAATGACCTGTTTAGATTTTTGTTTTGGGCTCTTATCTCTGTTGTGCCCATATAAATCAAGGGTAACTTCAGTGAGGCTATCACGTATTTATACTGATGTAAACAAAAATTAGTATTAATCTGGCCATCAATCTATAAAACGAAAATGCCATGGATTGTGTTTCAAATGTTTATTTCAAGGGTGTTCAGCATTTAATAGTAGAGAAATAATTATGGAAGAAGACAGTAAGTGAATGCTTTTAAAAAATGGCTGGAGTAGAGCAGAGCTAGCATGGTTGGGAGTGATATGATAAATACCAAAGATTGCTCTTCTCCCTCAGGGTAATGTGAAGAAGTCACCAGAGGAACGACACTCACGTTTTTGGCCATTAAACGTTACACTTTTCTCAGAGTAAAGGTTATTAGCTTTGTGGTCCTGGCAGAATTCCATTTTGCGTAATTGTATTCTAGCTCCTCAGTTGCCTCTGTTAGTGGCTAAGGGAATCTCCACTTCCTGTCCTAAATGGCTAGGTAGAAACTATTGTGTGATATTTACTGCTAGTGAATAATTGGCTTTGACAAGGTCTTCAGTGGAATATTTTTGGAAACCATTTCAACTTTAACGGGATGCCCATTTGTCCATCTAAAAGAATTTGTCCTGTATCTGTTAGACCTTTTATAGCTATGCAACATGTGTTTCTTGTCTGTGAAAGTCACTTACCTGACTTTCACCCCTTTGTTAGACCAAAACATTCCAGTAGAGTAAAAACTTGACTTTATTCCCAGTTGTGCTTTCTCCCTTGTTTCTCACCTTTTTCTAGCTTCCATCAATGGCACAGAAGAGCAGCCTTGTCCACCCAGAGGGTATGCTTTTGAACCATTCACATATTTTGATTCCGGGAGGAAACGGTAGACTGCCTACCTACCCTAACAACTTCCCACGCGTCCCAGAATGGCCTTTTCTAATGAGTCTCTGTATTGAGACTGCCTGTGGTTTTCCATAAAGCAGTGCAGCAATGAGATTGCATTTGCTTAAGACAGGGGAAGGTTATTACCAAAGCTGCAAGTGCCTCACCTCTGGCATAACTGTAAAGCCCCTGTAGCACAGTTGTCTCTGTGTGTCTTGTTAGGAATGAGGGAGTAGGGCCACAAAACATGTCTAGTCTGTATGTTCACGGTTCTGCTTTTCTCTTACAAAGTGCCTGCCTCAGTTTTTTTCGAGATTATCAAGCTTTATTTCAATTCCTGGAAAAATGCTGGAGCAAGTCATCCATCCTTGTAAGCTCCTAGAATTACAACATCCAGAAGGGATTTGTCTCAAGGAAAAAAATCACAACTAGCTGATCTAATTTTCTCCTGAAAGAGGGAAACGATTCTTGTGGATAAGGCAAACACAGTAGGTGTTCTTTTCTGTCTCATGGGGAAGTATCTTCTAGATGAAACTACCAAAGGATAGATACAAACCTGGTTAGATAGCTATACCTGAGAGGCGTTATCCCCAGTTCACTATCGAAACAGAAGGGTGCTGTGCATGAGATCTGCAGAGCTTTGTGTAGGAGCCAGTTCTGTTCAGTGTTTTTATTACAGACCTGGATGATGGCATAAACATCATGCTTATTATATTTATTTGCTAAGAGGAACTGCAAGTAGGTTGTAAGACAAGGTGAGAATAAGAAATTACTGTATGGATTGAGTGGTTTAATGAAAAATAGGATGAAATTAAACAAGGCATAATGTAACACTCAAGTAGGAATAACTAACTGCGCACAAAGATGTTGGGGGATATCTGGCCAAATAGCAGGTCTGTAGAAAAGGAATTGAGGGAAACAATCAATCATAAGTTGAACAGGAATCAACAATATCATGCTCTTCCACAAAAAGACATTAGACTGGGGTATATAGAAAGAAGTACAGTTTGCAAGATGTGTAAAGCGATCCTCCCAAATTACTGAGCATTGGTAGTATTGTGTCTGATTAAGAGCAAACAAAAAGAAAGAAATTAGGAGGACTAAAAGTGGAATTTGAGGTGCAAATACTTACAAGACCACAATGAAAAAGAATGTGAAATGTAAAGGTAACACTTGATGACATTGTTGAGCAGCTAAGTGGTTTGGATCATCACTCTCTGCTACTGGTAAGAGTAGGCAGGTCCTACTGAAGACTGGCTGTTTTCCAGAAACTGAGGTGCAAGATAAGGAGATACTAGAAAAAAATGCTGATTTGAAAATGCAGTAAATTGCTCCAGTTCCAGGAGCTGGATTATGAAGTAGATGGGCTAATTAAAAAAAAAAACCCAGTTGATGGGGGGGAGGTGTCCATTTAAAAAAAGCAACTGTATGCTTTTTTTTAAAAAAGTTGTAAAAGTGATTTGGGGAATTAAAAACCTGTAAGATTTACACCTGGACCTGGCAAGCAGGATGAAGTGTTAACTCAGAATAGCTAATAGTCCTATGAAAGGTCTAGCCAGAATGGATTCAACAAAGGCATAACTGTGCCACCCCTCTCTCCAGCCCTGTAAGTGAAGTAGGGGATATAGAAGCAACACCTGACATAATTACACGAAGTATTCAAGGGGCCCTTCATATGGGCTCCAGAAGGCTATTAGAGATACTATCTAATCACAGTGCAAGGCACAAAGTACTTTTTTGGGCCAGAAACTGTGTAGGAGATGAAAAGTAGGAAGGTACATTTTTGGTTAGGTTTCAGTAGGGAAAAAAATGAGAGCAGGTGTTCTCTTGTTTGATGTATTTATTAATCTCAAAATACAGATCTGTATTGAAGCAGAAAATTTGTAAAAGTTAGTCAACTCTCGCCCTGATTGGGCCAGAGTAAGGAATTTAAAAAAAGACATAAAAAAAAAGGTGAATAAACAACATGCGGTGTTGACAAATGCATTAGAAAAGGTTCAAAAGGGCAACCATACCTAGCTGCACCTTTTGGTTACTATGGTTAAGAGATGCCAGTTCTTACAGTTGACAGCACAGGAGAAGAGTGCTCATGTCCTAGCACCTCTGAGTCTCCAACCCGAGTGACTGTGTCCAGTGGCCTTTGAGACAGATTACAGTCTTCAGCAGAGAATAACATACATTTCTCTGTGCCCTAGTGAGATGGCTTCAGTCTGCTGCCTCATGTAACACTGGTGATGCTGCTAATGCTTTGCTACAGGTATTGGCAGGCCAAAAGATCCCCTCCTGGGATCCAAGTGAGTGCTCCCAGAAAGGAAATTCTGTTCAGAAAGAATTCCTCCTACACATAGTCTGGAAATGAGAAGAGATGTATACAGGACGGGTGCTACAGTGCATCCATCTCTTCCAGGTGTCTCAAAGGCTCTTACTTAGGCCTGTGTGCGGAAAGACCAGTCATGTTACAAGAAATTCTGCATGAAAAGCAATCATGCCATATTGCTGCTGTTAAATGGTTCTCATGATTATAAACATGCCCCCGACATGGGGGCAGCTACTGGCATCTTCTCACAGAAGTCACCCCTGCAGCCCCCCCGCTACCAAAACCTTGCCACATAAACCCAATACAGTAACCTTTCCAATCTTCTGTATTATAGTGAAGTTTTTACTTCTCCTCTTTCCTTAATTGAAGATAGTGGCATTCTGGTGATAGCTGATCACCCCCAAATACTGTGCTGGACCTCATATCAAGATTTCTGAGTATTCTGGAGTAAATTATAATGAGCTAAACTCTTTCTTTCCCATTTGTATAGGTCAGGACGTACTCTTCAGATTACAAGAAGGAATGATACTCGGGTTACACGGAAGTAAATTCCTTAGGTAAGTGAAAATATGCTTTTAAAATTGCATCAATTATTGTTCACGTGTCACAATTCAGATAAGTTTTGCTACATTTAAAGGTGGGGGAGATGTGCATGCAGGTTTCTTCCCCGACCTGAATCTACCTACCTTTGGGTTTGCCAACAGAGAAATCAACAGAAATACGAAAATGCTTATGTTGACATTTCAGCTGTGGCTGTGCTTGTGTTTCCTCCTAGGACTGCTCATTTCCCATCTGCTTAACTCAAGGGGTTAGTCCATATGCCTCAGACAGTGGAAGCTAAACGTGTCTTTCCCAGCCACTGAAAGCATAGACTTGTCCTAGGCATGCCCTAGAAGCCTGTCAAGGCTGGTATGGAAGATAGATAGGAAAAAATAACATTCAGCCTATTTTGTAGAAAGTAATGTGTGGAACATTTAACAAGACAGCAAGTCTAGATATACCGTATGCAGGGAGCTGCAAAGGTCAAACACCAAACAGATGTATAAAAAGGGCTTCTGAAAGACAAGAGAAAAATTTACATTTCGTGTAAATAATCCTGAAATATTTTCAGACCACTCTGAAATGTATGAACAACCTGGAAGGCAGGTGAGGGTCAACACATTGAAATAAATACTGAAACACAGTTCTCTAAATGACCTGTTCCGGTGGCAAGCAAGTGGAAGGCCCCACATTCAGAGTGTGATGGATAGGAACATGTTTACTCCTCTGTCATCAGATCTGGAGGGTGAAAGTTAGCTGTGTGTCTCTGGGCTTTCCAGGTTTGGCAGAGCTGTGTAGAGGATTAGATGGTGGAAATTATTACTTCAGTATGTGATCTTGAGTGTTTCTAGGCATTGTTTTAAGATGCTGGATACAAATTTCAAAATATTAAATAAACAAGCAGTAATATTTTTCAAAGTTCTTAAATTTTATTTCCAAGTAGGTAATTTAAAAAGCTATACAAAGGTGTTTATGAACCACAGATACAGAAAAGTTGCCAACTGATAGTAAAATGATGTAAGCACTAAACTTCTATTGACTTTGAAGAGTATATAGGCATTTTAGTTGTTGTTACTGTATGCATCCTGCATTTGTGTTTTAACTTTGTAATTTAGTTACTGTTAAGGTGTAATCTCTCTTGGTGGATGTGCTAACAGCTAAGCCCTAAAAAACCTGCTGCGTGTGTTCTGGAAGCTGCTAATTATTCTTAGCTGTTATTAGTTTTAGTACCAGTCAGAGATACTCAGCTCTTGACTCCAGTATTTTCTGTGCGTAAGAACAGAAACCTTATTAGTGTTAACTTTGAAAAAAGTACACCTGATTTTGACAGCTGTCCCCAGGCACTACAGAAATGTAGGGAAGTAATGGTCACTGCTGCAAATCAGCCCTTTTCCTGGGAGAGGGATCAGAAGCTCTGAGTGAAATGTATCCCATGTGAGATGAGCTTTCCAAAACCTCCCTCTGTGCAGTATCACATTTTGGAAAAGTGGGACTATGTCCTGTACTTGTTAAGAATCATAAATATGTTCTTCCTTCTACAAAAGGCTTTATATTTGCTATTATCCACTCTTATTTTCTGGTTCAAACTATGATGCTTTCTCAGCACAGCTTATTTATTTCAGGTGATTAGAATTAACCCTTGTAAGAGACTCTGACAATGTTTTTTTAGAGGCTGAGACACCTATGTTGTTTTCCACGATCCTTTGGAACTTGGCAGGGAAGAAAATCTCCAGAACCAGAGAAAATTATTTATTACTTTATAAAATTCTGTTCAGTTCTGGCTGAGCTCTAAACTTGGTAATTTCTCTTTGTAGCACTTGATTTCTTAGTAAAATGCTGGCAGTTTGTCAAAACATAAATGGTGTAACCTGGCGCACTGTGCTTGCCAGGAATAATGGCATCTCGCACTGGCAGGGACACAGTCTCTACAGGGAACAGAGAGAAAGAGTCTTGGGTAGACGGGACTTCTAATGAAATATTGTCTTACCTTTTCCAGTGATCAAACCAATGAATAACCTCAATACCCCACTTCCCAGTTAGGACAAAAACCTCTTCTCTTTGGCAGGTGATGTAGTTACTCTTGTTGTGTGGGGTTTGTACACAGCTGGTGATAGATAACTGGGAACTGTTGTGATTTCTCTTTCCCCTTGTTCTCACTTGAAGAAAAGACAGGGAAACCAGCAGCCCTCTCTTCTTCACGTCAGTTTTCTTGAGTTAAAAGCCACTTCAGTTGTGGAGTCAGGCACTCAAAAGTTATGAAAAGCCAGAATGACAGTCATCGGTGTAACCTTTTAATTCAACCTCTATGTGCGTATTCATTATGTAATCTTTAATTACGGCACTTAACTCTCTTGCCAGCTTTCTCACATATTAATATCTAGATTTAAGTATATATATGTGTGTCAGGAAGATTCTCAGTTCATGTGTAGAAATCTGAAGGTGCATAGAGAAGAGAACAGTGAAGGGGATTGTTGAAAGAGAAAGGATCATCCTGTGATTAAGGCAGGTGAATGAGAAGAATTCTCTTCTATCCCTGTTTCTGCTGCAGTCTTTGTGCGTGTTGCTGAGCAAGCCACTTCAACCAAAATACCTTTTGTGGCTACTCTCTGTGTTTGTCTCATCTCCTAGACCCCTCAGGCCTAATGTGCAGAAGTGCTGAGCACTCACAGCTGCAAATGAAATCAATGGAAAGCGTGGTCACTCAGCATTTCTGGAATTAAGGCAGAATGGATTGGATATCTGGACATGGGGAGGACAGTAGGTTCCGGGTGCCAGCCTTTCCTCTGCAAATGATTTGCAGCATGGCCTCTGGTATGGGTTGTTTGGTTTTTTGGTCTTAGTGTCTCTGTCATGGACACAGTACATCTTGCAGTAAATGTAAGTTAATTAATGTCTGTGAGACACTTCTGGTGAAAAATTCCCCAAATAACATAGCTGAAATTAATGCCTTTTCTGTGCATAGCAGATTTTGGATGGTACTGAGGATACAGTATTCACGCAGGTATCTACTGTACACTGTATACACGTCACACACATATATGTACCTACACACATATGCACAGACATCCCTAGATGAATATATATGTGTACATTTTTAAAAATGTAGATGTAAAGGTAGCTTTCTGTTGATGATAGAAGAGTTCAGAATAGCAACTACTTGGATTGCCTTTACAAAGTTCCAATTATGAGGTGATACTAATTTTTTTTACAAGACCTCTTCTAACTCAGCACATTTGATGGCTCCCAGTCATCAACTGAATACACTGCTTAATGCTTTTATTTTTACATATTTATAAATGTATTTGAAAATGTATTCTTAAACTTGGTTCCCAAATAGGAGCTGGATAATATCGCTTTTTCCTGAATAGATGTCATTCTTAATTGAAGGGTTAAGGTGGAGAATGTTTATTAGCGAACAGGTAGAGTCATTGCCCTTTGCCAGCTCTTTGTGAAGCTGTCAGACCAACTAGTGGAGGCTGCTTCAGCCACTCCTCACGTTACATCTGGGAGTATTTTAAAATGGTTTTAATTAACTTCAGGAACCCAGGATGGGACTCAGATGGTATTAAAGAAAAATAAATAGGAATGCATCATTAAGGGTGAGGGTTGGCATCTTGGAAGATAATGTATCTTTCTAGTGGACAATTGAATTGTGTCAGTAGAGTTTTTCTGGATTTATACCTGTAAATGTCAGACAAGAAAATGGCCTGAAATGGACTAGCACGTAAAGGAGCTGCACCTGCTTTCACTGAAATCAATATTGAAGTTTCCATTCATCTCAGTAGCGCTAGGAGATGATGGATTAAGAGAACTTAATTTGGGGCTTTGGGGAATTATATTCACAACTTTAATTGTATTTATATAAAATGCACATTGATCCTTGAACAAATTCTCAGTACAGCTGGCCATTGAAAACAATGTTGCAAATGCCTCTGCACATTCTTCCCATGATTAACTGTTCTTTAAAAAAGAAGAGAATGTAGGGATGTAATAGTAGGTATTGCCGTGTTTGCAATTATTTTGAGTACTAAAACAGATTAAGCAGAGGCTTATGGCATGAGCTTAGTGAATGTAGCCATATCTAAACAAACAGTGGTGAATCTGCAATTTCACTCTGAATTTTAAGATTAAATAAATGGCAGAGTCATTTAAATTATATGTAAGCCCATGCAAATATTTAATTGATGGGGTCTTGACACTTTAGCTTGTAATTCCTACTCTCTTATTAAAATCATCCATCAAATTTTGAAGTAGAAATTAAATCTTTCTCTAATTAAAAGCATTACTTTTCAAATAAGATTGTGTACAGTGACAAGTACTTCTGAATTCTGCATTAATACAAAAGCTGTATAAGCAAACAAGATTCTCTGCTAAAATCTCTGTGACTCATCTAATAATGGTGGCGACAAATACCTGGCTACTGCAACAGCTGGCTCGAATGTTGCTATATATTTTCCTCATACTCAACCTCCCTATGCTTCCTTTTCTTCCTCCAGTAGTTAATTTGAAGAATTTGGATGTTTAAGAAGCCTGAGAGAAGGGAAGTATGGCATGGGGGGAGAGAGAATAAAAGTCATCACACAGGTTTTCATTCACCTGTGTCCTCACAAACCATGCTGAGGCATGAACTGTGAGCTTATTTCCATAGTGCACATTGCCATGTAAATATTTATAGGATTTCTGTAAAGCACTAGGACGTAACAGGGGTTAAAATTCATGCTCTTATCACTTTTGTAGGGGAGAGGAACGTAAGAAGGCCCCATCTAAATCAATAGGAGTTTTGCTTTTGACTTCAGAGAACAGGTGGGATGAAATTCTGGACTCAGCTGCAGCTGAGGGATTTAATCTGGATTTACACAGGTGAAATTGAGAAGACGGGATCACAGGGTGGCTGAGAAAATTTAACCACTCTTGGCAGGTGAAGGGGATGGTCCTGCACCACCTGCGTGATCTGCTGGTTCCTGACCTGTTTAGCAATGGCTTTGCTGCTTATCTGACTCCTCAGTGATCCTACTTGGCTTGTTAAAGATGAAGGAAACTGCTTTTCTCTGCCAGGTTAGTTTTCTGCTGATTTAATGAGATGAACTGGCATGCCACAGGGTCAAGCAAAGTTGCTGCAAGGAAAAGAGCGGAAATATGTGATTTGGGAGCTTGGGGAATGTTTTTTTTTTGGTAGCAGAGCCACTTTAAATAGCTGCCATCCCATATTCCCACCTATGTCACTTGCTCTTGCTCTCCACAGTTGCACCATTGCAATAGTCTGTCTGTGGGGCCACTGCAAGAAATGAGATCAGGGAACCGATCCATGCTGAACTCAATCCAGAAAAAACAATAGAATATTTTTAACCTCAGTCAGTTCCCCATGGTGGCATGGGAGACTGACTTTTTAAGCCAGCCCTGAAAAAAGCCAACTGGACAGAACTCATTTTCTGAGCAATGCCCTACTCATGTTTTCACGTAAGCAAGTGTGGTGAGAACAGAAGCAGCATTCAGGTTGCTGGAGTCTCTGGCCAGCCCCAGTCTTCTGGGGATTTTATTGTTAAATAATTGTTCTTTGCATTCTGTACTGAGTGGAGGAGTCTGGCCTGGTCTACTGCATTGATCGTGGGCTCAAGCTAACACTCCCCCAAAGACAGGAGAAATTTCAGTGTGTGTGGTTTAGGTCACAAATATTGAAGTAAAATATTAAGAATGGCTGAGCCCCCAGTTCTCACAGGCTGCTGATCCAGCCTTTTTGAGATTTTTCTTAAGATAGTTCACCAAAAATCTCACATTTAAGCCTGCAAAGCTCACATATTGAGGAAATGCTTATATTTAAAGCAAATAAACTACTATGAGAAAGCTCACGGGTCTCTATTGAAGTGCATGAGGATCTTTGCAAATATCTCGTTTGTAAAAACAAATGTGCAAATACAATTGGTGGAAGCCTCAGCAACACTTCTGGTAATGAACTGACACTATCTTCCCCCTTCAGCTGCTACAATTAATATTTATTTTTACTTCATGAAAATCATCCCCCTCATTAACTCCCCAGCCCATGCCAGCATCCCCAAACTAATCCCACTTATAGAGTTCATACCTGTGGCAGCTCACCGCTATTTCTATTTCAATTAAGCTTGCATGTTTTTTTTTTCCTCTAACGAGGCAAACTAAAGTAAGTGTGTATCTTTGTGCATTCCCATAAGCGGATCTGCTTCTGAGGTTAGGAAGCATACACAGCGTCCACGAAGTGTGTTGCTTGCTTAAAAGTCCGCCACGGCCGGTATTTAAAGCCGCGACTGGGGGTGCCGGGGCATAGGGCGCTCCGCCGGCGGGACCCGCCGCGCCGGGCTGGCTGGAGGGAAGGCGGCCGCAGCAGCAGCAGCCGCCCGCTGTCTGCGGCTGCAATTCATCGGCCCTCCGAGCCGAGAGGGGGGCACAATCCGCCCGCGTTTGACAGTCCTGCCGCCTCGCCTCGGCACCGCTCGGCTGCCACCCACCCAGGTTTCCGAGGCCCAGCGCTGAGCGGCGGGGAAGGAGGAGGCGGCGGAGGAGGGGGAAGAGGAAGGCCGGCCGGGGTCCGCCGGGTGGCGGCGCCGCCCCGCGGGAGCGGCTGCAGCTCGGTAACGCCGCGGCGTTGAGCGGCGGCAGCGGCGCGTTTGCCCGCGGGGCCGGAGCGGGTGGCGGCTGCGGGGAAGCGCTGCCCCGCCCCGGGCTGTGGTCAGAGGGCACCGAGGCGGAGGTGAGGAGCGGGACGGGATCGGATGGGATGGGGGAGCCCCGTGGCGGGTCAGTGGACCTTAATGTTGAGGCCGCCCGACTTGGGGAGCCGGAGCCCCGCGCGGGAAGGAGTAAAGACGTTTGCTCGAGTAGCTTCTGGTACCAGTTTGGGGGCAGCGAGCGCGGCTGGGGTGAGAGGCTCTGATGGGGTGAATACTGCTTAAATGGCGCTGTCCAGGGGAGAAGCACTTAAATATAGTAATAGTTGACGGCATCCCGTTTGCCGGGGGAGACCTCGCATTAAACTCTTTGCTCCTTTTCTAATATCCAGAATGTTTAAGCTGAGTACTCTAGAAATTTAGTCTGAGTCCTTCTGAAGGCTGGGTTTAGTTAGTAGGATTCCAAACGAATTAGCAGGCTCATCTGAAAATCCTTGGGAAACTCAGATTTTATTCAGCTTCTGTGCGGAAAATTTGTGGTTCATAAATCTACTTTAACGTTTGGATCTGAGATGATATTGAGACAGTAAAGATTTACATGGTCATCTTCACCTGAAAGGTCAGGAGTTATTTTCCTTTTTAAAAGGTTTTGCAGAAAGCTGTTGTTGGTTTAGCTGATGGAGTTGCCTGCAGCAGTTTAATGAGGGAGGAGCGCAGGTGAACCCAATAATGGGATTTGAAGGCAAGAGGGGAGGGGAGTTTGGTGTCATTAAAGAAGCAGGCTAGGGTATTGTGTTCACTTGGTTAGCGCTGCTTAGGAAAGCTCTCTTCCGGGTGCGTTGGGGCACAGGAGTGTCTGTCCTGTCCCATCTCGGAGATGAGTAGAGGGGGTACTGTGAAAAAGTGAACGTTTGCATTTGAAACCAGCGGTATTTTAGCTGCTGCTGCTGCTCACCTGTGAGGGGTCTTTCCCTTGCATTGGTGCTAAATGGCTGAATCAATTTGGAGTTTGTTTACTAAGAAATTAACGTATATACTTCTTTAAGGTTACACCCAGAGGTTTGCCATTGCAGGGCCTCTTGTGTTCCTGCAGCAGGTGCAATTCGCCGCAGGTTTATGTGGGACCTTCTCGGGGGCGGAGCGGGAGCCCGCAGCGGGGCTAACCCTGCGACACCAAGAGCGAACCGGACAGCCAACAGGTCCCCACGGTGTTGATTCACCACCTGAAACTTTTTACGCTGAATTCAGATGGGTGGTAGGTGAGACATTCATCCTCCCAGGAAAAAGGCCTACAGGTGGCATTTGGGGATAAGGCAACGCTAGCAAATACATAGACTTAGAAGCCGAAGCGCGTCGGTCCGGAGTTGGGATCAGTAAGTGCCGAAAGTGGTTTTGACGGAGGTTTTCTTCCTGGTGCCGCGGAGCATCTGCCCGCATGGCCAAGGCGGGGTGCGCCAAAAGGGAGCGAAACGCAGGCGGGCGCAGCGAGAGGGAGCAAGCCCCAGAGCCCGGCGCGGTGCCGAGCCCGCCCGGCGCGGGCGAAGCAGCGCGGTGGCCGTGTCTCCCGTATGCTTCCCTCCCTGGATGTGCTCGCCGTGGCTGGGGGAGGGCTGCTGGGGGAAGGGGGACAGCAGGGCTGCGAGGCATTTGGTTGCTCCATCCCGGAGAAGGAGGTTGCAGGGATGCCCGGAGCTGTCACAAATGCTTGCTTCCCTCCCTCCCACCCCCCCTTTTCTCCACCACCACCCCCTTCCTCCCTTCCTCCCCCCCCCCCCCGATTCATAAAACGCGGAGCGGGGAGGCGGGCAGGAGCAGCCCCTCAGCCGCGGCGTAGCGCTTTCACCGCGCTTCCCTAGCCGGGAACCGCGGCAGCGGTGAGCTTGCAGAGCTCCCTGGCCCCCTCTGCTGGGGGGGCAGCGGCGGCGCCGCTTCCCCGCTCCCCCTGCAAGCCTCAAAGTTTTTCTCCCGCCCCTGCGCGGCCCCACCGCAGCGCCGCCGCCGCGCAGCCAGCCGCAGCCAGCGTTGGCCAGCGGCAGGCAGAGAGGCGGCGGCGCTGCCCCCGCTCGGACCCGGCGGTGGCGCAAGCCGCCCCCGCGGGCCTCGCTGCGAGAGGGCGGCGGCCCCCGCGCCGTCCCGCTCCCCGCCGCGGCGGAAAGTTTCCCAGAGCCTGGCGGAAGGGGGTAAGTCGGCGGAGAGGGAGGCGCAGGTGAAATTGCCGCGGGGCGGGCTGGACCTGTGCTGTCGCGGCGCGTTGGGCTGCCCCAGCCCGGAGACTCCCCACCCTCCTGGGGCTGGGTCAGAGCTCCGCGGCCAGAGCTGGGAGAGCCTCCTCCGGCGAGGATAAACACCCATCTCCTCTCCTCCTTCCCCATCGGTCCCCGCCGCCAAGCAGAGGAGAAACGGTGACCTCAAGTATTGTCGTATTGCTTTAAAATGTAGGGTTAATTTGAAAGGGCTGGTGGAAGAAATGCGATGTTTAGACTTTAATATCTGCCTATGGTAATCAGTAAAATAAATGAACCAGTTAGTATTCTGCTCCTGTAATACTTGGCGTGGGGGAGAGGCTGCTGTTACATCTCATTTCCGAGCTCATTTGGGGGAAGCGGAGTGATGCTGGGTGCCTTATCTCCTGCCGTTTCCCGAGTGCCTCAGCCCTTCAGGCATCGGGGAGTCCTGCGGAGGGGAGAGGGGAAGCTCCTTGCCTCGTAACTGTAAAGCTGCGGGGAGACACCTTCTCGGGCTCAGAAAGCCCTGTGAACGCTTTAGGAGTGGGATTGCAGCAATGGACTGAGAGCGGAATCAGCAGGGTGACCCTGGTCCCCCGACTCCTGGTAGGTGATGTGACTCTGATGCCTGCCTCTTGCACACCCCAGTGATTTTATCTTTCCCTGTGGCTGATCGGAGCTGTGTGTTTGAAATGTTGCACTAACTTGAGAGATGCAAGGTGAAGTCAGCCTTGTGGGCTGGAGCCTGAGGAATACGACATTACCTTTGGAAGAACAAGATAGGCGTGTGGGTGGTGTCATCTGGGGGCACATGCTGGGAGAGGCAGACACCTGCTTTCCAGACCCTTTACATGTTTCAGCAGTGGCCACTAATGACAATTGTGTAGATGTCCATTTAGAGTGAGGTGTGCGGTGGTTGGAGGGGAGGTTAGATGTAAGTCAATTCACATTGACTCATTTAGACTCCACCGAGGTGGGGGGGAACCCCCTGCGTTTGCAAGGCAGGTTGCTCCCATCTCCCATCATTAAAAGTTAAGGTGGAAACATTTCCTTGTTTGTTCCCACCCACCCCCCTGATGGGAGGAGGTTCATGACATGTAAAATTCTCAGGCTGCTCTTTGGGGAGTCTGCAAATTAAGTGAATACGTTTTTCACTTTGAGAACTGTTTTGCATTCTGGTGGTTGGAAACTGAGGAAAAAGAAAGATTTAAAAATAAAATCAGACTGTATAGTTGAAGTGGTAAAGGAAATGTTCTCAAGATCCCACGTAGCAAGCTGGGAATGAATGCAAACTGTTCCTGCTCTGTACTTCTTCCAAATTCAGTTCTCTCTGAAAGATGCTATCTCCTCCTGCTTCCCAGCAAAGCCCAATCTGCATGGCTAGTCAATCATGTAGTGTAAATGACATGCTTTTTCTCAGCCTCCTAAAAAGGCAATGGGAACTTGTTGGTACTGCAGCAGGAGTGACAGTCTGGTCACATGCATAACCCAGTGTGTACAGTAATGGTGTGGAAATCCACCCTGCCTTAAACTTTTTGGTGTGTCACGAAGCTTCACAAAATTTGAGGCAGGTTACTTCTGAATCGGGGACTACTGCCTCTACCCTCTTGCTTCAGCTGCTGTTGATCTGGCAAGCCCCATTATGCCACCCTCTGGAAGGTACAGTGACTGTAGTTGGCATACGTAATTTTCAAGAGAAAGACCATGGACTGGTAAAGGAATACTTAGAGTCAGATCAGGCTTGCTTAAATGACTATCCAAAGTTTAATAGTGCAGCTTTGCACATCCTGCTATGATAAGTACTTTTTCCTGTAACTTTCAAATGACAATATGTACATGTATTTGGAAAAGTGTGAGAGTGTCTAATTCCTTTATTAAAATGGGAATAGTTACTGGAGCAACCTCCTAAACACCTTTAAAGGTGAGTACTAATTCAACATGCATTTTGCAGATAAAGAGTTTCAATCAGCTTTTTGAGAACGTAGCTATTGTTTATTGGTCCACCATCCACCAACTAAGCATCATACCAGTTGTGTAAATGTGTGCGTGGGTTTCTTAATTCTGGTCTTTAGGCACAGATTTTTCTATGCCCTAATGGAATTCTGAAGCACAAAGTCTGTTGAGTTGCTGCATTGTGTATCCGTAATGTGTATGCGTTTGTTACTTTGTAGGATAGCTTGGAGATGTCAGCATGTTGGTGTCTATTTGCAGGGACAGCTACACCGCAGTGCTGGATGGGTGCGTGGGAACCATACTGCAGGGTTGTGTTGCACTTCAGAAGCAGATACAGGACTGAATTAGGGAATGTAGAACTTTACTAGGGTTGATTTAAGAGCATGGATATCAGACAGGAGTTGGAAGTTGGCTCAAGTTCTTTTCCCTAAATTTTAAAAATAAATCTTAGGTAAGTTCCTTATGTATTGCTACTGGGACCTGTACACTTCAGGAGCTACATTTGTACTTAGTGGGGCGCGTTCTTAAAAAGTAGGATCCTTCAGGTTTCCCTCTCTTATTGCTCCTTTCCTTCTTCCCATGCCTTAGCAGCCTGATACGCATGGAGATTTACCACTGAACTCTGTGATTTTAAGTCATTTGTGAACAACTTCAAACACGGGGCATAATTTGTTGCTAAAACTCTGCTCATTGTTAGCAAACAGGTGAAGGAAACAAAACCAGTAGCTTTACACTTTTCCTTTAAGGGAGTTAGTCAACTTTTGGAAACAATTTGGCCTTAGTTAAAATGCTCTTAAACAGGAAAATAGTATGAATGTTAGCTTTCCTTTTTTTGTTTTGTTTTTATGTTTGTGCTTGCATCAGAGCCTCTATCCAGCTAAGTATCAAAATCTGAAAATAGGAAAGTGAATTCTGATCTCAGTTCAGCTGTAACAGTAAGTCTGATATAAAACCCATTGGTTTGGCAAACCAAACCTTTTTACCTCCTGAAGGTGGCTTTTGGATCTTCATCAGAACTTCAGGTAAACTTAATAGAACTCTGGAAAAATGAGGCATTGCTTTTGTGTGAACCAGCTGGTTTTCTCCTAAACTTAGAGTGCGTAGCTGAAAACTGAACGAATAGCCAATTAACACATAATTCTCAGTACTTAAAGCATGCGAATGGGTAACTCTGACTAGTTCAAGCTTGAGATCTGGATCTAGCCAAAAGGCTGCTTGAGACTTAAAACCAGGTTTGCTAGTTCTGTCCTATTAATAATTTATGAATTCAGTATGTGAACCACAGAAAACAATAGTTACAGTGGAAGGGATTATTGCTCAAAATCCTGCAATCAGAGCTTCCTGTTTTAATTAAAAATAACTGATCAACTGATTGATGAAGGGAAGAAAGTACCTTGCAGGTATATATTGTTCATTTTGCTGCTACTAGAGCATTCTATCTTATACATTTGTTGATATGAAATCTTTTGGGGAAGGACACATGGAGTGCCTAAAGAGCTTGTAAGAATACAACAGAGCAGGCTTCTGGGAGAGAAGATGCTCCTGCAACTTCGGATGCTTAGGTGGTTTATTATAAGGGACTTTACAATAAATACTAACTCAGCAGTAATTGGATTTGATTTGTCTTTTTGGCAGTTCAGGCAGTTGGTATAATCCTATTGGTGGGGGTTTTATGTGTTTTCTAGCTGTTAGGATTACATGCTGTTCTTTGCATACCTGGCTGAATTTTTTTCAAGTTGTAACACAAAAGAAGTTAGAACAAGTGCTTTTAATCACTGATGACAAATCTCTGAGTAGGACCTAAGGTCATTTAAAATAGTGTCTGTTTTGTATATATAAAATCTATCTGACCTTTGTATGACACCTATACAGGCATAAAACATATAGCTTTGGGTGTGGGAGAGAGAAGGGTATTCTTTCTGGATTCACCTGAGGAGGGAAAGGCCATTAGAGCATTTGAGAAGGGTGACCTATAGCTGTAGAGTGGCTGCATTTGCCTTGGACCCCTGTAGATTCCCCTGTTGTGACAGACTCGACCTGGTCAGTGTGATTGTCCTGAATCCTTGGCCGATGTTAATAAGCTTTGTTGGAGGTGCCAGAATGCAGCAAAACCCAGCACTGTGAAGGGGGGGGATGAGCAAGGGAGCCAGCCCCCTCTGCTCTCTAGCCTGTATTGGAAATGCAGATGAAGGTTGTAATTGGGTTTCTTTGTTTTGTTTTGGGTTTTTTGGAGGAACTTTGTCTCTGCTGGGTAACTGTTTGGAGGGGTTTTTGAGGGCAATTAATGACCAAGGAGACTAGTGGCTTATCTCAATTAGGACACTGCAGCTGCGGTGACAGCATAGAGCAGTGAGGAGCCAGGTGCCAGTCAGGTGCTCTTACCTTGTGTATAAAACTCTTATCTCAGCTGTACTGGCTCATACTGGGAATAACTACTCTGAAGTAATGCTGTTATTGGGAGTTTACATTAACAGTGTCAAGATCGGAATCTTAGCCTAAAGGTGAACAGAGAAATCCTGGGCTTTTTCCTAATTTTACTTGAAACTTCAAACAAGCAAACCTTGCTGTAGTGGATGTTCGCCTGAGGAAGGGCCACGGACTGCTGTCTTTCTCCAGCCTATTTTGTCTAGCATCAAGAGAATGCCCTGCAACATAGAAAGACACAGTCTTGGTTCAAATGAATTCCCTAAAATAGTGCAGTCTGAAGGGCAAAGAAAAAAGAGAAACAGAGGAAAGTTCAAAGTAAACTGCCACAAAGACTGTGGTTATTTTCTGTCACTGGTGAAGTACTAGCTTCTTTTTTATTTAGTTCATACGTTAGAAAATGAAACGGAAATGAAACCTGAACAAACCATTTGAGATATCGGGAGAAGAAACTGAGTAAAAAGACAAAGCTGACTGATAAAAGCTGGTAGAAAGATTTTGGAAGGCGTTTGGGAAGGATGTAAGGAGAAAAATATTCCCGATAAAACAGCTTCAGGAGCCATCTTAGTAAAACAGTAGTGAGTCCTTTCTAACATGAAGATCATGTTTAAGCACTAAAACGCTGCTCTTGCTGAAGTGATTTAATTAGTGGGAGAGAAACATACAGCCCACTGCTTTTATCAGTGCTTTTATTTATTATTTTGGTTGTTAGGCAGTCAGATTTGGATAAGAATTTGTGGATAAAATAGCTTTGTTTTTCCGGACATACACATTAGCACGTTTCGAGTTAAACAAGCAAAAAAAGCCCCACAAAACATTTTGTGTAGAAAGTGGCTTAAGACCCAGGTTGTAAGACTGAATGTGTAAATAGCACTGCTTGAGGATCTGGGAGGGCTATGTGAGAAGGGTTGTTAGTATGTCCATTTTACAGACTTCTTATTGTAACTGACGAGCCTTCCTGCAAAGCCAGGTTATTGGTTGTCTCATTTACTTCATTCATGTGTTTCCTTGTCACATATTTTAAACAGAACAAAGATACTCCTTCTTGGTTTCCATTCAAATTATGGTTCAGTGAACGATTATTGGAGAGTTTTAGTGATTTATTCTTTTGGGTGACATGTAGAACTGCAGTCTTTTATTGCTCTGTCATTAAATTGTATGGTGCTTTTTACAAAAATACAAATGTTAATCCCAGCATGCCAGTGTAATTTGAATAGTTGATTGCAGCATTTTCTGTTTGCCTACAGTTTCCCCCTTACTGTATCTTGAGAAACAGTGCTTCTGTCTCAGTGGTTGCTGTCTTCCATCTGGCACTTGGTTGCATTTGGTAAGAGGGAGATACTCCTGTATAAGGCCTGGCTGTCTTGTGAGCTATCCCATGGGAATGCTCCATGAGTACTGCTGAGCTGCAGGCCAGTTCCCAGCCTTGTCTGCAGCAGCTCAGGGACAGCGCACATGGGTACCGTTGGTTCTGTGCCATCTTGCAGCACTTGCATGCCACCAGGTGATTGTTTGACTCCAGATTTCTGTTATATCTGTCCTATATCATAGGAATAGGGGAGCCATCTTATTTCAAAGCTAACACTTCTACTTAAATATAAGGATATTACTTGGACCAGCAGCTCCAAATTTTGCTGGCTGATGAACAGCAATATAGGGGTGATAACAGGCAGCATTGTGCTCTCTTCTTGCAGATCTCAGTATTAACTTCTTTGTAGGGGTATTTCCCTAGTCAAGCAAATGTAATGAGAGCAGGTCACTGTATGTTGCTTGCTACAAGAGCTGTTAAAATTTCAGTGATGTATTTTTAGAGTAATGGGCAGAATGTTTTTGTGAAGGATGTTCTTCATGACTCTTGTGGAGAAAATAAATGTCATAAACAGAGAAATTAATTATTCTCTGTCAGAAGTAGGGGAGAGATGCTTTAAAAAGCCCAACACTTGAGTATTCTGATGCTCTGGTTTTGGTGGTTTTGATAGAGCTTTCTCTTAACTGCATTTTGTGCGTTTTCTATAAACAACATATATGTGATTGTGTAACCTTAGAGCGCGGTCATTCTAGTACATAATGGTGACGAATATGCTAAGCCTCATAGACACTCCTAGGTCTGTCAGGGACAGCTATGGAGACTATTCCTCTGGGTTACCACCAGCTCAGATCTTCCAGGGTAGCTGTTTAAGCTAATCTGATTTTGTTTTATTGAAATGTGGTGGTAGTAGTAAGGCTGACTGGGAAACAGATCTTTGGGAGAGGTGAGTGATGAGAGTATGGGGATGAGCTGGGGAACTTTTCAGCTGAAGCTGGGAAAGAAACTTGTACCTGTTGGGCCAGCAGTTTCTTTCCAAATTGGCAGTAAAGTCACTGCATTTCAGTTCTATGCTAGTCCACACTTCACTTGGCAATATCCAAGTTACATAGCTAAGCATATATAGATATGTACTCGTTAACTAGGATGGTGTTTGAATTCTTGAGTACTATGGCAGTCACTTATTTCCAAGAGTCTCCACTGAACAGACCTGTGCTTCATCTAACAAGCTGAATTTATAGCTTATGAAGATTTTCTTAATATTTTTTTTCCAGTTTTTACACTTGGGTAATATCAAAGCTTGAAATAACTTACTTGGAAATCTTTGGTGTCTGGTGGTGTATCCGACCATGTGAAATAACTTGTGTCTCTATTCTCTGCTGTTGTCTGCAAACAGAAGTTGCAAGTTGGAGGAAAGAAAATATTTGTGAGATAGCACAATGAAAGTAATTAGAATATAGTATATTTTATTTTTATTGTTACATCTAAAATGAGTGTAAACACAAGCTAGAAATGAAACCCACACTAATGGAATTATGTATTGACAGCTTAAGTGCCATGTGTATGACAAGGAAAAATGAACAACTTAAAGGCAACATTGTATTTCTGCTTTGAATTTTGTTTTTATTTTTTAGTCTCTGTCAAAGAAAAGTGGTAGATGGGTGAGCATTAAATGAAAACCTATATAGTCTTAAAGTATTAATAAAGTAATATTTGGTTGTCATGTCATAGAAACATGAAAGTCTGGTTTTAGTCTCTGTGCACTGTAAAGGCTTGGTTTATGTAGTACTTGCATATTCATGTGTTCTTGTAATTATTGACTGTTACTTTGTGCAATCTATTAAGGCAATAATTGTTTCTTCCTTTCTTGCATCAGAACAATTCTCTGGGCCTGTGGTTTCTTTGTGGGTGGGGGGAAGGTCTGCTAAGAGAACCCCTGTACTGTATAGGAGGTGCTGTGAGAGGGTCATGATGAACTGCAAAGAAATTGTGTGATTTGGCATAGGTTTAACTGAAGCCTGCTTGCATGGCATGAATGGAAGTCTTGTCTTTGATTACACAGAAAGTAAATGCGATCTGTGATACAAGCCCACAACTGAGATTCAGCACATGGCCTCTTCCTAAAATATCTGAAAGTAAAATTCAGAATATCTGGGTTGTTTTGAAATAAACTAACCTGGTTTTAAGGCTTTAGTGAGTTTGTGATATTAAGAGTGTCCTGGACTACTTCATTTGTACAGGTCGCACATGCATGCCCTAGTCAGCCTTCTGTTGTCTGCTAATGAAGGTCTCTGCAATAGCGCTTGTTGCCTTTGAAGAAGCACCGACTGGTTTCTGAATCCGTTTAGCTTATGAGATCTTTAAGTTATTTAACATTCACAAATAGGATCTTTAAATGTCTTAATTCTGTTACTCATATGTCCACTGGCATAAATTTGTTCATAATAATAAAATTGCTGCAGTTCTGATAGTCGAGGAACTTTCCAGTACTCACTCATTTCACTTCACTTGGAGGGTTTTTTCCCCTGTAGGTCCCCAAATCAATCATAAGGCAGTAGATAATCTTATTCAGCAGCCTTCTTTTACTTCCCTTTTTTAATTTTTATTTTGGGTTTTTTTTTGTTTTTTTTTTTCCCTACCAGGATTTGAGAGCAATGCATTTCATGAGAATAAAACTTCCAGGTTTTGGGGGGCGGGGGGTGGGAGGTTCTTTTATCATTTAATGTGAAACAAGGTTATTTACGTAAGTACTTAACTGAATAAGACCTGAATAAATGCACCTGGTGAATTTCAGATGGTGGTTGTTTCAGGGTTTTGTTTTTTAAAACTGTAGACTCTTTATTAAAATGGGATTTATGACTGGTCAGCCATGGGGCAGAACTTGAGCTCATAAAAAATCTTTGTATTTTGAAAAACTCCAGAGAATAAGATACTGTTAACTTCTTTTGAAAACATAGTTGCCACTACACTTGGGAGCAGAAGCAGAATGTACAGCTTCCAGGAATTCTGCAGCATCCTTTGTCACAATATGGTATCTTCCTGTTTGACAGCCAACTCGGGAACCAAAGTAGAGGGAGGTAAAAGGCTGGTGGTGAGTGGTGTTTCTCCTTTCCTTAGCAGTTCATCTAGATTTATCTAGGGGCCTATCTGGATAAGGGAAGTTCAACAATATGGCAGCAACAGGAGGGTCAGAAAAGCTGACCTACTGTTGCGGTGGCCTTTTTTAATCTAGGAAGGTAGCCTGAAGTACACTGGTGGGACTGAAACTACTGAGTAGATGAATCAGATTGTTCATGAAATTTGTAATGGATTGAAGCTTCATCCACTGGCACTGCAACCCGCTTCCCTTTTTGCTTTGTTTGTTCCTGATTATAACTTCAAAGAGTGAAGCAGCGAAAGAGAGTGCCTGGGTTTGCCTCATTGAAGGTAAAGGACAGAGGATTATTGAAATTCCTTAATAACTCTCTTTTTTGGGGGGACAATGATATCCCTTTGAGTCTCTGATAACACTTCTATTCTAATATCTTTGAAGGCAGATTACAAAAAAAAAAAAATAATTTCCTAACTATTAAGGGAGTCTCAAACTAAAGGGAGCCATCCATCAGAGATATGGATGTTATGTCCTCTTGCCCTCCCACCAATTATCAAGATAGTGACAAGTTTGACTTGGACTGTCAACCACAGAAGGATGTCATCAGGGGCATGAAATTCCAGGTTCTTTCTGAAGATGTCCTTGTGTAACTTCTGTGGACAAAATTAGCAAATTATTTTGATGGCACAACAGGTAACTAAAATGTCAAGGCCTAGTGCAAAATTAAGTCGATCCTCTGTGGGGCATACACACCTAAGACAAGTTGGGGCTAAGAATTTGCATTTTGGGTAGAAAGTAGTAAGTTCAGGGCAATTGCTGGACTGTTTTGAGATACATTCTGAGCTGAATTGTGGCTGGCATTGGTTGTGCCAGAGTTAGTCCCTATGTGCTCTGTGGTGGTGGTGATTTGGTGGGGGCATGTAAAGCTGATGGAAGAAGTGTCATGTGGCTGGAAAATTTTTTCCTTGTAACTTTGCGTTTTCTAATATTAATACTACTGTAGAATTTTTCTATCTCGGTATTTTAGGGTGAAGCAAGTATTTAGCTTGTAGTTAAAACCAATAGCTCTAGTTCATCTAACAACTTTCTCTTGCCTCTGTACACAAATATGTCTCTGCCCCTGTGTCAGTAACATCTTCATGTTACTGGGGCTGTTGAAATACTTGAGCTGGTCTAGGAGATTTCCAGCCTCCTGAAATGAGCAGAACTGAAGTCACTCAGTAGGAAGAAAGTTCCTGATACAGGAGCAGCTAGTACCTAAGGTTCATCAAGAAATGTGGCAAGTGGGGTTGTGCAGTCTTGGAAAAATACTACCTTTCCGAGGCAAAATTGTAATGAATTGGTCTCCAAAGTTTATCTGTATCCATTTAGTGTCATCTGGAATTCTGCTTTTTGGGCTTCAATGTGAAACCACCTTCTGTTTCCCCTGACACAGGTACATACAGATGAATGATTGCATATGCTCCTGGTATTTCTAAGTAGACGGGCATTTATTTGTAATGCAAAAGAAATGAACATTTTCTTGAATTGACTGAGTGTAGTTGTAGGTACAGCACACAAGGAATTTAGTATTAAGACTGTGTAGATCCATCTTGTCAACAAACATTTGTTTGCAGTTCTTGTACTGCTATATATGATCTTTTAGCAAAATCAGTTACAGCTTAATATTACATGGAAAATTAAGAATAATGAAATCCATCACCAAGGTTATATTGCAAGCAGACAGGCTGAGATTATTGTTAGTGTGGTGGTTTACTTATAGCGATACTGTTTCCCTTTCATTCAGTCTCCTAATCAAATCTTAACATGAGGTTTGACATTTGCATGACATTCACATCTGTAGAAACACTGTTTCCTTTTCCCCATTGCTCAGTTTTCTTTGAATTAACATTATTCTCAAAGCAGTAGACTCTGAGGCGAGAGAGATTGTAGAAGGGAGCTGGTAAGAAATGATGACTGTAACACATTGGTAGTGTTCTCAAGGCTGGCTACAACTGTTTTAGACTTTTAGAGTGGTGGGAAAAGGCTTTAATCCACAAATTGGTAGCAGATAGTACCACAGACTTTTGTGCCACAGAAACTAACAGATTGCCTGTTTTTGGTCCCTTCATTGTTTTTAGCATAAGTGATTTTGCAGGGTTAAGAATAATGTGCTGCTTGTTGCTGGTATAGATTGCGTTGATGTGCTGACAGCAGTGTCATGTAGTTTCCTAGCAGCAGACTTAGGAAGTTACCATTACCCTCTGAGTGGTGCTTTTTTTTTTTTTTCCTTCTGCCCTCAGAAGAAAATGTACCATGGTGTATTCAAATGCAGTGAGGCCACTGAAGCAAACAACAGAGCGTTCTGCACTTAGGTTGCCTGCTGAAGCAGTTTCTTGCACTTGGTTATGGCATTTTTGGATGAGGCTGTGGGGCTCAAGAACTCAGGAAGGAACTTGCAGACTGGGATTACACCATACACCCTGGGCCAGTGCCTATGGGGAGCACCCACCTGGGCCTGACTGAGGGACGTGTGCTTGGTGGGGTGCTGAGGGGGGCCTTTTCCCCAGGGGGGAGGGATGGGGGTGGATGATACTGCAGCCAGAGGGCACCAGCCTCACTTTCTGAGCTGACTGGGGTGTTCAGGGACCTTGGAAACAGGGCAGGGATGAGATGTGCAGTGTCTTGTTCACAGCACCTCGGAGGTTGAGGTGCAATAGGAGCTCCAATAGCACATCTTGTTTTACATATTTTTATGTATATATCCACTCATGCATTCTTAAATGGTCTCTAGATCCTCCTAAAAGCCATGGAGAAGTTTTTAGGTTTTGTTCTGCATGCTCTGCTCAAATCAGAGCTGACAGACATGTATGAGCACAATGTGCATACAAGGGTTTATTGTTTTCCTGCAAAATGGTGGCATTCCTGGGCTGATGATGAGTTTGTTGCATGTAAAGGAACAGCTTAATGATATGTGAAATCTGAAGTAGCCACTGAAGGAGTGTAGCTGCCCTGAGCATTGCCAATACCAGTGTAAGAAGGATTAATCTACATTACTATATATATGTAAGATTTGTTTTCAGACATTACTAGTTCCCCAGTCTGATTGCCACAGCCTCTTCTGTGGAGCTGTATGCCAGTCTTGTCCTGCTGCATGCTTTTAAGTAACTGCATATATGTTTAAATCTAGTTCTTAACTTCATCATAACAATTTTGTCTGTCAAGTAAATTTAGAGGTCAAGTAAAACAAAGTGTATCTACTTCAAAAATATGCATCCAAATGCAGCTACTTAAAAAATAAAATCTATACGTTTCACAAATCACAGGGTCCAGAGTTGCTGTCAGTGACTTCCTCTCCTGTGGTGAGGATGGAACCATTTAGTTAGACGTTTTAACTGATCTATGTTATCATATTGCTTTTAGAAAAAACGCTAAATTCTGTGCAGCAGGTTTTTATAATGCATTTGTGTTTCATCACTTTAACATCTGTGCTTGCTGTTCTTGACTGTTACACAGAGGAAATTGTTTGAAAAGGCAGAGCTGTGGACAGAAAAGATTTTGTAGTCCCGCTTTACAATTGAGAGAGTGTTAAGAGGGTTCTGTGCTTTAACTACAGGAAGGTAGACCCTGCATATGGGACTGCCTACAGTGGTGTTAAATTATGTGTTATAGTAATGTAGAATTGGGGGTGTGGAGGGAAACCCTACAAAAACATGACTTGCTGCTGCATCAGATGGAAAGAAGTTTTAAACAGCTGTGCAGTATGAGTGTTTTTAATGCTGTTGAAATGATGTACAGTGTTAGAAATTGTCATACTGGTAATGAACTGTGACAAAAACATGAACTGCAATGTGGGTATTTTGGGTTAAATAAAGCATCCCAGTCTGTCCCGTATATAATTACAGGCAGACCATGTACTTGAATTTTTGTTAGCAACTGAAAGTAAGCTTTGCTGATATGAAGATCTGCTCATATATTTTGACTTTTTTTTTTTTCCCTCCCTGTCATGTCCCACCTGCAGGAAGGGGAGAGTGACTAAGGTCCGCAAATCCCCTCGGTGTGGATTAAGGTGAAATAACACTCAAGATCCAAACACGAACTCCAACTTTAATGGCATGAACACTTCTATAAGCATCAACCCTCTATGTCTTAATATATAATACAAGCTAAGCGGCTTTGTGAGGAGTTGAGGTAGGCCTTGTATTACTTAGCAACATCAAAAGCAGAGAGCAAGAAGGGGGGGAGAGAGAGAGGGGGAGAAAGAGAGAGCTGGGCAGCGGGGGGGGGGGGGGGGGAGAGAGAGATCACCAATCCTGTATCCAGCATCGGACCTGCCAACGGGGGGGTGTGGGTGTGGAGAGTGCTCCCAGGAGGCTCACGCGTGCCCCTATTTATTGGCTCCAGCCCAAGGTTTCTAGAATCTTCTCTCACCCCAGCTCCAGGAGTGGTTGAGACATTAGTCAGTCAAGGAGAGTGACACTGGGCCCCTCCCCACAGCTGGCTTCTGGAGTTTTCTCTGGGGGCACTGTCTGTGCTTACAGCACAGTCGCTTGGGCCTCGTCCCTTATACCACCCCATGGCTCAAACACTCAGAGGTCCTCTTCGATGGTGGTGATCTGGACATATCGCAGAGAGGAAGAGATAGAAGAGAAGGAGCGGCGAACCAGGCACCTCATTACAGCAAAGCCGATAGCTAGACTGATTTATATTAACAAAAGCATTGCTAAGGCTTCTATTATCCAATCCCACTATCCCGTAAGTCCAAGGCTTTTGAGCAAAGTTGAAATCCATGAGGCTGGGTTCCAATTCCCTTTCCAATCTCTCGGTAACATTGATTGGAACAAGTCTCCTGTCTTGGCTGTGATTTCCTGCATCTTCTGACAGGCTTCCTCAGTCGTGGTCGTAGCATTGTGTATGGTAACGCAGCATTCTCCAGCCGTATGGTTTAGCACTCCACACACACCTTGTTCTTTAACTAGCAGCATGTCTAAGGCTAAGCAGTTTTGTAAGGCCATCTTCGACACCTGCTGCACCTGTAAATTTAATTCCCCAAAAGCATGTGCAGTCCAATTACTCAAAACATGCATTTGCCAGGTTAAATTTTCTAACACAAACTGGTGTCTTTTAAGAGTTACATATGGGGTGAATGTATTTTCTAACATCAGAGATGTTGTCATGCCCCAGGTATAATAGTCAGGTATTTGGACTCCATGCACTGCCCACTCAGGTGAATTAATAAAATCAAATGTTTTGGAAGGGCCCATTGATGGAATCCCAATGGCACAGCATAAACCTGCCACTTCGTCTACATGTTAGGTGTGAGTACATCTTCCCATCTGAACATGCCCAAAAGGTACCTTGAGGGGCTGGATATTTAGCAGTGGAGCATGTTGATGGGTCATGAGATTCGGCTAGTTTGGCTTTCCCTTCCCACACAAGATTCCACTTTGTTTCATGGGTAAGCGTAATTCCACATTTTAACGCGGTTTCTTGATTGATAATGTTTCCATAACACATGGGATCTCCAGGCTTAAATCCTGGTACTGAGACATCCCAACAAATGCACATATCTCGGATAAAGATTCGCAGTTCTGGTACATACCAGGTTTCTATTGGTTCCCACGATAATGAGTCACAGCTAATTGTTTGTGAGCAATTCATTAGAGGAGTATTCTCATAGGGTAGGGGATCTATTTCTCGTGTATCAACTATGCTATCTGGGCTGGATAAGAAATGTTTAAAGGACCAAGCATATTCATAATGAGAACCATCATGGTGGGCGTAGCCACCCCATTTACTAGGAATTTGAATACATCAACCGGGGAAAAATGGGACATTATATTCGTGGTGTAGGGGTTCGCTGTGAGGTGGGGAGTCCCACCACCGTACCAGGTTACAGGGGATCTCCACCTCTCAGGGACACCATGTCCATTCCAGTACAAGATTGCAAGGGATCTTTACTTCCTGGGGACATAATGTCCAGTTCTTTCAGGCTGCGAAGGCAGCACTTGTAGTTCCCTTACAAAGTTGTTGCTTCCAACAGGTAGCATTCCACATGTCTCTCCAGGTCCTGTTAATTGGAAACAGGTAGGCCACTGGAGAAGGGTGTATACCAAGTTGTCCCACTATATTCTTGGAATGGGAATGAATCTGCTCCCCACAAACATTTTCCTTTCCCATGTGGATTTTGGATGCACTTTTGGTTTAGTAGCTCTAGCTTTGAATTTAGAATTCGTGAAAAATTTAACCAGATAATGGCAAATTTAAGTCCCACTGATGCGGATGTGGGGAGGTCCACACAAAGACCTTGGTCTGTTCGATTCCAGATTCGGGTAAAGCCAGTAATCAACTCCCATGCCAAGCTGGGTTGGTTATTCAAATTCCCAGTTGGTTGAAACAAGATTGTACATTCACAAAGTAAGAATATAAACTTCTCCCACACCATCTCTCTCTAGTAAAGAAATGGAGCAAGCTTAGTAAAATCAGACAAACAATGCAAGGAAAGACCCATTCAACAACCGAAAGCGTAAGTCCCACGGTGGGCTTCTGACAACCTGCAAAATATATTCATAAAGATGAACAATGATTGATAAGATGGGACAATCCATCGGGTATGGATTCGGTGACCCTTCTCATGTGCGTCGGTGGCCACCCAAGTATAGAGATTTAGCAGTTTTTTTAAGGTTAAAGGCACCGCTCCCACCGTTGGTAGGTCCACCAGAACGGGTTGTCCCAGATAATTGAGCGGATTCACCAGGTCTTTAGCCTCCCTTTTTCCAGGGAGTATGGACGGAGGCTTGGGGCAGAATGCGGTGAGTCGTGGGCACCCGTTAATTCCCCAGCAGCTATTAACTTTATATACTGCATCTGATAGTTGCTGTGCCCACCCATGTTCATGCGGTTTCAGAGCTTGCTTTAAGAGTCCGTTGGTGCGCTCGACAATGCCGTTTGCCTGGGGGTAGTTATGGGGTGTGGAAGATCCACTGTATTCCTTAGCTTCGTGCCCACTCTTGAACCACCCCGGCAGTAAAGTGGCTTCCGTTATCCGATTGGATTGATTGGGGTTTAGGTAGATAACTGAACCACGACTTTAAACCTTTTACAGTATTATCTCCCGTCGTACTGCTTCTGCATGGGTCAATCCCAACACCACTTCAACTCCTACTATTACATATTGTTTTCCTTCAGAGATCCGAAATGGACCAATGTAGTACACCTGCCAAGTGTCCCACAACCCTTTATTATCTCTTATGTGCAGAGGCGGGTCCTTAAGGGGGTTGTGCTCCCCTAATCGGGTGCGACATAAGCTGCACGCGGAAATAGTGTTACACAGCTCTCTGGTTACAGACCACCCTCTGCTAATTGCTTCCCTAAATAGATCTTTACTTCTGGATTGGCCTCATTTTATGTACAACCATTCCAACAGGTGTTCCCATTTTTCCCCCCTCACCTTCTACAGCCATTCCTGCTAAACAGGTTAATGAGTCCACCTGATTATTCAGAAGGTGAGCTGGGTGATTCCCAGCTTGGTGTGTGGCAACCCACCCTACTAGAAAGGGTTTCTGCTTGGCAATATTTAGGATTTCTTCCCATTTTTCTCGTTGCCACACTGGTACCCGATTGACCTCCCATTGATTCTGTTCCCAAAACGGGAGCCATTCAGTACATCCCTTGAATACAGTGTATGAGTCTGTGTAAATAAACACTGGTTCTTTTGTCTTGGCCCCTTTAACAACCACACTCCACACAGGTACCAATTCTCCCACTTGAGCACTTCCCTCCCCTTCTGTTACGATTCGGTTCCCAGAATCAACATGCAGGGCTACCGCCCGATATTTCCACATCTTTCCCTCTCTCCTAGAGGACGCGTCAGTGAACCATATGTTTTTCTGGTGGGGGTTGAATGGAGGGGCAAGTTTTATATAAGAGGGGGGTGGTCCCTGGTTTGGTTGGTTGTCAGGAGGTTCTTGTACTTGGAGTATTTTAGGTGCTCCCTCCTCTATCTGGTGTGTATGGCAGTAATGATCTAATTGTGCATACCACTTTCTTATTGTCTCTCACTGTGCACCCCCCGCAGGGGGTGGGGTTCCGGCCAGTACTGGCTTCAAGACCTTAAAGGGTCCTTGAAGAATGATTGGTTGTTGCAGTATGATTTTTTTCAGCTTCCTGTAGGGCTAAACTCACCACAAAGACGCCCTTCTCCCAAACTGAGTAATGCTTTTCTGCATCTTTGAAGCTGCGTGAGTAAAACCTGATGGGACAGGTCGGACCTTCCGGTCCACGCTGCCATATATGTATAGACAGTCTGTAGACTGTGAAACCCCATTCAATATAAAGCGGGTCTGTTGGGTGTATGGGCCCCAAGGCCTGATATACCCCAGCCTCAAAGATTAACAACTTTAAGGCTTCTTCATGGATGGGGGTCCAGTCCCAGGTGGCCCTCTTGCGAGTTAAATCATAAAGGGGGCAGGCTATGATGGAGAAGTCTGGGATATGCTTTCTCCAAAATACCAATAAGCCTAGGGCATGTTGCAGCTCCTTTTTATTTCCCGGCATCCGTACTCGTTCAAGGGTAGTTAAGGTTTCGGGAGGAATACACACTGTTCCTCCCTTCCACCAAATACCCAGGAACTTTACCTCGGAAGATGGGAGCTGTACCTTTTCTGCCGGAATCTGAAGCCCCAAATTTTGTAGGTGAGTAATTATCTTAGTTTGGGTTTGTCCCACCGCCATGGCATCAGAGCCGCTGATCAATATATCGTCGATATATTGATATATTTTGACCCCCTCTCGGGGATTGACTCGGGCAAGCTCTTGTGCCAGTGCAAAGTGAGCAATGGTCGGCGAATGGTGATATCCTTGGGGGAGGCGTGTGAAGGTGAATTGCACACCTTCCCATGTAAAGGCGAAGTGATCTCTGTCTGCTTCCTGTAAGGGGACCATAAAAAACATACCTTTCACGTCAATGGTTGCTAAAATTTGGTGGACTTGCTCCTGTATAGTTGCGATTAATTTGGCCATGTTAGGCACTGCAGCTGTCAAGGGGCCCGTGTTGGCATTTAAATGCCGATAATCCATTGTCAATCACCATTTTCCATTGGGTTTATGGACTGGCCATACCGGGGAGTTATAAGGTGAGTGAGTGGGGATGATTATCCCTTGTTCTTGCTATCGCAGGAGCTATTCCCTTCCTTGCTCCTAATGGTAGGGCATAGGGTTTTACATTAACAATTTTGGAGGGGGAGAGCACGGGTGCCGATTGTAAAAGTCTTATGAGAGCTGCAGGGAGTCCAAATTTCCAATCTCTTCCCTTTGACTCTACCCAGGCTCACCCTTCAATACATCAAGTCCCAAAATATTCGTAGGCAATATACCCAGTATCATCGTAACCTCAATAGGGGATGTGTCCCCTGGCAACCAGCACTTGACTTGAGCTGTGGGCTGTGGTTTGAAGTTTCCGAACACATCCATGACCCAGATTTGCTTTTTGTTAGTGACTGTACCATTGCGGTTAGCAACGTCTGCCTGAAGTGCTGACATTTGAGCACCTGTATCTACTAGGAATGTAATGGGGGTCTTAAAGGGACCGAGGGGAAATGTTATCAACAGGTCCCCTTTACTATTTTCTGTGAGCCTTCTTAAATGGACCCACTGGCCATCCCCTGGCTCGCTTACTGGGGACGGCGCGTCCAGTTTCCCATTCCCAGGCCAATCAAATCCTTTTCGGGGGCGGTAGGAGTCTTAGAGGCAATCATTGCCTTATTGTCAAATTGGGGTTCTGCCCTCATACTCTCCCGAGTGGGCTGGTCAAATTTGGGGGGCATTTTCCTTTTGTCTTTCCAGGCTCAGATGAGTTTTCCTAAGGCCATAGTGGGCATACCATCCATTACATCCCAGGGAATCCCCTTTTCGATTCCCTCAGCCCACAATAGGTTTCTCTTTGCCCCCAAGGTTCACGCGAGGGGCGGGGGTCAATTCTCCTCCTGTTCCGCTCTCTGCACCCCAGTTTTCAATTTTGTGGCTCCCCCCATGATTCCCATCCTCCTACCATAATTTATTAACTCTTGGGCTACTTCGCCCCAAGTCATGGGCCCTCCTCGGGCTTGTCTCCCTCCTCATGGGGCTAGTGCGTCCCACAAGCGGTCTTGCAGTTGCACTGCATATAGTTTCAAGGAATTGGGTAAACCTCGGATTAGGGGAGTCATTCTGTCGGGGTTAGCAATTAATAACATTGGGGAAGGTTGTTGAGGGACCAGACGCCTATCATGCATTAATTGAAGACAAGCAGCCTTTTGCAGACTCTCGATCAAGTGGTTTGTGGTTGGGGTTTCAATACACACGGGATCTCCCCCTTCCAAGGGGTCTAGACCCCCTGCCCAATAGGCAGCTTGCTGGGTTAATGACCACGGCTCCCTGGGGTCATCGGTAGTTAGGAAAACCCCTGGCCCCCAGTACCCCTGGGCCTCGTCTTCTGACAACAGGATTTGGTCACCACCGGTTAGCGATACCCTCCATACATATTCCGTTTCAGTTTCTTAGGCCAATCTAGTGTATTTTTCTTGAATTTTTGACATTTCGGCTGCCGAGTACGGCACCGTTCGGGTGGCGATTTGCAGAGCTCCCCCACCTTGGCCATCATCAGTGGTCTCCATTTTAATCGCCGGCCTTGTCACCACTTCCCCATTCTCGGGGTAAAATATTTCTCACTCGATTTCTAGCTCTTTACTTGGGTACAAAGGTCTTAGGCTCTGCTTTTCGGCCATCTGTGCCAAGCTTGTAAATCCCAGCACGCTATCCGGAACAGAAACAAGATCTGTCCGGTTGGGAGATTTTTGTCCCCTTTCCTCTAATTCAGACCGTAAAATTTTTTCTTAGTCCAGTGCATCTGACAGGGCCGTATGGAGTCGCTGAGTAGTGTTACGTTCAGCGGCTAGTTGACCCTGCAGGGTTTTTATTTATTCTTGTAAAGATTCAACCATTTCATCGTTGGTTCGCTTAACCAGGTGCCTCTCCTTCTGGGCTGCCACTAGTGCTGCTCCCAACACAGCACACACCATGTCTTTCCCTTTTCCTGGTCGAGCCTTTTGTTCTTTCATGAGGGTTGTGATTTTGTCTGCTACAGCTTTCGGGTCGTGCCAACTAATATGGGCCCATGCCATTCCTGGTGGGGAAGGGCATGCCTTATATTTCTTTAACTTTTCAACCACAGGGGAGCAGTCAAGCACCGGCATTTCCTGGGCAGCCATGGCTTGCCGCTGCTCGTACCTCTCCCGGCTTATAGCTGAGAGGTCACTTCCCGGCTCTCCCCGCCCGCACTCGAGAGTCGGTATCCCATAGGACCTTCCAACACTGAGGGGATCCTGTCTGTGACGCCAATTAATATGTCACGTCCCACCTGCGGGAAGGGGAGAGTGACTAAGGTCCGCAAATCCCCTTGGTGTGGATTAAGGTAAAATAACACTCAAGATCCAAACACGAACTCCAACTTTAATGGCACGAACACTTCTATAAGTATCAACCCTCTATGTCTTAATATATAATACAAGCTAAGCGGCTTTGTGAGGAGTTGAGGTAGGCCTTGTATTACTTAGCAACATCAAAAGCAGAGAGCAAGAAGGGGGGGGGGGGGGGGGGGGAGAGAGGGAGAAAGAGAGAGCTGGGCAGCAGGAGAGAGGTAGAGAGAGATCACCAATCCTGTATCCAGCATCGGACCTGCCAACGGGGGGGTGTGGGTGTGGAGAGTGCTCCCAGGAGGCTCACGCGTGCCCCTATTTATTGGCTCCAGCCCAAGGTTTCTAGAATCTTCTCTCACCCCAGCTCCAGGAGTGGTTGAGACATTAGCCAGTCAAGGAGAGTGACACTGGGCCCCTCCCCATGGCTGGCTTCTGGAGTTTTCTCTGGGGGCACTGTCTGTGCTTACAGCACAGTCGCTTGGGCCTCGTCCCTTACACTCCCCTTTTCAATCCTATTGCAACCACTAGCTGGTGCGTTGTTCTGTTGCTGTCATATTATACAGAAAGGAAAAAAAAACTTTTTTACTTTCTGTACTTGTGTCAGAGCTCAAAGGAATTGGTTATATTGTGTAATGGTATCAGTTGGGAGCTGGTGAAGTACAACTAATGAATTTTGGACTCAAATCATGTATAATAAGGAACTCAAAATCTGGAAAACTGTTTTTGAAAGTTGTTAGAAACAAAAATAGCACTTCTCAACTGCAAGGCTGAATGTTGACTCTTTCAGTTAGGTAGGCATGTCTAATGGCAAAAGATTGTTCATTAGATTTTAATCTGCTCTGAGATAGCTGTGCACCCTGGCTCCTTTTGAAATGGGTAGAATTAGAGAGGAGGAAGAAAAAACTATTAGGAACAACAGATCTTCTCTGTTCAAATATGTTGTTAGATAGTGGGCCAAAGTCCTGTTCCCTGTGTTTTGTGCCATTTCTGTTTTTCAGTGTTACCTTGTATCAATTTTTTAAATGTTCCATTATGTAAGGGTTATACTGCTCTTTAAAATAATACAAGTTTTAGTTTCTCATTTTGTTTTCTTATAAGTACCTGAAACTGAATTTGTTCTTGGCCTTTTTTAAACAAAACCTCCTGCTATTTTTGCAACAAGACTATGAAAAAGTAAATGGGAAACACTGGACGTGGACAGTCTTTAAAATACAAACCAAAGCCTTGGCAGGGTCTTTGCAAGAGATTACTTTTTATTAGACAGTCTCCTGTCCTAGACGCCCATAAATGCATTGCTGATCTATCTGCTTTGTTTACCTGTACTGTACTCCTTATTAAGCTCTGTTTATTTTCTGTCTCTCTTGAATGGTCATTTAGAAAATTGTTTCATCCAAGTGCTCAAATAAACAAGTGGATTTGTTGTTAAAATTCTCATAGGACTATAATGCTTTAAGGGACCTTTTGGGACATTGAATCTGTCTGCCTGCTACTACAGCTGCCACACTGAAAACTCCTTTTCACAAAACAAAGCACGTCATGGTTAATATTCCCTCTTCTCAGTGTAAGTCTGATTGCTCAAATTACTGTACCTCTCACTTAAAATTTACGCTTATATAAGGCCCGTATATTTATATTTGTTATTCTGCCAGCATTGTCCTTTTGCTTAAGCAGTTTCCTGCCCTTCTTGCTGTCCCCTGCTTCCACAATGCATTTTGTAGAGACAATAATTACATTGCTTTTTGCCTGTGGTTTACCAGGGTAAGCAAACCACTCTCCTCTTGTGAGATCTGCTTCGTTCCTAGCATCATCTGAAAAGGTGCGAGCTTAGGTTTCATTTGGGGGCTTGAGAATTTTCTGCATTTAAGAACTTGTTAAATCAATGAAAAACTCAGTCAGCGTTTTTGAGCAGTGTAGGCAGTAGGCAATTTTGCCATTCCCAAGGATTAAACCACACATTTTTCTTAACAGTTGTAGTGGAGAAAGCATGGTTTCTAAGGGTTCTGAGCATTGTCAGAGGATAGTGCCGTTTAGGGAAATGCTAGGAAGAGTTGATATCCTCTCTTCCCTCTCTCCCCAATTAGCTTACAAAGTATAGGAACTTCATGGAAAAATTGAGCAAATCTCCTGTCCCCAGCCAACCCAATCTTTCTTTAGCTCCTTGGACAAAAGAGAGGCAGAACTAGTTATGCTCCAACCTTGCCTGGTTCAGGGCAGTGTAAATGGTTTTTTTGTTGTGGTTTTGTGTTTTGTTTTTTTTTTTTGTGGAACAGAGCCTGAGCTAGTGGTATGCCCTGTGCATCCAGTCCAGTTGCGTGCAAGACCAGTGCATGTATGTCATCATCATACTGACTCAGTAAAAAGCTGTGGGATTTGCTGATACGGGCACAGATCCATCTCTGTTGGGCTCATGTGAGCTGTACATGGTAAGAGTCTCCAGAGCATGTCTGGTTTTGAGCATGCTTGTCATGTTGGCTGTAGTGCCACATGAGTGCATGGGCCAGCCGGTGGTTGGTGTCTGTAGCGTGGGCAGGAAGCCCTCGCGTTATTTGGGGTAATGTGGGATACGATTTAGAAATACTCTGCTGAGTCCTCAGAAAACCAGTCTGGGTCTGTCATGGTCAGGGCTGGGGCTAATCAGCCTGATTGTATCTGAATCAGCCTTACAGAGGAAGCACTTGTGTGTTGTGCCTTTCTTTCTGGTACTCTCAAAGCCCTTCAGGATTCTGTTAGCTTTGCTTGAGTACATAGAGCCAACTTGAGTTGTGTGCGCATCCAAGTGATAAGCTCTCCTAAAACACATCAAGGCAGGCACATCTTAAAAGCTCCAGAGGAATAAACTTAGGTATGACTTACTTTCTTGGGTGGAAAACCACCCACTTGTCTGCTTTACTAAGACTTTTATGTGGGTTTTCCAATGTTGGCTAGGGGAGCTCTGCTGTATCCCTCCTCCAGGTTTGTTCCTTTCCAGTTCTATTCCTGTTTTTCCACAAACTAGTTCTTCTAGTTCTAGTTTTCTCTGGAATAGTTTCCTCTATGATGTTGTACCAAATATGTTGCTATAGTTCCAACAGTGGGGGAGCATCATGTCTGCTTTGTTTATTGCTGCCTTAGTAGAAATATTTTGAAAAGCCGTTGTGTTTGCTTGATGCTTATGGGTCTTGGGAAGTGAGTTCATCTTGTGTTTGCCAATTCTTCATTGACCTGTGTATCTTTTAGCATAGTTTTCCCTTCCAAAGCCCTGTACACATTGGATACAGACTTACAAGCTTAGCTGCTTAGATCTTTTTTTACCCTTTTTTTTTTAATTTAAAATTAAAAACCTGTATTTCCTATTCTGTAATCAATGATACCATTCTTGTCTTGAAATGTTTGAAACTACTGCAGCAGCAGGATATGCAATTCATATGGTGGAGCTTTCTGAAGTCATAGATAGCCTGTCTGGCTCTACTCTTTCAAATGCCCTGAACTTCTTCAATTTGTCTTCCACTGAGTAGTTTTACTCATTACCATCTGTGTACCCTCAATTTCTGTCTTAACTGTGTATTCTTCATAAGAAATGTTTCCCCCCATTTTTGGTGAACTCTTTGTTTCTATTACCTGGATTTTCTCTCTTCTTTCTGTCACATGGCTCCATTTCTTCTCTGGTTGTAATATCTGGCAGAAGACTTTTTGCTGTATATTGTACTGCTCTGCCTAATGTGTAGCCAAACCGACTGTTGGCAGTTTTCATTTTATTTCTATGCTGTCTTAATCTCTCAAAGCTCTTTAAATTAATTGTATGCTTTTCTTTTAAAGTTACTGGGAGGTGCTGAAGGCAACAGCTTGTTCCCGATCCAATGTTTTTGGTGAGAGCTGCTCATTTACTGTGCTTCTGACCTGGGTCTTCATTTGTCCCAGGAAAGAGAGAAGGAATTTTGGTAGTAACCGGTGTGGGGGTGTGCCAAGCCATAGGTCATTAGCAAGTGACTCCAGAGCCCTTTTTCACTAAATAGCCTCCAGTCAAGTCCTGAGTTGGTTCAGTACACAGAAACAGAACAGGACTTTTGCATCTAAAATGTATATTCCCATTTAGTAGTTTTGCTTGTAATTTCGCAAGAAGCAAAAGACACCTCAACTCTGTTTTTAGTTCTTTCTGTCTCAGGTTTAATGGCTCATTTTCTTCTAACTTTGGGGTTTTGCCACATGACATGGTGACATGTTTCACTTCATATAAGGAGGGGCGAGGGAAAAAGTGAAAGCAAATGTCTAAAAGTGGTAACACCACAGAAGTGTGAGAGTGTCTTCGTACATGTTCATCCACCTAAACTATTAGATGGCTATCACAACTAATTTTAACTTTGTTTTAGAAGATTGCATCAAATAAAAGAAGAGGTAATCAAAATTTTAAAAGCAGTGTACAATCAAAATTGCTTTCACTTCACCTGTTGTACTGGGAACCATATATGGAGAACACAGCTATTTGTCCAACAATTTTGGTGATAATCTGAATTTAAAAAGATCTTCCTTGAGAGCTGTAGCCAGATATATGCTTTCCTCTGGCTTAATACTGCTCCAGGATAGCAATTACAGCCTGGCAAATAGGACAGATTGAGGAATACAAGACCTGCAGAACCTTTCTGTTTAAATTATATTACCAGTTAACAGCAGGGTTACCTCAGCACTTCTCAGCTCTTCCTCATTTATTGCTTCTAGGAGCCAAGCGTTTTTACAGTCTTCTAATTTTCTACATATTTTTAAAACCCCCAAGAAGCAACAATCAGAAGGACCATTAACACCACAGCTATGGACTAATGAGGAACACAACTTCTGTGCTAGAGATACTGATTTGCTCAGTTCCAGTTGTATTTCTCCTCTTTGATTCTTTGTGTTCTCCCCTTAGCTGTGGTGGTTGTTTACTCACAGTACACCCAAGCGAGGATAAAGTGGACTACTGAAAATAAGTGAAATGTTGGTTGCAAGGATGTTCCTGTTAATCTTGACACACTCCCTCACATGCAATAACTTTTTTTTCTTTTTTTAAATACTGCTGCTCAGGCATTGGTACATAGAGGTCTTTCCCTTTGCATTCTTTCAATGTCAGAAATCCCCTTCTCTTATTCAGAACATCTTTTTAATCTTTTCCTTCATCCATGAAGGAAGCGAAGAGCTAGGTTCGACAGTTAACTTCCATCTCCTTTGTTTTTCCCTGCAGCACTCTGCAGGTGCTTCTTTCCCTTAAGTTGCACCTTTCTAGTCTGTTCCACTTCTGAGATGAGAAGGCAGGCAGAATTTGTCCCATATGTGTATGTGGACCAATTCCCTTTATTTTTTGATAAAGCAGTTTCATGTGGGTACTTCATCTGGATTTCTTGGTTTTAAAACAGTCATGCATTTGCTCTGACCTTCATTTGGTCTGTGTGGCATTAAGAAAACAAAAGGATATAAATTAACGATAACAGTGAATAATACTGTCTAAATTGAAGAATAAAATGGAAGAGGATAAACCATCAGTAAATGCATTGGTAAAATGCCCTGAAATATGCCACTTACTTTCTTTTTTGATATATTGCATTTTCTGAGCCTCAGACAAATATTTATTCCTTGAAAGCAATTTCAGATTCATTTATCCTTGCAGGATATAACTTTACCCTGTAAAGTCTCTTGTGACTAAAATATTGTTTTAGAGGAAAATATATATACATATATTAAAAAAAAAAAACAACCTTAAGCTCATTCCCTACTGCTTAAACCTTTTGCTGCTGTATTGTGAGTTTCATGAGGTGTGAGTTGGAGTATAATGGCTTTATGATGTTTGTGCCAAAGCATGATCAGCTGCTCTCTCTGCCTCCCAGTTTCATAACTGGGCAGTTTCTTACATTGCTCATTGTATGTGAAATCCAAACTATGTTAAAGCATCTCTTTCCACGTTAGCCTGTTTCTAAAACAGATTGTTGTCTTAATTCTTAGTACAGGTGTATTAGTTTACCAGATGACTCAGTTTGAAGAAACTATCTGTAGAAAATAGAGTATGAAACTAGCAAGGCACATTTTGATTTGACTTGTCAGTCATGATTTCTACATAGTTTCTTATTTAAAGGCATTGCTTAAATACAGGCTCAATGTTTTTTTAAAATAAACTAATTCTTACATTTGTATTTCTTTTTTTCCAAGTTGTGCTGGCTTACTTTATGTAAAAATGCGTGGGTGCTGGCAGATTGCAGTGTTTTGTAAACTTCTGAGGAAGTAGGTAGGCTGCACTTCTAATCTCGGAACACTTTTTAATTTTTTTTTTCTGGTGCTTGAACATGAAATAATTGCAAACTATCCAAAGTTGCTTAAAACAGAATGCTATTTTTTTTTAAAGCATTGATTTATGATTGGTGAGCTATCTCCCTACATTTGTCTATATTTCAGGATGTTCCTTTCCAAAAAAATTGGTAACAGTCACGTTTCGCCAGAAATGGCTTGCTAGATGCAGAACACTTCCACCTTCTTACATGGTTAAGAGAAAGAGAAAAATGATGCTTATAATAAGGAATGTTAGAAGGGATTACAGATCAGGGAAAGGCAATACAATGACAAAGAAATTAAGTACAGCTTCAGAAAGTCAAATGTCTTAAGTCTGGGCAGAAATCAATAAGCACTTTTGAGAATGGTGGTATTGAGTATTCTATTTTGAGATATACTTCTATCTCTGGAAAACTAGAGTAAACGACTACAGTAGAGGTGCAGATGAATTTTGGAGCGACTTTTCTAGGTGTGCACACTTGGGAGGTCAAGGATGTCTGTCTTGCCAGACTTTTCTAGCTGTTGCTGTGTCTGGATTTCCAGGCAGCCCATTGGTACCTTGGGACAGGTGGGCTGGTTTCTGAGGTGGCTGTGCACCAGGATGTTTCCTGGACAAGCACCCATCATCCACTGTGCTGCTCTGCCTAAGCACAAATTACAGCAGCTGCCCTGGAAGTGATCTGTGCCCACCCTGTGCTTCGTAGGTATTTGTCGCACAAGTACTGGATCAGATAACTGCAGGCTTTTCAGGACTGTATAGCAAGCTTTAAAATGTGCTTATCAACTAATAGGATCAACAATGTTTCCCCTGCCCTCCCCCCATCCCCATTAGCAGTGCTCTCCTGTTACAGAAGAGTAAATGATACTTTTTTCCATTTTCATTAAAGCTCAGCTGTGACTTCTGTTTTGACTTTGCACTGGGTGAGAAACGTCCAGTTTGAACCATTGAAAAAGCTGATTCTGAGATGTTATACAATGCTCTTCTCTTCCCTCTCTATTGTAGCTTCTTGTAATGAAACGGCTCTGTCTGAGGGGTTTGGCCAGTGCTGCTGTAAGTGGAAAACAGGAGAAAATCCTGAAAAGCAACTGCATTTTCCCACTGTCATGGTTAGCCATAGCTGCATGTTTTTACTGTTTGATACTAATGCAGTTGCAGCTTCTCTGTTGTGTGAAGGCCAGTTCTTGCAAAGTGCTTCAGGCTGGAGGAGGGCAAGTAGGTGATTTTAAAGTGTCTTTGGGACCTCACTGCTGCTCTGTGTCTCTTGTAAGAGGAATATCTACGTGGTCTGCAGAAATGAAACTTGACTTGTAGTGGAAAGTAAGACTGTGTGAATGGAACCGACTGCTGAAGTCAACTGAAATAGGAGTTAGACTATATGCCATATTGCATACGGTGGGGTCTCTAAATCATTGCTCTGTAGTGAGCAGACTATAAGAGAACTTACTTTCTTGCAAGACCCACAGAAAAAATGTATGTCCTCTTGCATTTACATCAGTTAATGATACAAATCTGCTGATGACTGGAAGTATTTATTTGCTGTGAAAAGAACCTGCTTATGTTGCACTGAGTGTCATGGTTGAATAGAAAGTAACAGGATTGTATATTACAGATTAGATGTAAACGATACTGGAACATGCATTATTGACACACTCTTATTCAAGAGAGCAAGTTAGCATTTCCTGTGTGTTTTACTGTAAGGTGAGTTGAAAGGATTTTGATCCTAAGCTTATGGTTTCACATTGCTAAACAAGGTAAGATGTTGATGGGTATTGGAAGAGTCTGGGGTGCTGCTGGTTTTAGTGGGCCCAGTTTGTGCAGCAGGAGAGGGACCAGCTTTACTCCAGGGCAGAAGCTTCAGGCTCATGGGTGTTTGAGATGGGTTTCACTTAGCTTTTTCCAGCTGTGGCAGTCAGTCCCTGTATCTGTCTGGCTTTTTCGGTGTGGAGGACATAATTGTTGCATTAGTTATGCTTTTTTTGTTGTTTCCTCCCATTGTGGGGGAAGGACATGTTCTCAAATGAGTAGGCATATATTTTCATAAACCTCAAGCATTCCTTTGTGGATGAAAGTGTTGTAAAATATCTGAAAGCTATGTTCTTTGACATAAACTTCTCTGTTTAAAGAATATGTGGAACCATTTCTTATTAGACCTGAAGTAGATGCAATCGTTACAATGCCCTGATGTAACGGACTGTATAAAACAGATATTTGGGCCTTTTTTAAATAAAACACTTTTTTAACTTGTTTTGACCTGTGAAACAACTCAGGTTGAACTGTAGGGAAACAAATAAACAAAAATACCCTACTAAAAAGAAAAGAGAATTTCCTACAATATACTGGGAAATGTGTGCTAGTGTTGAGCAGTATGTGTTTAAAGGGAGTTGGCCCTTTGCTCTTGGGATAAGGAATATGTTGTTTGGTGATGCGATGTAAGAAGTGGCATTGTGCAGTGTTGCTATTAAGAATTATGTAAATCATTAATGCTAGTAAATGGTTTAGCTGTTTACTGTGGGAATAGTACTTATCTTCACAGGGAAGTGTTCTTTAAATTTGATTTGAATCTGTGAAATGTTACGGTGTAGTGAGGCAGAATAAATTCTCAGTTGATTCAGTTTTTCAAGTAAATCCTGGATATAATTCTTGCTAAATGATCGATCCAGTAGGTATAATGGTTAGCATGCCAGCAGTTAATAGCATATTTTTTTTTTTCCTTTTTTTTAACTTGCTGTTGCTCACGGCTGTCCATGCAGTTTGCATTCCTGAGGGGTGTTGCTGCTAGGATATGAATGTGAGAGAGATCAGATGTTCCATGAAAATTTTGGGAAGACTAGTAGCATTAATTAGCATGAAGGCCATATGCTTCTAGTCTGAGGGTCCTGTCCAGAGAATCGAAATGGCTGATCCTGAGTGGAAGAGGGAAGCAGTCTGAGGAGCTAACAGGGGTGTTGAATTTCACAGTTTGCAAATCATCTTGGCCTGACCTGCTGTGTGTTGTACGGCTTTCTCTTCTACCCAGATGCTCTGCATTGAGCATCAAGACTTGAATCCAGACGAGAGCATTTTGATCAGTAGGCTTGACAGTCTGCCACAGGCGGAGAGCAGGAACAGCCATTTAATCTGTGTTCATCCACCATGCTTTTGATGGTGACTTTATGATACTTATTTGTCTCTTGCCTCTATAAGGTCTCCTGAGAATATGCATTTGTGAACAACCAGGGTGTTGCGTGCTCTTTTTCACCAATGAAGACAGCCATTTTAATTTGTACTTTTTATTGCCCTTTTCAAGGCAGAGTATTGCAACTTGCCATCATTGCGACTTTCAGAAGTGAGGCAAACTGCACTGCACAGCAGTACAGCTGCTAAGCAGAAAGAGCAAAGATGTGTTTGAGCAGTTCTGTGTGTTCCCCAAGGTGAAGTCCTTGACTTTGAGGTCAGGATAAATCACAGCTGTGTTTATCAAGAGACCAGAGCCTATTCCTTTCTCCCAGTACATAGTATTTCCAGTAGCGCTGTTGGCCTGAGACTTGTGAGACATAATATCAAAACCTCTTTGTACTTTGGGGGACACAGTGTGTATATAGGCAGTTTTATCCAGAAGCACTGAGTGGTGCTGGCTGTTAGCAAGGGGCTGTTGGCCTGAGACTTGGGAGACATAATATCAAAACCTCTTTGTACTTTGGGGAACACGGTGTGTATATTGGCAGTTTTATCCAGAAGCACTGAGTGGCGGTGGCTGTTAGCAAGGGGTAGTGAAAAAATCAGTATAGTTATCTGACGTACAGGGTTTGTTCTTCAGTGTGTGGAGGGAATAGCTGCTCAAGGCATTGCTGTGTCTGTATTGCCAAGCATGGTGGTTGTGTCCTTTGTACAGTCCAGCAGAACTTGGGCAGTGCTTCCACTGCTGGTAACTTTCATTTTTGTAAGAAAGAAGTCTGTATAAAAAGTAGTTCTGGTTGTGTCTTGAAGTACCATGATGTTGTTTCACTTTGTGCCCTAATTTGCATATTGTATAAATTAGGGGGGGGAGCAGTAAAATATGGCTGTAGGTGATGCCACTGTGTAGCACTAGCTTTCTTCATGCTTTATTACTACTTAGCGTGGAAGGGGGAAGCCCTGTTAAAATAGTTGAGCCTGCTAATAAGTATCCTCAACTGCATCATCTAAGCAATAAGTAAAATCAGGGTAAAGACAGGATAGTAATAGTTAAATTTACCATAAAAGGCCTTTAAAGGTAATATGTACACCAGCACATCTGAACAATCATATCTGTGCTTTGTCTTATTGGAGTAACGATATGATTTCATATGTGAAGCTTTGCTGTTGTAGTCCAAGGTGTAGCATTCTTGCTGTATTGTTTCACATCCTTTCCCTTTGCAACACCACTGAAACACATATGGGATGACTTAAGAAATAAATTTTAAGGTGTATGTAACTCAACTGGTTAATGGTCTACTCATAAATGCTCTGGAAATGATGAACAAGTGCTGTCGTAAAGGAGGATAGCTTTATCCGGAAGTGTTGAATCACTGTTGGAAGTGCAAAATGTAGCTTCCCTTATTCAGGTATGTGGTATGGGAACCAGAGGTGCTAGCTGGGCTCTCACCAGCAGATTCAAGCTGAATGGAAGGAGTTTGTCCAAATTCTTGCCTGATTGTTTATCCAGTTTTGACGTAGTCTTAATTATTACACAAATTCCTACTGTGCAAGCTGAGGGCTCTAGATTGTTGTGCTTCTTTCTGAAAAGGCTAAGCACTTTTTTCTTCATTTGGCCTATGATTTTGTGACAGGGAGACTAATTTGACCCTAGAGGTATGAAAGGGTTGCAAAGTCTTCCTAGAACCTAGTTGGGTGTTTAGATACTGAATGGTTTAGTTGCCTATATGTGCTAATTTGCAGAAGATCATAAGTGATATTGCATCTGTTGGGGTGTGTGTCACAGTATCTTGAATGCTTTGTGGGAGGCCAGTTGGTTGCAGCAAAAATAACCTGTTATTGGTTTATATCTACGACACTTTAGTTTGTGAAATACGTTCCAAGACAGTACTATTTAAGATCCTATCTAGAGGAAACACAATATTAAAAAATGAAACAACAAAAAAGCCAAACCCAAACAAAAAAAAAACCCAAAACACCCCAAAACCCCCCCCACAAACCAACCCTCTTCAGTACAGTATATTGGAAGGAGAATCATCTGTCTGCACTGTTTAGTTGTTTGCCAAGCTGAAAGACATGATGTATTGTGTGTGTGAGGGAATGAATCGACAGAGACAATAAAATAATCTCTGCCAAGCTAGAGGGTCTGGGGACATCACACATACCATAATTCTGTACAGCATTTTGATTGTTCTCCCCCACCACCTCATACCGTCTTTCCTCCAAGGATAAGTGTCTCTTCTCTTCATACTTTGTTTTTTCTCTGAAGTTTTATTCTTCAGAAAGCTGTTCTCAAAAGCTGCTATCAACTCCTGCAATTAGTTCATAAATATATATATTTTATATCTATATATGTACATACACATACAGTATTATACTACAACTGGATAATATACTACCTTGCAACTTGGAAATTTTTTGTTTTTAACTTTTCTTTTTTATGGAGGTTATTTCAGTTATCCAGTAGTCTTGCTGATGCTGAAATGAGGCAACTTTCTGTTATGGCACCATAATCTGGCAAAATGGTAAATAGGAACTTCACAGCTATAGCTTTTTGCACCACCAGTAGCAACTGCATTCAGTCTGGAGCTCATTTGCTTCAGGTAATTAACAGTTGTGGAACAACATAATTCCAGAGCTGATAACTTATAACTTCACATGACTTTGGTGTTTAAGATATCCTTCTTAATTTTAAAAGACATTTTCCCATCAAAATAATATTTTACATGTATGTTAATATTCAAGAGGCAAACATTTCTTATATGTGTGCATGTAGCTTTTTGTCTCTATCTACAAATGATAGTGAGAACTACATTTTAAAACCCTTTTTCTTTGTGTTTCTTGTTGTTCTTGTAACCACTTCTTCTTCAGTGTCTTTATGAATAAAGCTAACTTTTATTCCAAAATATTGTTAGGGAAACTCTCAGTTGCATCTTCTGGGATTCAAGATCTGTATACTGTGCTGCAAAAGAATCCCTTCTTTGCTATGGGGAGCAATTTTAACTTTTATAAAATCAGCCAGTGTGGGAAGTCGTTGTATCTGCTTGAGCAGTGTGCAGATATGGGTAAAACCTGTGCATAGAGCCCTTTGTAGCAAGAAAACCAAGGGGGGCGTTGTGTGTGTGCTGAGAACAGCTTACGTTTTGCTGGTCTGAGCATTTCTAAGGGGTGATCCCTCTCTCCATCTTTGTTCTCTCAATGATAAATGATGGCTGTAGCTGTATCTTTGTGACACAGCTGCTAATTTTAAATTATCGTTTAATAGACAAAGAGATTAATAGTATAAAGGTCTTAAGTCTATTCCTTTCATTGCTTTCTGGTGTTCATTTGGTAATTGCAAACTTTAGTTAAAATAACTGACCAACTTGACATGCAGGAAATTGATTCAGAACTTCAATCTTCTGCTGCCATGCACTGTTAACTTTACTCTACAGCTCTCTTACTAGACAGTTTCATCTCCAGGCTAGCAGCCATAGACCTGCTGAGAAGGGGAAAAGCACTGCACAAGAGATCATCAATGCAGTGAAGGCAGAAATGGTCCTGTAAATAGGCCCTCCCCATCAAGTGATGGCTGGCATGTCCATTTGCATCAAGAATACCCATTCAGTGGTAGGAATCCCAGCCAAGAGGAAGAGAGAGAGTGGTAATGCAGGGGCTTGATAGTCAGCTGTATGGCTACTTGCATTTTTACAAGGTAACTTGCCTGGCAAATGCAAAAAATTTTAGACCTCATTGGATGTCTGGACAGACTCTTGGGCTGGGGATGAGCCAGTGGTCATGGTCTATGCGTGTATCAGTGATTTAGGACTTGGACTGTTGAGGAGGGATCTCAACAGTATGCGTACTGGGACCTCAGTGTTACATCCTCTGAAATGCTGCACGTGTTGTGCACAGCACCAGAGAAGTGTAAAGCAGTGGTTGAAAAATGATACAAGGAGATGGAGAATGGGGGAAATGTCTGAAACCGGGGAGACCTGTATAGCAGGTTTAGATGGTTTTGTCAAAATGAAGGGCAGTTTAAAAAAAAAAAAAAGTGGTGGAAAGCTAATGCGTCTGGAACTATGTGTAGTTTGGGATGAAGCACTGTCCAAGAGTGGGTTGTGTTTAAAATTTTCTTCAGTAGAAGAAAATACGGCAGATGTTCTAAAACTCAAGTAGGAAACAGTGAGGTTTGAACAGAACACTGTTTAAACAGGGTATGATGAAATGGATACTTGGACAGATGTGTCTTTAAATCTAAGAAATAGGGTGGGGAGCTTAAAATGCTACAGCTGCTGCAAGGAGTAGCTACTTGGGGATCCCCACAAGAGAAACAGCTCTTTACCTGCCCCTGAGAAATGCAGAGGGTGTGATTCCTAACATTGCTACCAGGGCTGCTCTTCCATTGACCATAATATACTTGTTTGAGGATTTAGAAGCCAAGAATCCATAGCAGCTGGGCTTGGTATCAAAAAGGGCATCAGGAACATAAGAAAGAGACAATTGAGAAAAAGATGGCTGCTCTTAAAGTAGTCAGGGGTATTGGATGAAACTACAGATCAACAGGTCTAATGTCAATACTAGGCAAGTTGGTTGAAACTGGTAAGGACTAGACCTAGTTGATACATGGAAACAGCAAAATAAAGAAGAATCAATGTGACTCTGTAGTGAGAATTTGATCCTAATGCAATTATTAAAGCCTTTGAAGGGATCACCTAGAGCTGTTAAGGAACCAAGGGGGATAAGAAAGAGCAAAGGTTCTTGCACTGATAAAAGGTGATTATAAAATGTAAGAAATTAAAATTAGAAATAGAGAGTCAACTTTCACAATGCAGGGAGGTTACTAGCAGACCTGTGTTCTACTATTCCTTGTTGCCTTGGAAGAAAGAAATACTGGTATGTTGATGATCACTGTTCAAGAAAGAAAGATGAGAGCTAACTGAAGAGCTACAAAAGGGCCTTGGAGTGTTGAGTGGCTGGGTAATAAAAAGGCAGATGAGATTCAGTATAGGTAAATGTGGAGTGATGTACATAGGAATCCTAATTTTCATATGAAATCTGGGCTCTGAACTAACTGTTAAAATTCAGGAGTGAGATCTTTGTGTTTAAAATAGGGAATTCTATGAACATACCAGATTGGCATTTGGCAACTGTCAAAAAGCTGGTTCAAGGATTGGGAATTATTAGAAAAGGAATAGAAAACAGAAGGGAACACTATATGGCCACATAAATCCATGCGTTGCCTGTATCTTTGCACAGCTATCATCCTTCCAATCTCAAGAAGAGTAGCAGTAGCAATGGAATCAATTCAGAGATGGATGAAAGGCATCATCTGTATACAGAATGGTGTCTGTGCAGCACAATTAAATAGGCTATACTTGTCAGTCTGAGAAAGAAATACAGGGGAGTGGAGGAAAGGACTGTGTTAGAGGTCTGTGATGTTATGAGTGACATGGAGAAGGTGAGTAGAGAATTGGTTTCTTTTCAGAGAGGACCTGAAGGGTGTTGGATGAAACTAAAAGGTTCAAAATAGCAAAAGGAGTTGATTCTTCATACCCCATGCAGGTGTGCTGTGGGGCTCTGCTGTGAGGTGGTGGGGGTGGGAAGAAGTCATACTTTTATGTACACATGAAAGCAAATGGACAAATTGAAAATTTATTGAGGTGGTTAAATACAGATGTTCCCCCTTGTTCAAAGCACGTGGGCTGCAGGTTTTTGAAGCCTAGGGAGCACTGGGAAAACTTTTAATACATGCTTGCCTTAGTCTTACTAACTTCCTTTGCCATCTGTTCTTGGTCACTGTTGCAGACTGGGAAAAAGGCTAGATAGATCTCTGGTTTGATCTCTTACTGTTGCAAATTTCCAGATTTAAATCAATTTTAGTCAGATGTTCCACCTGACAAATTACTTGGGTTTTAGTGTAATGTATAACTTTGGAAAATGACATATGAGAGTAACTCTTAACTCTGGTGCAAATGTGTCTAACACTGCTTGTTAAGGTTGTAGTTTAGAAAATTTAGAAGTAGTGACGAAGGGCATCCATCATTGCTGAGAACAAGGAATCCCAGATTTGGAGTTATTATTTGGAGTCTTAAAAGAAGAAAATACAACTCAAAATATTGTAAACTGCCCCCCATTCTCTCAGCCTCACAGTATAGGGGTCATTTTAAAACAAATTAAAAAAAAATCTTAAAGGGAAAAACTTGCTCTACTTCCCCCCTTGCTTTTCATGGCTTCCCTGACTTGCTTTCTCCTTTTGAGACTTGGTATTAAACATCTTCCTCATCTCAAAGTAAGATTTAACTATTGGCAAGAAGAACCTATAGAGGGCTTATAGCAGCCATAGTTAGAAGGAAAGGACTTAACCCATGAGTCCTTACTCAGGCTAAAATTTGAGAGCACTAATTGTGCTGGACACAAAGAAGAACTCTTGGTGTCTGAATAGAGCATACTGGAAATTATTAATGGTTTGTGAAATTAAAAAGAAAAAAATAGTTTTTGAGCGTGGGAAATACTGTGATAAAACCATGTAGGTTAATAAAATAAACATGGAGATGAATTATGTTGTTTCACTTGGAAGATGTCTTACAGATTTTAGCAAGACAGGATACAGCAGAGGTGAATGAGAACTAAAAATAATGAATTTCAGTCTCCAGAGTTATGACAATGGAACTAGCTGACAGTAAAACTTTGCTCAGGTCTGCTTGCATCATCTTCATTTAGATTGATTTATATGGCATCTAAGATTTTGGTTCCCCCCCCTTCTTAGAAATGGTGACCTAAATAGCAGAAGTTTAATGAAGTTTTTTCTTTTCTTGAGAGAGAAATTATGCAGTAGCTGGTTCAGTTGCTGCAGTAATTTCTGTTAGTGGTTTTGTATCAGCTATGATTTTTCAGAAGTCCTTCTGTTGGGTGAAACGGTTCATAAATGCTTCCTGTGTGGAGAGATAGCACACAAGTGGTCTCGAGGGAATTGCTGCTGGAAGCGTAGGCTTCACCGGTTCTCTACTGGCCAGCCAGTGTTGATTGGCATCGTTACCATTTTCCCAGGATAATTAGAGATGCACAGTAGGCAAAGACATATGTAGCTACTGTCTGATACTGGCAGCAAGGCGACCACAGTCTGTGTTTTGAATCATCTTAGTTGTATACTCATCTTAGTGAGTCACAAATGCTTTTTTTTTTTTTTTAAATCTGCTGTACCAGAAGTAAAATGTGAGCATAAAAGTGTTTGCCTTGGTACTCTTCACTCTTGGTTAATAATTATTCCCTTTGATATTTTTCCAACTAATATAATTGAGAGGGGGAATAGAAAGGGGGGGGGGGGGGGTGTAAGTTGCTCAGATTTGTTCAGGACAAGCAGAGTGAAATGACTTTTCAGTGGTATGCGCTCCAGTAGCAAAAGCAGAGAGCTTCCCTTGTGAGGCTGGTGCATTGGTCCTCAGCAGGATGCTGCAGTGAAGTCTCCTGTTTGCACTGTAATTTAAAAAAATTACCTCACTTGGTTAGGAAAACAAAACAAAAAACCCCCACAAAACAAAAACCAACGTGGAAATGTGACTTAATGGTGGGGAGGATTGAGAGTAAAACACAATCTCCTAAAATTTTTCTTGTACATCATAGCTGTTATATGAAGACAGTGAAATCAAGTTTTGTGTGCGTTTCTCAGTTTTGTCATATAGTGTTGAAGAGTGGCTTTGTATTGATTGAAATAAAAGCTTGGTAATACATGAGGTTTCTACTTGAGATTCTGGCTTTAGATTCTAGTATTGTTTAAGGATTTTTATGGGCTTAATGTGTCCCTTTGACCATGGCTTTTCTTTGGCTCAGAAGTACCCTGTTATGAAACTACAACTTGGCAGTTCTAAAATGTTGAAGATTTATTAAAAAAAAAAAAAAAAAAGCATCTTTCACTTACCTTGATTTTCTCCATGAGAAGATGCATGTGAGTTTTGAATTTGCACTTGCTTTACACATTGAGCTGTAGTGCTGTAAACTGTGGCAGAAAGAGACTGCTTCTGCATACGGAAAAGACTTCTGTGATGCAATGCAACATACAGTTTTGCCTAGTTAATCAGGGAAACAGTGCTTGAATGCAAATGAGAACAATGTTTAAAAACATGAGAGGCACTCTGAGTATGTAACTCAGATAATTAGCAGTAATATTTCAGAATATTTTCCTGAGGAATACCCTCCCTTTGGGTGGATTTCATAGGGTTCTTGTCTGGCATAGTTGATCTCCATAAGCTAATGCAAGGAAAGATGGCTGAAACAGGTAGCAAATGGTAGATTCGCTTCCCAAAAACCCTTGAAATATTATAGTACTACTAGCTTGGCTAATTTAACGAAATGTCTGTGGGAAGTCCTCCAGGGATAGTTAACTCCATAGTAACAGTATCAAGTTTTGTAATTCTTTTTTGTCAAACTCTCCTAATTAAAACAGCAGGGGATCTCATGAAAATTCTTTAAAAACTTTGCTCTTGTAAATGACCTTCTATATTTGGAATGTTTAAAAAAAAAAAAAGGCAAGATGCTTAAATTAATATTTTATTACTGTTGGGAAGGAAGAGTACAATTATGCCATGCTTTCTTTTCCCAAATCATCTTTTTACTCTGTAGTGCTGCTCACTTCCCCTGTAATAAGTCACACTGCTGTAGAATTAAAACAACAACAAAAAAAAACCCCACAACCCAAAAAATCCATGTCTGCTGCTAGTGAAACATCAACTTTGTGATAACATTTGTCATCAGAGGAGAGCAAGGGCTATCTTCATCCTTTTTTTATTCCAACCAAATCAGTGCAGTGCTACCCAACAGAGGACCCACTGCGCAGGAAAAGCTCAGATGTTCTCAGCAAGTTGAGGTTTCTGTTACGCATCTTTCATTGACAAAATACATGGGGGAAATAAAAACTTGTGTATGGCTTTGAGGGTCAAGACGCGGTCAGGAATCACACCAGGAATGTGAGGTGTTCTGTACAGAGAAAGATGGATCAGTTCTGAAGGAGCTTTGTAGCCAGTGCACTCCCCTGGGCAAAAGAATAAAATCATAGAATCATAGAATCATTAAGGTTGGAAGAGACCTCTAAGATCATCAAGTCCAACTGTCAACCCAACACCACCATGCCCACTAAACCATGTCCCTAAGCGCCTCATCTACTCGTCTTTTAAATACCTCCAGGGATGGTGACTCAACCACTTCCCTGGGCAGCCTGTTCCAATGTTTCACCACTCTTTCAGGAAAGAAATTTTTCCTCACGTCCAATCTAAACCTCCCCTGGCGCAACTTGAGGCCATTTCCTCTCGTCCTATCGCTTGTTACTTGGGAGAAGAGACCGACACCCACCTCGCTACAACCTCCTTTCAGGTAGCTGTAGAGAGCGACGAGGTCTCCCCTCAGCCTCCTTTTCTCCAGGCTAAACAACCCCAGTTCCCTCAGCCGCTCCTCATAAGACTTGTTTCTCCAGACCCTTCGCCAGCCTCATTGCCCTTCTCTGGACACGCTCCAGCACCTCGATGTCCTTCTTGTAGTGAGGGGCCCAAAACTGAACACAGTATTCGAGGTGCGGCCTCACCAGTGCCGAGTACAGGGGCACGATCCCTTCCCTAGTCCTGCTGGCCACACTAGTTCTGATACAGGCCAGGATGCCATTGGCCTTCTTGGCCACCTGGGCACACGGCCGGCTCATGTTCAGCCGGCTGTCGACCACCACCCCCAGGTCCTTCTCTGCTGGGCAGCTTTCCAGCCACTCTTCCCCAAGAGCCTCAAAGGACTTGGAAGCACATATTTTCAAAGGGGGGGGGGAATAAAAGACAAGATGGGAGAGAGGGCAGGTTACTTTATGAATAAGATTCTCTAATATCTTTAGTGCTTGTAGTGAGATCCCAGTAAGAGGTTTAGGTGCCTTTTTTTATCTTCAGAATAGGTGGAAAGGATTTTTTTTTTTTTCTGCCCTTATTCCATGTTACTGTGCCCATCCTGGAAGATGAAGTGGAAAGGTGTACTGCAACCTGATAAGTGATGTCTCTTAAAACTGGAAGTATTTCATTTTTGAAATGTCAGGCAAAATCTCTTGCATTCTTCAGTTGAAGCTGTTTATCATATGTGACCTGGTTTTGGAGAAGAGTTTCAGCTGTCTACAGCCTGGCAGGAAAAAAATTAAATGTTTAAAAACCAAACAAACAAAACCCCTCTCCTGTTACAACTCTGACTTTGAGGACTTTCTAATATAGCAGTTACAGGCTGAATCAACAAGCTGTAATAAAAATCTGTAACCAATTTACTAGCCGTGTGATGGGCGCAGAACATGTGTGTACTTATCTTTATAGAATCAGCCCACAAACTTCTTTTCTAGAAGCAAGTAAAAATAATTAGCTTGTCAGAAAACAAGATGGATGAAGCTGATCAGGAAGGCCACTTTTACTGTGACACCGCATAATTAGGGACTTCCCCCCCGGCCCCTTCAAATTGAGATATAGAGCAGGGTGTGTGTGTTTGGAGTTAGCTTGATCCTTAAAAATTTGGGTGAGACTGAACAAAATTGGGTTCCAGTTGTTCTCTCTGGATTCCTGTTTTGTTCTGGCTGACTGGAACTCCCATTTAGTTATCTACCTTTTGTCCCAAATTGGGATGTCTTCCTAGACTGTTCACTTGGGTAGAATAGCGCACAAGCCGCAAGTGCTTGAACAGAAAGATATTTTTATGACAGCAGGAATTAACATTAACTGACAGATATGTGGAATGGGAAATCCATCTGCAGGCTACAGCTGTGGGTGAAAAACAAAACAAAAACCCCAGAATGAAACAATTGAGGTTTTTTGTCCTATTTTCAGGTTATGAGTTTCATTTCTTTCTTTTGTGCGCGCAGAACAGAGATCAGTAAAAGGACAGTTATTTATGGGTAGAAGATTGTAAGTAATTTAGAGCAATGTGGTAACCTCCTTCTTGGACTCTGGGCAGCTTTCTTACTCAATTGTTGATCCAAATTTAGACTCAGCATTGCAGCGTATGTGGAAGATCAGCATACCATCAAATTCATTTTACCTTCTATAAAGGAAGGAGGAAATATTGTTGTTGCCATAGATGCAGATTTTAGCAGACAATTACAAAATTGTTGATGCTAGTCTCAACAGACTGAATTTGAGTGGGAGGGTGCTTTTAAATTTTCACTTGAGGTTTTGGTTTTTACTCTTAACTAGGTAGGTTTGTGTAGTCAAGGCCAAAACAGAGCTTCTTTTTCCTCTTTTTTTTTTTTTTTTTTTTTTACTTCAGACCTTATTCATTAAAGCTAGCAGTGCCACTGCAATACAGTTCCTTTTTCTTTTAGATACATACTGCTGCCCGTTAAACTTTTTGTGGGAATGTAACTTTGGCTGTGCAGCCCTGTTTCATCTCAAGGGGGCACAGCAAATGTAGTAAAAGGTGTAAATGTGTTCAATATTGAGACAAAACTTAGACAAAAGTGCGCCGACAAATTGTCTAAAAATACATGTTCTCACCCAGAGTACTTTCAGTCATCCATTTGAAGTCTGGTTGTGTAGTTTTCGTAGGCTAATGAATGACTTGGTTAAGGTTTTCTTTCTTCTGTGAAGATGCTTTTCTGGGGCGTCTTCACAAAGTCTTCACAAGCTGGGATGTGATGCTCATTCTCGAGACTGTGTGGAGATTGTGTCATTTGACATTCTTCCTGTGCATCATAGCCCAAGAAGGCTTTTTGCTCTGAAGTGCTTTCTGTTTTCTACTTTCCATCTTCACCAGGAGAGGAAAACTTGTTAATTGTTCCCTTACTGACACTGCTGTACGAAACTGAGCAAGCATATTCCACCTGAGAAATCATTTTCAGTTGAAGTTCCTCTGTGCCTTTTAGAGGAAAAGATTTTACACGATGGCGTGACTATGTCTGAGTAACGTTATTGATCTAGATATATTTTAATTTTAATGACAATTACTACTTTAACTTATTTATTTTTAATAACTGCTGTGCAGGATATTTCCCGGGTGTTTCTTTACAGTAGGGCAGGCAAATTTCTGACCATATCAGCATGTACCAAAGTTTGAACAGATTTGTTATGTAAGAAAGCTATATACATTTTATAAATGTATGTATGGAGTGAAGCCTTATTTTATTTTTCCCCCTCAACTGTTTTGCAGGTCTTGGCTGATGTTCAGAGAAGCACTTACACATATTTCAATTCCTTCAAGTTCAGTGGAAATGAATTTCTTCTCAAGTCCATGCTCCAGAAAATGCCTTTCTTTACTGAACCCTTATGCAGATATTTAAAATTCTTATAAAGAAACAAAAAATACCCTTTGCATGAATGAATTCAGACATTTATGGAGATGTTCCACATAAAGTCACTTTCTATAGATGAAAGTAAAGGCCAGTTATCTGGGGTTCTGTGACATCGGTTTTTAAAAGTAGTAATTTTTTATTGAACATGTACATAAATTTAAAAGGCCAAAGTAGTTTTCCATAGGTTTAAAAACTTCCACAAGATCTTGTATTTTTTTTATCATCTTTCTCTTCTCTTAGAAAACCACTGTGCATGGGAACCAAATTGGATGAGGCAGGTGAAATAACAGAGAACAACAGGATGGATAAGGAACCTTGAGCTTTCCTCCTGCCTGGCTGTGAACGGACAGAATTAACCTTTTCCCTTCCGTGTTCAAACACATGCATACATGCACTTTTAAGGCGTTGCAGGGTGGGTTGTTTGGGGTTTTTTTGTTTGTTTTTTCCCTCTTCTGTATAATCCTTTATTTCTTGCAGAGGAGACTTCTAAAAGCTCCCGTCTCTGCCTTCCTTGCTCAGCCAGCGCGCGTTTTCTCCCCTGCTGGTGTTGATGTAGGGACAGTGCTGGAGGCATCATACCACTATAGAATCCTAAAACTGTAAAATCACACACAATCTAATCTGCTAGAGGGGAGTATTCCCCCTAAGTAAAATGATTTTGAAGTTCTGGATGGATGAAGTTACCCCAGGCTAAACTAGTGAGATCAGTTGGGAAGTTAGTCTCGTTGTCTGTTATAGCTTAGTGTTGTCACATTCATGGTGAAGGCAGATTCTAGTGAGGTGTAGGAGAACCAACTTATACAATTGCTATCTCTCAATATAATGGATTTTTGTATGTTCTTTGCATGGAGGAAAGGTATAATGAAACGTATCTTTTTCTGGAGGCAAAATTCTAGTTTGCATGTAAACGGTCTGCTGTGTCCAACAGATATGTTGTACTAATGTGGATTAAAACAGCTGGCTCTTTTGCTGGAGGGACCTATAAAGAATTGAGAGTTTGTAGAAGAAGAAATTTGCTAACTACCTGGAGACTTTTTGCATTGGGACCAGATGTTGTCTACCTTGTGCAGAATGGAGCAATCTGGAGAGGTTGGTATGAATAGGGGAGGCATGCAGAGAACGAATGCATATACTACATCTGTGGGTGTTTGTGGTGTGGTCTTTTTTTTTTTTTTTTTTTTTTGTCTTGAGTCTGGGTCTGTCTGAACAGCTTGGGGCGAGGGTAGGTGCAGTAAACACTTATTGAGATCCAAAGGCTTTTGAAGTCAACAGATACCAGCTGGTAGACCCTATTTTCTACTTCGTGCATCTAGAAGATGATACAAAGTCTTTTAAAAAACAAAAAAAAAAATCAAGTTAGTAGTCTTCTGCCTTCACAACATCAATTGTGAAGAAGTAAAAATTTGTCTGTTGGAGTGATGGAAACTTGTGACTGCATAACACAGGAACCATTTCTTTGGTAGCAGTTCTTGCCATTGATCTCATTTCTGCTGTAAAGATGTTTCAAGTCATGATGTTTCTTTCTACTGATGTCACGTTAGTAAACATGTGCCCTGTTCTCACGGATTTTACACATTTAGCTAGCATTGCTTGCCAAAGCTGTGCATGTATGAAATTCTCCTCATGCTCATATACAGAGACTGAAAGGGTGGCAAAGCCACAATCATCTGCTTCCCTCTTGCTCTCTATGGTAGTCTAGACTTTTCCAGTCCAGTGGACGTATTAGCTGTGACCCCATGAGAGAAACTCCAAATCTTAGAAATTCATCACCATAACTCAGCTCATCGTATTTGTTTCTTAAGTAAAGATCAGTATCCCAATTAATGTATCTTTAATATAATCCCTTGAACAGAGTTTCTAAAACTCATAGATGAGTGCATGTTTCTTTACCCCCATCCTGTTGTGTGTATAGGAGCCTTAAAATGGCAGAGTTTTGCAGGGAAGTTTTGAATGACTGCTCAGCTCAACTGGTGCCATTTGAAATTTCTGCTTTGAAGTAGAGCCACAGTAGCAGTGAGCATGTCTGAAAACTTTCCTCTAGGTGTTTTAGCATTGTGATGTGTTTATAAAACCACATAATAACTAGAAAAAGTATTCACTCTAATACCTGTGATGAATATGGCTTATCTTGTTGATACTTTTGTAAGTGCCTATATGCAGATTTTAATTGCATAAACTGCCAGTGTTTCCAACTTAGCTACAGGGAGGTATCTGTAGTTTTACTGATGGTGGATAAATCTTGATTTTTGGTGCCTGCTCTAAGGGCTCTAGTTATGAAGAACTTGAATTCTCCTTGTAGTCCTTGTGGTAGTTTGATACCTTTTAAAGAATTCAGCTGAAGTCATGGTTTTGAGTGTTGCTTTTGCTGCAAGGAAGAACTTAGAAGTATCTATTTCCTTGTGTGAGATTACAATATATATATATATATATTCTGCCTGTACAATGCGATTCATGTATATAATGAACCAAAAACTGAGTAAAACTCCAATGATTGGGGCCATCTTATAATTAAATGCTGAATGAACTCAAAGCAAAAAAAATGAAGTGTTACTATTCTTCAGCTATCTGTGCAGAAGGAATTTACTGTCTAGTTTTACTGTCTCAGACTTTGGAGCTACAGTTCGCAGATACAATCAGAATAGGGATTGGGACATTATATGGATGGTTAGGATGGAAAGTAGTAGAAAATGGAGGATTAGTGTTTTTTAAAATGCCTTTAGAAATACTGTAGTTAATTTTTTGGGGTGTATATGTCAGCACTCAAGGGCTTAGATTTCAAATGCTGAATTACTTTTAAAAAAAAAAATCTCCCATGGAAATAAATGCAGGTATTGTCAGTTTGAAGCCCAAGCAAATCTGTAATTTTCGCAGCAAAGAACCAGATCAAAGCTGTGTATATGAAAAGAAAAACATAATTGAGATGTAAACTCAATAATAATCTTCTTGTCCAAAATGCATTTGTAATCATACTGTAGTCGGAATAGGGATGAAGTTATGAAAAGTTAACCGATGAAACCAGAATTGTTCTCTTTTGTTTTCAAATCAGAATTGTCTGCCTTAACAGAAAGAATCATGCTTGATTTTTTTTGGCATACTTTAAAAAAAAAGTAATTAGCATGTGTAAAACAGGATCAGTGTGATTGAGAAATAAAACATGACACTAACCACAGTTTGATTGAAGCTGCTTAGCTATGCAGACTGCTAAGTGTTGTGTGCTATACTCTCAGCAGCTACTTGAAAATGGTGTTTGAATTGAAGCTTGACTCTGCCATTGCTGGAGCATAGACTTGAAATGATGGAATGAAAAAGATCTAATGCAATGATCAGAAAACTTGTGAGAGGATGGGATGCAGGAGTATTTAAATAGCTCTTCCTTGCTTTGATGAGGCACTGAAAGGAAAATACCTGTAAGAGAAGTGAACAAGGTTGGTAAAACAGATTAGTGTAAGGCTTTCTTTGAGCCAAAATACAGAATGAAGGGGACTAACATCGCTGATTGAAAGGAAACAGGTACCTGCTGAAACAGTATTATTTGTGTGTCTGAATTATGTTAGAATCAATGCAGGCTGGTTCTGTATTCCATGCATGCTAAAAAAATTAGACTTCATGGAAATTTTGACTGCCTGGTGAATTTAAGGTGATCAACACTTTTGGAGGTTAAAATTGTGCTTATGAAATAGCAAAACAATGACTGGGAATAAGAAAAACTTATCACTGAATGAGGTGAAATTTGAACTTTGTGTGCATCATCTGCCCCAGGGTAACTGTTCTTATGTATGATCTGGCTTCAGAGTACCCAGCAGTAAGTGTGACCTGAGTTTGTTTCTCATGCTTTAAAAAAAGAAAAAGGGGGTGGGTAGGAAGGGGAATAAAGTAACAGGGGACGAAGCAGAATGGCGGCTGTTCTGTCCGTCTGCATCCTAGCTTGCTTGTGCTGTGCTGGTGGTAGGGCCGTAACGTCTATCTGTGAGGGTCCATCATGTTACCACAGGAGAGAGTCAGCACTGTGTGAGTGACACTTCTGTTAATGGAGAGCGATTACTCTTAAAGGAAAGTTTACCTTTCCTGAAGAATGAGGAAAAGTATTTCACTTAAGGAAAAATAACTGAGATGTTGGAAACTGTTTGAAATTGTGCCATTTACATAGAAGCCGACTTGTCTTCAGAGAAGTGGCTCCTTTTTTGCTGCTCTACCCAGAACAAGTGCTTAAACACACAGTAGAGACAGTGACAACCCCAAAGTGTGTCTTGTTCAGCCCCGCTGGGAGTGATGGTGGTCAGTTGCCACTATGAAACAGGGCAGTTTTAATGGAACTTCATTAAGCTGACTGCTGGTCTTGAAGCTGCAGGAAAGAGACTAGAATGAATTTTAAATTGTAAAACGTAATCCTAAAAACATACCTTCACATCTGGGGTTGGGGAAAAAAACCCCTAACATTTTTTAGTATATACGGGAAACTTGTATTGTTCCATTAGAGACTGCAACAGAGTTGTTTTGAGTGCTTGTCTGAGTGCATTGTACAAGATAATCTTGAAAATTTTTAACCAGTTGTTTTGGGAAAAAAGGGGAAGGAATCCGGGATCAGGCTTGCTTATTCTTGCTTGAAAATCCAGATACAGAGAATGCGATTACGTGTGTTGTGCAGCGTATGTGTTGGGTTGAATCTATTTCTGGGCGAGTCAGATGGTTTATCTGATCAGCCATGCTAGCTTGCTTATGTCAGAGGCCTGCAGAACTTCAAAGTACCTCTGGATCCGTTCAGCTTTCTACAGCCCATGTGTTTTACTGGTCTTCTCCTTGTCTCTTTCCTTCTGCTAGTGACAGTAATTATTCTGGTACTCAGGACACTTTTGGTTTTCACAAGCCATAGCATTAGCTGAACACGCATGAGGCCCACTAGGTGCTATGACTGTGCCTCTTGGGGAAGGAGACTCCATTTTCTTTGTGGCTCTGCCAAAGACACTTTTTTGTACCTTGCTGAGCCAGAATTTGTTGGGATGGAAAGTAGAGGGCAGAGTTTTATAGCACTAAATAGAGAAGCTAAAAGCAAATACTCCTTTAATTGTCTCCTCTAAGAAAATTTTAAGATCAGAATTGGATATCCGCTCTTTCTGTGTGCTTGTAACCTTGATTTAATTTGGCAGCATGGGGATAACTGTGTTACACCAATAGCCCAGCATCTGTATCCCAATTCAGAACTGTACTTTTTTCTTTTCTTTTTTTTCCCCTCTGTTCCTATTGTGAAAGCTTTAAAGCTAGTTTGGGCTGTTTCTTTGCCAGCTGAATACAAAGTATCACCCTTTGCCAGGGACCATCCATTGTCCTCCTCTGATAAGGCTCTTGTTTCTGTCTCATCTGGGGCAGAGGCAGGACTTGCTGGGAACAGCCATTAACACACTAGAGATTTGATGATGCACACAAGTTCCTGGACATGTTGTGCTATGAAGCAATGAAGGAATTTCAAAGCCAGCTAATTTGCTCTCTCAATGCTTGTTGTTTTTTGGCATTCACATCAAAAACAGCAGATGATTGCTACCAAATGCGTTGAGGGCTTCAAGCAGTTTTGTATGTATTTAGCCCTATGGTCATCAATTGTCAGTGCGGTGAATGATTGTCCAAGACAGTCAGCAAAAGGACACATCAAAAGACAACGAAATCAAGAAAGAAGACTGATTGGAAGACTTTGTCAGCATGCACAAGAGAATTGGCAGTTACTGGAACTTCTTAACAAAGAACAATTATTTGCATTGCGCTTCTAAATCTAAATTTAGAGAGAGCTTTCCCCCAAATAAGGACCAAATTAGCTTTCATTACTGAAGGTAAACTTAGTAACTTTACAACATCTAAATTTAGGCTTCCAAATAAGCCCTCGTGCTGAACATATGGCTTCTAGACATATGCGGGCTCACGAACACAAGGAGATCTGCTTGGCATTTGATAGCACGTACTTGTAGTGTGATAGCAGTTACAACTGACAACATTGCCCTGCTTCAGGTTTCCGATGCAACTTTTTCCAACTGGACACAGTGAGGACCTTTAGGAGTCCTGTACTCCAACTTTAAAGCAGAATTGTTTTCAAAGTTTGAGCACAGTTGAGATGATCAGCATGTATTTAATATAAGGAAATTTGAACCACCTAAAATAGCCAATAGTTTCAGAGAAGGAATTAATCTATATCTACTGTGTCTCCTTATCAGTCCTCCAGGAAGACTGATTAAAGTCTGGGAGGACTTCATCTGTGACCTGGGCCTGAAAAATATAAAGGTGGCATGTATTATCTTGTTTCTCATCCCCTTTCAGGGTCTGCTCTGTGTGCTTTGTTAGAATATTAAGGATGTGTCAACACTATGGAAATCAGTAGAATACTGCAGAAATAATATTTTGCAAAAATAAAGTGAAGGTTTTTGTTGGAACTGACACAATCGAACATACTCATTTACAAGAAAAAGTTGAGGTTGATTTTGCCTTGGTAAGTCAAGCCATATATCCATGCTGCTGTTAAATGGTCTCTATCTTCTGGACTCTTATTTCTTATAGAAGGTATTTGAAATACCCAGCAAGAGGTTTGAACTGCGTTACGTGCCCCCCTGACTTGACCTCTTCATAACATTAAAGATATTTGTAAAATGCTTGATGGTTAATATGGATGAACCCGAAATCCTTATTATCTTGTGTAAATTGCTACTGAGATGACAGCCTCACTTGGGACAAGCCTATTTCTGAAGACTACAAAAAATTAATCCATAACCACTTTGATTATTTTTTCCCCTTCTTTCTGAAGATGAAAAGTCAACAAACAAAAAAGTGATCAGTAACTTGTATTTGGAATTATAGCTATATAATAAGTTGTGGAGTTTTGTGTAAAACCACACAGGGGTATCAGTACATCTTCTCCTAGAAGTCCTGTCATAGTTACTGGTACCTGAAGGATCCTCTGAAATCTTTCCAGAGAGACTTCCCTCTTTCCCTGCTGCTGGTGTCAGATTTCTTCCTTTTTGCGTAAATATTGGAGATTCAAGAGAAGTCTGCTAAGGGTTTACGCTGGTCCACCTCCTTTTCATTTATCTTAAGGATCACTCTTGCCAAAGTCAAGTGCAATAACTTTACAGGTGGATACAGTCAGAGGCTCTAACAAAATTTAATCCTTGGTCAGAACATCGTGTGCCCGTGGGGTAATACATTAACATTTATCCAACAACAGAACATTTCTCAGGACTGTGAAATATGCTGGCAGATCACCTTTTCTCAAGCTGTTTCTTAGCTACTGTTAGTCAGTAAAGGACACAAACTTAAGGTGATCTGATCATAGTAGTTTTCTTGCCAATGTGCTGGCAGGAAAAGAAGTTGTAGAGCACCACAGGACAAGACACCAAGGTGTCTGATGCCAAGATCTTTGGCAGAATTGAGCTAGATTAATCAAGGTATCTCCTGTGTGACCACATCATTCCTTGGACTTCGAGGGTTTCTGAGCTGACCTTCAGAAATGTTGTTTTTGTAGCCAGATCTGAGACTGACACATCCTCTCAAGTCGTCTTTAGGTACAGATGCTCACTGGCTGCCCTCAGAGAAGAATACTGGTCAGCACCCATTCCAAGGGTCTGAATTTTCAGTGGCATGGACAATGAGGTTTGTTTATTATTTTTTTTTTAATAATCTTGTAGTTGGGTAAAACCACAAATAGTTTTATAGACTCTGAGAAGTGTTTTCTTCCATCATACCTTTATGGCATTCTAGTGAGCTCAGAGAGGGTTTGGCTCACAGCTCTTTTGTGTCCTTTTTCCATGTGTAGGCTTTTCTCCATTTTTGCTCTGTATTCTATCTAGACTTTTACAAGCTTGGAGTCTGAAGGTACTATGAATAATCAGCACTTGGTGGCAGGCCCAAGCAGTTTAAAGATTTATAAATTGAGATTACTTCTGATCTTTTGTAGATTTGGAAATATTGGTTCAAGAAAAATAAGGGGGGGTTTATGGTTATGCTACCAGTTAACATAAATGAGTCCATCAAAGTAACAGCTGAAACTTGTAATTGTATCCAAACTAGAACTGAGCAATGCAATCATTACAGCAGTGCTACAGTTGGAATACGTAAGTAAAAAAAAATTAGTAGTGTGAAATTAAGTAACAGAGATCATTGTCACAAATGTTTAATTCTGGAAGCGCAGTGAGCAAAACCTGCTTTACAGCAGCAGCTGTGTCCTTTGTTTTTGTAGTTTGAGTATTTTTCACAGTTAATGCTTACTCTCCCTAAAGGCTAAGTTCTGATACAGAATGGCTTGGTTTTTTATTGTTGTTTTTACTGTAATTACTAATTTTTCAATCTCTCTGCGTATGGTGATTTGAGACCTTTTTGGTTAGGTGTTTGGATGTGTGCATGCTGCAGTTTACCACGTGTTCATGAGCAACAAGTACACTTCAATAAAATACAAAAGGGAAAAAGGTTAACTATTAAAATTGCAAGGTGCTGACAGCATCAGACTGAGGCTTTGGTTCAGAGAAAGAGGTTCATGGTGTCCTCGCTGATTTGTATCCTGTGCTGGTAGACTCAAGTTTAGTTGAACTAATATAGCACAGAGTTGTTTCCTCCCAGCCTGGTGTCCTGATTCAGGCCAGTACCACTGATCTTCCTCAGTTGCGTGACCCAAGACCTTCTCACATAACTGTTTTGCTTATTAACCATGTTTCCAGCTGATATTTTCCTTCCGGCTTTTGGGACCAGATGGCAAGTCGAGCTTAGCTGATTATTCCTACACTGAGATCTTGACTGGGGGGACTTTAACACATCCTACCAAGATACTTCTTATCTGAATAAAGCAAATGGCCCTTCTAACTCAGAAGAATGTCCACCGTTGATGAAAGTTCATTACTTTATGAAGTGTGCCCCAAATAGCTGAAGTTCAGTTTCCTTTTCACCACTGAGTGAAAAATTTTCTCTTTCTTTATTAGTTTGAATGGGAGTTGAGAAACCCAGTTCTGCCACTCCAGTGGAAACAGAGCCCTTCACCACTCTGTGCTCTGCTGAAGTTGGGCAAATGATACAGGATTCTCTTATAAAGTGCTTTAAGATCTATTGATGTAAGAAGCAGCATTGAAGAGTTTGAAATTGTTAATGTTTCCATAATACCTCTTGGGGTATACGGGTAAGTTATGTTCAAGAATAAGTGATTGGAACTGAGATCTGTTGTCAGTTTGAGTGGAAATTTGCAGTAATACTTTGCACAGGAAATTGAAGGGGAAAAATTCTTATTGATACTGATTGATCTCATTAAATGGTCAACTACGCTATTATATTAGGAAGAATATAAACATTATATACTTATACTGAGTACATTATATACTTGTACTGAGGAGAGTATGTTTAGGGCCATACCACTTGACATGCTGAATTACTAAGCACAAACTAATTTTTAAACTTTGTCCCTAAGGTGGTGTGAGTTACTGGTGGTTACTGAAGTCTGCTGGGAAGCTGGGGTCAGAGTTTAGAACTTGTGATTCTCAAAGTCCTTTCAGGTTGGTGTCCATGTTAAGCTTCTGATAGATTTGTTTAGGGGGCCTGAGGGGTAGAGAGTGGTTTTAAGCAAATTAAAATTCACTAAATCACCTGTCACTGCTGTTCAGCAGCTGAAAAGATCACGTATGCTGTGTGTGCTGCCAGTACACTTGGGGATGGAATGAGATCTGCCAAATAAGGGAAACCTGTCCAGGAGCCTTATAAGGAATTACTGTTAGGATGTAATCAAAGATTAACTCAGTGCCCTACATTGTCACTGAAATCTGAAGGAAATTTGATAGAGAACTGAACACCTCTATAATGATGGTGTAAAGTTCTCTGGGGCTATAAACTTACCTAAACATCAGTGTGTCTTTCTTACTAGTTCTGTTGCCATGTTTCACTTTTTTTTTTCTTTTGATTAAAGTATTTCTTGGTTTTGCTTGCATTTTCAAAGACCCAAAATCTGTACTATAATTTAGAAAATATTTCTCAATACAGGCATTGCTGACATACATAGTGAATTGTTTTGAAATATTGAACCTTTGAACTTAACTTTGATTGAATGGTTGTAAGTAAGAAGATACCAGGGATATTTCTGCCTTGCAGATATTGAGATGCAGGTTATTCCACATTGATAGTTTGAATTTCCTAAGACCATAAAGGATGCTTATTTATAAAGAGTTGGGAGTATTTAAAGGACTTCAGACTAAAAATCAACTTTCTATTAATTTAGCTGCAACCATTGATCTTATCAAAGCTGAGAATATGAAAGATGTTGATGGTTAGAGGGAAGAAATTGGCTTCCTCTGAGGGAATTATCAGTCCGTTGCTCGTTTTATCACAGAATTCAAACACCATAAATTCTAACTAATGTGTTGAATGTTCCTACTGCTGTTATGTTTCAGAAGGCTGTTTGTGTCGGAAGTCCAAAAATATATGAGAAATATAATACAATCCTTTTGTTGAACTGGAGAAAGAGCATATGTACCTGCATGTATTTGGGGTGTAATGAAGATCTGAGGAACTCTCCTGTTGTGCTTTGTCATCCTCTTTTGCTGTAACAAATGATGGGTGGGTTTTTGTCCTTTTTTTTTTTAATGTGTACCTGATCAACAAGAACCTGGTCCTTTGTGGGACATTTAGAGACTTAAGCTTTAAGGACTGGGCCTTTTTTAAGCCATCCATTGAACTTGCACTTTGATATTATATATTTTAACTGATAATATATCAATTACATTAGAGCTGTTACAGCTTGAAGAAAAACCAGGGGTTCTTTCAAGACCCTTCATAGACAGTACACATATTACAAATAATGCCGTGTGCTGTAAAGGGAGACTGCCTCTTGGTGGTTTATGGTACTGGTCTTCATTCCGTGTGGGGCAGAAAGGGCTTTCACAGTCTTTGGAAAAAATCTCCCATCTTAAATTAGTATTTGAAAAGTACTTTGTATTTGACCCACATAAAATCTAAAATGTTTTAAGCATTTTCTATCTTGAAAATACAACTATTGGTGGAACCTATTCTTCTTACCTGTAGTCGTTTGAAACTAAGTTGGAAAAAACCTTAGGTCTGAAACTTCTCTGAACTGACAATAAAATATTTTTCTCTTGAACTCAGTGCCATTTCAGTGATCTGCATACTTTTTCTTCCTCTTGAAAAACAGTTTTTTCCATTGATCTCTATATAGACAATCTTATTTTGTCAGGTATTACCTGATATAAGCTCACAAGAAGGGAACTGGAGATATGTGAGAATTGAAACTGGATTCCAAGACCTGCGATTAAGTACTGGTAGAAATACCAAAAGTAAACCCATTTTCTAGTGGGGATTTCGAACTTCATGTTATAAACTTGGCACTGACTGCTAAAGTTAAAAGCTGTAACATCTTATTATTTTGAAAAATTGTTTGAGAAAACTTGGGAATAATACCATTAGGGGGTTGTCAAGTGAATAATCAAATTACTGCATTCCTCACTTGATGGTAGATTTTTTTGCCTGTAGTCATAGTTCCATGAACTAGCTCAAGATGCTTTATGTTCCTCTGCTAAATGTTTATTTAAAAGAAGTTATTAGTTAATAAAATCTTTCACATCTTGAAAGACTGACAAATGTCAGTAGAATGTAAAAGAGCCTGTCCCTTTCTGTTCTTTCTAAATGACAGTTGTTTTTCTTGCAGAAGGTTTATGTCTTTTTTCTTCAATATAAATTATTATTATTCCAGTAATTCATCGCAGTAGACAATGTTGGACTCCCCTAACTGCATGTGTTCTTAACCTTGAAAAATTCAGTAAGCAAATCAATGAAATGGCAATATGAAAGAAGACAGGAAAATAAGAAAAATGCTTTTTTCATGCATGTTAGCGTGGCTTCTGTCGTGTGCTTCTTGGATTATACGTGCTGTGTTGCGAAAATAAAGGCTCACTCTCCATCTGAAGATGAAGATTAATAATGAAGCACAACACTTCTTGTTTTAAAGTACTATTATGGGAAGGAAATGAGGGGAAAAAATGAAGTGCTTTACATTCTGCTGGTTCATTTAAGTACCGTTTTCTTCCATGTAATTGCTATGGACAGCCATATGAAAACGACCATATTGTGTTTATAGTCTCTCCTTAAAAATGTCATTCCCTTCTCTTTCTTTTTTCTTTTTTTTTTTTTTAAGAACAACATTTGGCTTCTTAAAAGCGTGAGTATTTGATACTTATTATTTCTTCCATTTACTCATGGGATAAATTAGACAAATTGCAGTAGTTCAAGAGAGATTGAAACTGCCTATAATCAGGACAAACAAACGAGAAGTGCGTAGTAAAGGAGCATTGCCAGCTCTAGCTTTTTATAATATCTGGTATCTCCTACATTTTTTTTTCATGTATTTATTTTCTTTTTTGTGGCAATGGCCTGGGTTTCTTCTGTTAATTAATACCATTTGAGTAATTAATACCATTTGAGTAATGGTATCTTCATTCACAGGGACTCTTGGCTAAGGACACTGACAAAAGCAGATCCTACACAATTTTTCTCAGCCACCTTCCCAAATTAAAAAGAAAACCAATAAAAAGAAAATCCCCAAACCTTTGGTTTTCATAGGCAACTTAATTAACCATGTTTCTCTCAGGCAATTTTTAGTGCCTAAACACCAACTAACTCTCTAGAAATTAAGGCACAGAATTAACTGATGAGCTTTTCATGTTAAGCTGAACCTCAATAAATGTATGTATGTACCAAACTAGATCACAGGTCCTTCTCCAGGTTTTTGTGGTGTTTTTTTTTTTTTCCTCATTTGGCTTTGATCTTGGACTCATCCTTTTCCATATGTAATGGTGGCCTCTACTCGTGAACTTTGAGTTCTTTAACTTCTTCGGGTTTTATTTGTAGGTTATGTGTTTGGCGGTTGGGATTTTTTTTCTCCCCTGCTAGCTTTTATCAGGAAGAAGCAGCACAGTCACTTGACAGTAGCTCTGTATGGGCTATTGATTGAGGTTAGTCTTCGTACAGCACCTGTCTCAAGTGTATGTCAACATATAATTAAGTACAAAATCAGAAAATACCTATACGCTCCGAAGTAGGTTTGTTTGCTTCTGGATTAGGGTCCTTCAAGCCTCTGCATCTGGTGTAGAGCCTTGTTATCCCAGGGAGAGTCCTGGCAGTTTCAGTGGGATTCTTTCACTGACATGACAGAATTGGGTCTTTCGTCTTGTCTTCTCTTGCACTTAGTGTTCAGGAGTTAGTTGTTGTTCAGGCCTTTTAATTTGTCGGTTTTGTGGTCTCTGTTCTTGTCCACAGGGAATAAAAATAAATATAAATCATGAGCCTCTTTGAACCTCAGGATCAACTACCAGATTACCAGACTTACTACTTCACCAAGAGAAGTGATTAGCTTTCATACAGAGTAGAGAAATTTGTTTTCTTGTCTCTTTCAGAATTAAGAGTTTCATATCATCTCAGAGTGGGCACGGTAGTGTACAAGCTTTTTTCTCCCTTTTTGGGAGAAAAGTCAGAACCTGGATGGTTTGGTGTGTTTTGTGTGGTTGTTTTTTGGGGTTTCGGGTTGTTTTTTGTGGTGGTTTTAAGGAAGGGCTGAAGTTTTGAACCTCCCTTGTTTGATCAGCAGACAGAATGTTAGTGGGTTTTTTTTAATCTTCTGATGCTTAAGTGAAGATGAAATCACATATCCCATCTGTTTTCTGTGGTGGTGGTCTGCAAAAATAATAGAAAATAACAGGCAATAATTTCCTTTTTGAAGTTGGTAGGTATTATTTGCAGTCTTTCCAGCAGATTACAAGGACCTTTTGGGATAGAGGGAACTTCCACCCTAAATTCTGTGTGCAGTTCATAGTCCTGATCTAACATCACATTTTAAGACTCATACTGTATTATGGCTGTCAACCCGCTTTGGCATTCAAATTTTTGAAGGATAGGCAGCAGGAATTCCAAAGCTATGACAGAGCAAGACACACAGTTCTAACTTTCTACTGTAGAGATGTGATCTTCCCATAATGTCGGATGAAGGCTGCTCAGAGACTGATAGATGCTCTCAGTTGAGTCCAAGGTGATAAACAAATAATCCCTGACAGGTGGTTGTTGATGCTTGTTGACATTGGTGGTGCTTTCTTTACCTGTCTTTTGAGTAGTAAACCTGCAGACTTTCCTTTCCCTAAATGTTTTCCACTAGAGTTTTTGTGGAGGAAATTTAGAGTTGGCTTGGTTTTGGCCTCTTTGGGAGATGCTTTTGATGTGGTCTCTGTGCCTTCAGAAGCTCCAAGTCCCTCCCTGCCTCTCCTCCAGGATTGCAGTCATCCTTGTGAGCGCTCAGAGAGGTGAAAGAGTTGGCTCTCTTGTGTAAGGTGTTCACTTTTGGAGTGCTTTTTGTGTGTTGGGGATGGGGGGAGAATGCTCTACTGCTTTCCATCTCCCTTTTGGAAGACTCACAACCTTCTGGAGAGAGGAATTGGAAGGGAAGAGAGTGAAGATGAATTTTAATTTTGTTATTTGTGCCCTTGGTTTCTCCGCTTCCTTACCCATACATGTGATGTTTGATTAGAATTTGTTTTGGAAGATTGCAGGGTGAACTGCATTATTTCTTGGAAGAACTGTAAAATAACACATATTTGTAGCAGTGGTTGTAAAACAACACATATTTGTAGCAGTGTTTGTAACAGAAACTTCAGGTTTCATAAAAAGCAGCTCATTTGGATAGATTATAGTAAAACATTCCTAATGTATTAGTTTTTCTATTTGGTCAATGCTTTTTAGCAGAAACAAGGGGAAAATGAAGAGCGAAAGTTTCAGCAGTGACTTATAATTGTGGGTGACTCCCAGGGTGTTCAGGAAAAAGGAGTGACTTTCTGAAGACTTCAGACATCAAAATTACTTGTTCCCTTCTGGAAATCTTGATAAATATTTGTGGCTATTGTGAGTTTACTTCCCAGGGACTTCCTGAGTGCTTCCCATTTTCTGTGTGTGGGATCTGGTCTTTCTGTACATTTAATCTCCTGGAACAAAGATGAGATGGTATTTCTTGAAATGCAAAAGGTAGAATGGTTACTTTAAAGTTTTCTTTATGACATTGCGGTATTTCTTAAAAGTACTTAGACTGGTCATTGTGACCAGTGCTGGTGTTTTAAGGATGCTTGAGCAGCAAAGAGCTCAAATTTTGTTCTTACTTAATGTAAAGATCTAAATCATGTAGAGTTATCCAAAAGGTGATCAGCAGTAGTTCTGCTTAGAGTAAAATACCAGATCACAGTATAATTTCAAATACTAATACTTTGTTCTTTGTAACTTATTTGAAGGTGTAAGGACAATACAGCTTAGCCCTGCTACTTATGTTTAGACAATCGGAGACATATTGCTCTATTGCTTAACCTTCTAGGATGCTGAATGTTCACATCTGTTAGTGGCAACTTTAGAGTTAAAGGCTTGATTTTTATTTATTTCTTGAATCAATTCTTGTAGAACAAACTTCTCATGTTATCAGAGTGGGTACTGAGAACGTATGCTGAAGGTAGGACTTATTACAGCCAATCAAGTTACCTGGCATGTGGCTTGTGACTTTCCTTCATGACAAGTCTAACACTGTAATAATTTTGCATGACTTAAGCTCTTCCCTATGCAGGGTAGTTTTACAAAGGTGGAAAAACAAAGTGTTTTTCCCCAAAAAAACAACAAACCCACACACAAAAACACCAAACCACACACACAAAAAATACACCCCATTTACATAACAAAAAGCATTCCTACAACAGTTTTATTTCTGTAGATGGCAATAAGTGAGAAAATAATATTTGAAGAAAATCATAGTAAATGACAAGTATTAAAAAAAGCTGTGAAAGCATCAACTCAATAGTAAATAAGAGGTATGAAAACAGTGTTGAATGTGTTATCAATATGAAACCTAACTCTAAGTTGCAAAGCAGAGTAAATGACGTGTATTGGTAAACATAAAATGGATGATACTCTAGATATGTGAATTCTAATTTCTAGTGTAATTAAGTCTTATACTGCTAAATTGCCAAAGAAGTTGGATTTTAGTGAAATTGTCAGCACCATGTGGTGGAGAGAGCAAGTTTATTGTCTCTGAGTTGTTATGAAGAAGGACTTCTTCAGCCCTTTAGCTTGGAGATGAAATGATAAAACATGATTTTTCATACTGAATGAGCGGTATTTTTTTTGTCCCTGGAGGGTTTTAAAGTTTGGGGATTTTTTCCTTTTTAAAAAAAAAAAAAAAAAGTAAAAATGGTGCTATGGTATTTGTTGTTGTTCTTCTCTATCGTCCCTGTAACCCACTTTTTACATTGCAGTGTTATCCTTCATTTAGCCAAAAAAAGAAGGGAAAGGAAGTCTGGGGAAAACAACATGCATTCAATTGGCACACTGTATCTGTATGTGCATAGAGCTGAGCAAGTCAGCTCAACAAGAAGCGGCACAGAAACTTCTAAAACCAGGATGTGATCCTAATGGGAGATGTAAAATTACTATTTTGGAGATTGATGTTTTGTTTTGTTTCACTGCTTCCATTATCAGAGGCTAGTCTGCTATGGGTGTTGCCTTTTTCTTGCAGCTCCCTTATCTCAAATAGCTGGGCAAAGCAGTGTGGTGTATTAGGAGGAGTGTAGTGGTAAGAGTTAAAAACAGCTTGTGGATGCATTGGCTTATCAATGGAGGATGACAGTGTGCCAGCTGTACCTTTCTTCTTGATGCAGGGGATTACTATTCCAGCTTTACTTAGAATGACATCTTCCTTTATTAGGGTAAAGCTTGATCCCATTGCAATGCAAATGTCTAAGCCTGGAGGAGAACTGGAAGTAATTCTCACCTGAAGAGGCTACCCAATCTTAAGAGTTAACTGAACCCCTCTTAACTGTGGTTCTGTCTGTCACAAAGAGACCAGAGGCAAAAACAAATGTGAGCTTATACAGTATTTTTTCACCTGCTGGCTAACAAGAGGAGAAAGAAAAAGAAAAGGGTGGGGGTGGGGGGAAGCAGCAGTCTTTCTCTGGGAGGAATACACAGAATTTCTGCTTACATGTCATCCCTAATCTTACAGGCTCCACTTACTGTATTGTATATTATTTAAACTGTTCTCTGGGTACACAAGGGTGTGCTGTCTGAAGAAGCTGTATGGAAATCTCTTAAAAATTAAGAATTCTGAAGAAATGCATGGACTCTTTCAGAAAAAGTGGAATCCTGTTTTGTGCTTAGGCAAAGTAGGACTAAAAGAAATATCAGAATTACATACAACATTTTTTCCTCAGTGTTCCCCAGCACCTTTTCAGTTTTAGCTCTTCTGCTGAACATCATTAAATCCTTAGGAAGGTGATTCAATACCATCCCATTTAATCCTTCTTTCAGAGATCAAATGGCAATAATAAGTACTAATATAATGGACCTCACAGAGCTTGAGCTTCACCAGCAGAAGTGATGGCATGTGTGCTTTAAAAAAAGGTTCTTGGTCCTGCACTCTCTACAGTTAATGCTTTCAAATGGTTGGGTTTATAGGGGCGGCCTACAGAGGGGCAGGTGCTGGAGCTGACAACAGGCTCAAGGGCAAAATCAAGAAGACACTGCACTTACTCTTGGTCTGTTTCTTGAAGGACACCATTTGCTTTCACAATAGAATTCCTTACAGATGCATCTACACCTTACTGCACCCTGGTTTAGGTCTCCAGATTTCATATTAAATATAGATGTCAGCTCAACACCAGAGGAAAGAAACAGTTCTCTGCACATCAGTACCATCTCTTCATCATCTTGCTGTACCTAAACACAAAAGATAAAAAAAGTGATCCCTTTGCTCATCTGAAGAAAAAACACATTGCTTGATTTCTGCTCATTGAGTCTGCTTGCAGAGCTTATTAAAAAAAAAAAAAAATCAAATACTGTATTTTTTAAGTTACTAGAAATCAGACATTGCTTTATAACACTTGATTGGTATGTTTAAAAAAAAAAAGCCCAAAAAACTTTCCATCTGCTATGCTGTCACCTTTGAGACTAGAGTTCTCAAATTTTATGAAGCAACCTTCCATGCACATCAAAATGAATCCAAGTATGATTATTGAATACATAAGCACAGCAGCAGTTGCTGTATAGGCAAAAGGAAAATAGAAGGAACAACTGAAAGCAGCTCTTTCCAGTGCCTGCAGTGTACTTGACTTACTGTGTGTGTTGGAATAAATATCTGTGTGTGTATCTATACATATATGTATATGTACATAAAATTTATACAGTAGCAGCTTAGTTTCCCAGCTTCAAAAGCCTTCCCATTTTCTCACCTGTGAGAGTAGCTGTAGTTTGGCAGCTCTGCTGCTCGCGTGTTCTGTTGTGTTGTGCTGTGCTTGAGCTCTGGCTGGCATGAAGGTCAGATGGTGCCTGAAGACCCCATTCCAGGGTTAAAGTGCTGGGTGAATTTGTGCCTGCAACAGTTTGTTACTATTCTGATTTTTAACGTTAATAGTAGCTATGCCAAAAGATGGTCTTTGTCATGCTCTTGTTGCTGCTTTCCTGCACTGAAATTTCAAAACCTATGCATCTAGGCACTGAAGCCCATTTTGCATAATTACCATTGGAGCCACTTAGTTGCCATGGACGTGAATAGAATCGTAGAATCATTAAGGTTGGAAAAGACCTCTAAGATCATCGAGTCCAACCGTCAACCCAACACCACCATGTCCACTAAACCATGTCCCTAAGCGCCTCATCTACTCGTCTTTTAAATACCTCCAGGGATGGTGACTCAACCACTTCCCTGGGCAGCCTGTTCCAATGTTTCACCACTCTTTCAGGAAAGAAATTTTTCCTCACGTCCAATCTAAACCTCCCCTGGCGCAACTTGAGGCCATTTCCCCTCGTCCTATCGCTAGTTACTTGGGAGAAGAGACCGACACCCACCTCGCTACAACCTCCTTTCAGGTAGCTGTAGAGAGCGATGAGGTCTCCCCTCAGCCTCCTTTTCTCCAGGCTAAACAACCCCAGTTCCCTCAGCCGCTCCTCATAAGACTTGTTTCTCCAGACCCTTCGCCAGCCTCATTGCCCTTCTCTGGACACGCTCCAGCACCTTGATGTCCTTCTTGTAGTGAGGGGCCCAAAACTGAACACAGTATTCGAGGTGCGGCCTCACCAGTGCCGAGTACAGGGGCACGATCCCTTCCCTACTCCTGCTGGCCACACTATTTCTGATACAGGCCAGGATGCCATTGGCCTTCTTGGCCGCCTGGGCACACTGCCGGCTCATGTTCAGCCGGCTGTCGACCACCACCCCCAGGTCCTTTTCCGACAGGCAGCTTTCCAGCCACTCTTCCCCAAGCCTGTAGTGCTGCATGGGGTTGTTGTGGATGAAGTGCAGGACCCGGCACTTGGCCTTGTTGAACCTCATACAGTTGGCCTGGGCCCATCGATCCAGCCTGTCCAGGTCCCTCTGCAGAGCCTTCCTACCCTCGAGCAGATCAACGCTCCTGCCCAACTTGGTGTCGTCTGCAAACTTACTGAGGGAGCACTCGATCCCCTCATCCAGATCATTGATAGAGATATTGAACAAGACCGGCCCCAGTACTGAGCCCTGGGGAACACCGCTCGTGACCGGCTGCCAACTGGATGTAACTCCATTCACCACAACTCTCTGGGCCCGGCCCTCCAGCCAGTTTTTGACCCAGCGCAGAGTCCACCTGTCTAAGTCGTGAGCTGCCAGCTTCTCTAGGAGAATGCTGTGGGAGACGGTGTCAAAGGCCTTCCTGAAGTCCAGGTAGACCACATCCACAGCCTTTCCCTCATCCACTAGGCGGGTCACCTGGTCATTAGAAGGAGATCAGGTTGGTCAAGCAGGACCTGCCTTTCATGAACGTGTGCTGGCTGGGCCTGATCCCCTGGTTGTCCCGCGCATGCCTTGTGAGCACCCTCAAGATGAACCGCTCCATCATCTTCCCCGGCACTGAGGTCAGGCTGACAGGCCTGTAGTTCCCCAGATCCTCCTTCCGGCCCTTCTTGTAGACGGGCGTCACATTGGCAAGCCTCCAGTCGTCCGGGACCTCCCCCGTTAACCAGGACTGCTGATAAATGATGGAGAGTGGCTTGGTGAGCTCCTCCGCCAGCTCCCTCAGCACTCTCGGGTGGATCCCATCTGGCCTCATAGACTTGTGAGCATCCAGGTGGCGTAGCAGGTCATTGACTGCTTCCTCTTGGATTATGGGGGGTTCATCCTGCTCGCCATCCCTGTCTTCCAGCTCAGGGGGCTGAGTACCCTGAGGATAACTGGTCTGCCTGTTAAAGACTGAGGCAAAGAAGGCATTAAGTACCTCCGCCTTTTCCTCATCCTCGGTGACAATGTTCCCCCTTGCATCCAATGAAGGATGGAGATTCTCCTTGGCTCTCTTTTTGTCATTAATATATTTGTAAAAACATTTTTTGTTGTCTCTAACGACAGCGGCCACATTGTGTTCTAGTTGGGCTTTTGCCTTTCTCCTTTCTTCTCTGCACGACCTAACGAGATCCCTGTGCTCTTCTTGAGTTGCCTGCCCCTTCTTCCACAAGCGGTAAACTCTCCTTTTTTTCCTGAGTCCCAGCAAGAGCTCCCCGTTCAGCCAGGCCGGTCGTCTTCCCTGCCTGTTCTTCTTACAGCATACGGGGACAGCCTGCTCCTGCACCTTTAAGACTTCCTTCTTGAAGATCGCCCAGCCTTCCTGGACCCCTTTGCCCTTCAGGACTGTCTCCCAAGGGACTTTCTCAACCAGCGTCCTGAACAGGCCAAAGTCCGCCCTCTGGAAGTCCATGGTTGTGGTTTTGCTGCCCCCCCTCGTTACTTCACCAAGAATCGAGAATTCTATCATTTCATGGTCGCTAAGCCCAAGACGGCCTCCGACCACCACATCTCCCACCAGTCCTTCTCTGTTTGTAAACAGCAGGTCGAGCAAGGCACCTCCCCTGGTAGGCTCACTTACCAGCTGTGTCAGGAAGTTGTCTTCCACACACTCCAGGAACCTCCTAGACTGCTTCCTCTCTGCCGTGTTGTATTTCCAGCAGATGTCTGGGAAGTTGAAGTCCCCCATGAGAACAAGGGCTAGCGATTGAGAGACTTCTGCCAGCCGCTTGTAGAACACTTCATCCGCCCCTTCATCCTGGTTGGGTGGTCTATAACAGACTCCCAGCAGGATATCTGCCTCATTGGCCTTCCCCCTCATCCTTACCCATAAACACTTGACTGTGTCATCATCACAATCATTGAGCTCTAGACAATCGAAACACTCCCTAACATACAGGGCCACCCCCCCACCTCTCCTTCCTCGCCTGTCCCTTTTGAAGAGTTTATAGCCATCCATTGCAGCACTCCAATCGTAAGAGTCACCCCACCGTGTTTCTGTGATGGCGACTAAGTCGTATCTCTCCCGCTGCACAATGGCTTCCAGCTCCTCCTGTTTGCCGCCCATGCTGCGTGCGTTGGTGTAGATGCACTTGAGCTGGGCTATTGATTTTGCCCCAGCATTGGCATGCCACCCCTAGGCTCATCTCTAGTGAGCCTGGTTTTATCTCCTTCCCCCTTTGAACTAGTTTAAAGCCCTCTCGATGAGCCCCGCCAATTCATGAGCAAGAATCCTTTTCCCCCTTGTGAGACAGCTGGATTCCATCTGTCGCCAGCAGGCCCAGTGCCATGTAAACCTCCCCATGATCAAAAAAGCCAAAATTCCTCCGATGGCACCAGCCCCTGAGCCACGTGTTGGTCAGGTGTGTTTTCCTGTTCCTTTCAGTATCCTTCCCTGCCACTGTGGGGATTGAGGAAAACACTACCTGTGCTCCCAATCCTTGAACCAGTCGCCCCAGTGCCCTGAAGTCCCTTTTGATCACTGCAGGACTTCTCTCTGCAACCTCATCACTGCCAGCCTGTATAACCAGCAGCAGGTAGTAGTCAGAAGGCCGTACCAGACCAGGGAGTTTCCTAGTAATGTCTCTGACCTGGGCCCCAGGGAGGCAGCAGAGTTCCCTGTGGGATGGGTCTGGTCGGCATATTGGGCCCTCAATACTTACAGTCAGATAGCAAGCCTGCTTCAAAACACCTAAAGCAAGAGGCGAATGACCCAGAAGTGGTTTTCACCAGCTTATGTCAATCAATTTGTAGCTCAGCAGTTTCCTTCTGCAACTCTGTTGTTCTCGTGCTGAATTATAAGGCTGGTTTTTCCTTTATTGTCATTTAAATTTTTTAGCTTTTGATTTGGTTTAATCAGACCCATCAGCTTACTTCCAAAAATACGCAAGCATCCCAGTGGTGCATCATGTACAGGCATGTTAAATCTATTTTTCATTTAATTCTATCATGGATAATCGTAGGTATGATAAAGTTTGTGTTATTGTCAAGTATTAATGTCACTTCTGTAATCCCACTAAGTTCCTTTTTCTTATTTTTTTTCTTGCTACAGCCTCCAGCTGGTTCTACCAGGGGTTGCGTCATGTGAAATATGGGACAGAAATAAACGCAGTTTTTGTCTGAAATATTAAAGGTCTGCACTAAAAAGTTGTCTCTTCACAGAAATTTTAGTAGTCTTATTATAATCTAAACTGATTTAAGTGTAGTTCTTGATAGTTTATAATTTGATTATTGAACACTTACTTGTCTGTGTAATGCTCCAATCCACCTCTTCATAGTTGATGCATCCCTTAGCACAAAAGAGACACGTAAATATAACAATACCAGCCACTTATCAATAGGTATTGTTACAAAAGATGCTTAAAAGTTAGTGGAAGTAACACTTAATAAAAATGAAATAATCAAATCCAGATTTGGCAACACAGATGCTGTTGTGTAAGTTTGTAAGTTCAGACTCAAATTAGTTATTTAAATAATTGATACGGTATTGGGATTCTAGTTCTTGTTTTGTATAATGAGCATTAGCCATATATGAATAAATAACGCGGCTCTGCTAACCCCAATGTTGGTGCCTTGCACCAGTTTAATTGAGAGAAAAAAGAACAGAAATAGTAATTTTGGCAATACATTTCACCAGTGAAAGCTAAGCGTATCAGTTTTTGCTAAAAAGTGTGATTCCGATCCTTGTTCTACCTTCAATTGCTTAATTTCATTTTATTTTCCTTTGGGCATTATTTGAGTACTTAATTTATCTCCAGGACTCCACTGGAATATTTCTGTAGCAGACAAATTATTTGTCAGATAGCTTTTGATGGGAGCCTTTCTCTTATTACTCCCAAATGACTTCCCTGTAGGCTTTTTATATTCTTTTTAGAAAGTCCCAGGGACCAAAAGAGTGCTCTGGGGTTGAGACTGACTTCCTTACTGCTGCCTTTGGCTGGGGAGAAGCTCTCTAGGAGAAGCCTAATCTTTTAAAGAAAACTCCCAGTTCAGTGAGGGTCTTGGTTCCTTTCCCGTTCCTCCGGTAATTAAATTTGTAAGCATCCAAAAAGATACAGAATATAGATCTCTTGAACTGGGTACCAATTTGTTGTGACTTGAGTTTATAGATCTTACACTTATTGGGCGTATTCAGCACACCAAATCAAAAGAATCTACCGAATGCATGAACAGTAAGTGGTACCTTAGAGGAAAGACAAAATTCTGCTCTCTTGCTGGGAGAAACGGAGAGGGGAGAGCTGAAAGCTATTGCTGCAACTAGCACGGGCACCTGTGTGCTTGCTGCATTCAAATAAGTGCATCTATGTTTAGTCCATAACAACTTAGTTACTGTGCAGCCCCCACTTCAAAAGGTTTTCTGCTCTGTCAGGTAACAGAACCAACCACGCAACATTGTGGGCTGTGTGAGGTATTGTCTGGGCTCAAGTTCAAGGAGCTAAAGCTTGCATCAGACAGGAGCGTGAACACTGTTCATGTGGAACACAGCTTCTGCTGCTGAGGCCGTTGACATCACCAGTAAGGGTTTTGGCCATTTTCTAGATCTTATACATCACCAAATACTGTCAGATCAGTTAATAACAGCAAAGTAGCAATTAACAGTTTTTATAATACACGATAGAAGAGGGGCATTTTGAGTGAAAATGAACTTCTTAGACCTAGGGTAGCGAAGGGATTATTCTTTTGCACTGCAAGACTCTACAGGCCTGAGGTGGATGGATTCTCAGGATGAGGGTAAAAAACTGTGGTTAGGAGATTATAAATGTGGAGAAGGCCTTTTCCTACCATACTGGTAGGATTTCTCTGAAATTGTCCTTGGAGGATTTTGCTGTCTGAGAGATGACCCATAAATGCTTGTTTTCTTTACAAGGCAGAAAAACTCAGTTCTGTGTTGCTTGTGGAATGGACCTGTGAAGCATGATGGAGATCTGGAGGAGAAAGGGTTATGTGTGGGGAAATGGATTTGCTGCTGTTTCCCTCTCTTTATTTTTCTCCCTCTCAATCCAACCTAAATTTGCGAGTGAGGCCTTGCCTCTAGCTATTCCCCTGTATTGAAGCCACTGCTGGCTGGTCTCTTTGCTTGCCCCATTTGCACCCCTCCACCCCGACTTCGTCCCAATTCTTTTTTGCTCTCTGGTTCCTGGGTCTATAGGGGTTTCAGGATTGAGTTAAGTTTGGGAACTGGCTGCCACTCCAGGTAAGGCCAGGGCCCTCCTTTCCTTTTGAACTGTCCTTTGTATTAGTTCATTTTATTTTTTTTAAGGCATCTAAGAATCAGAATAGATCTCTGCTCAGCTGGCTGTTCAACAAAATATATGACATTCACTTGAGCCCAGCAGTAGTAGTAAGCTAAATTGTTCACTTTGCTGCTTGGTGGTTTTCTGTGCTTCTTTTGTGTGTTATCTGTAAATGTCATCATTGATAATTTTGTGTTTTCTCCACTGCCTTGGCAGAGTTGTGGACAGAGGAGGAGTTAGGGCAAGGTGGGAAACGGGTTCCCTGGAACAATGTGTGCATCTTTGTCCTCCTTTACAGCTGCATGTTGAGGCCCATCAGAGTTGTTTTTAATCCATTTATTATGTCATTGCAGTGCTTTTGTTTTCTAATCAAGATGGCCTGAGGTGCCAAGTAACCAAGTCTGAGATTCCCACTGAAAAACTGCATAATGATTTATTTTGACAAGATCTATTTACCATGAAATCATGACCAGTTATGCTAATTTTACTGTCGCTTTCAGTTCATTATTAGATAAGCCCTTATTAGCTTTTCCAGCACTTTTTACCAGGAGTGCTCTGACAGGCCTAAAATTGCATGGCTTTCAAGTTTTGGCACTTAATAGATTTTTTTTTTTCTCTCATCCCCTGGGACCATTCCTGCTCAGAATTTGTCATATGCAACAACACTAGACCAAATGAACAAAGCATGCTGTTGCTCAAAACTGAAGATTGTTTAGGCACAGATGTACTCCAAGTCATTATGATATAAGAATTTTTTTGAAGTGGTTTAGGATACTTTGAACTCAAATTAGTTTCTGAAGAGTATTCCAGCAGTTCCCTTGCCCCATGTATTTGAGTTTTTTCTGCAACAATCTGACATTGATACTGACTGACAAGTTTGAGTAGTGAGGCTCTGTCTTTTCTAAGACTATAAGTGCTAATATTTTGTAAACCAAATTATTTGAAAAGGCTTGTTCAGCACCTTCACTAGAGGAAAAGTTCTCCCTACTTGACTTAAAGTGAAATGTTGATTACCAGTGCTCTTTCTGGTGGCATAATGTAGCCTCTTCATTTAGCCTCCTCATTTAGCCTCCAGTCCTCCTTGCTCAGGTTTGACACAGGCATTAGCATAAAACTAGTGTTACCACTAGATGTATCTGTTTCTTTAATAAGCCATTGACTACCACTTGTTAAAGAGAGAAATCTTTTATGACTTTTCTGGGTGATATAAAGTACATGTTATCTAACTGCTCTTTGATGACTACAGTTACTTGTAGGAAGGGCGATTAAAAAATCGTGCTTTTTTTATCTCGCAGTCTGTACTATTCTACTGCTTTCCATGTATGGAACTAGTAAGAGCTCTAGGATTCTGGAAAAAATAATGTTTTGGTTTGTTTTATTTTTAATTGAGGGATCAGCACTAATAACACCTCACTTAATTTTCTATATGTAAATCTGAAAAATTTATCAGAGATTTTCCTGTGTGAACATAGGTATTTTGACCTGTGACGAATTGAAATGCTCAGCTTCAATAAATTAGCTATACATGGTCATCAGTTGTTTTTATTTAAGAGAAAATAATCTGTTGCCTTATAAATACTGAAAGCATATGAACATCTACTTTGTTTTTACTCAAAAATATCTGAAACAGAATCGTAAGGCCATTACTAAAGTGTTTACAACAAAGACAAGTCTTAAATGTTAGATGCAAAGGGTATTTTTAGAAGCAGGCACTTTATCAGTTCAAAGATGTGGCAGTTGCAATTTCTTCAAAACTTTCATACACTAAGGTAAGAAAATCAAATTTGTGTTTGATGCTTTGCTTTGTATCTCTGTGCCAGGAGACATAAACCAAGAGATTCTCCAAGTCCAAAACTGGCTAGTTCTGACAGAGACAAGGGAAAGGGATGTGTCATTTATGCAGTGAGAAACTGGGAAGGAGGCGGAGAGAGATTTCCCAGCGGAAGTCTGAAACGGAGTTTAACTGCAGACCTTGAAGTCAACCACAAGCACCAAGGTAGTTCCTTTCTCTGTTCATATATGAATAGCAAAGTATCAAATGGGTGTCATAGTTTCCTTTAAAAATGAATGGGTAAACACTTCAGAAGAGTTGAAAGTTGGCTGGGGCATCAAGCTCGAAGGGATTGATTGTTGTTGAGTTGTTTTGATGGCAATTAGATGATGGAAGCAAATAGGTTTCGGTTGTCAGACAAAATAAAAAGAGGGCAGTGGACAGAGATTTCAATCTGAACCTCTCAAGTTGTACATTATGAGAGAAGATTTCATTCAGAGGGTGGGACAGCACTGGAACAAGTTGCTCACAGGGTTGTGGCATCTCTGTCCTTGGTGGTTTTCAAGACCTCTCTAGAAAAACGCTACAAATGACCTAGTTTGGTGTTGGCTGTGGTGAAGGTTGCTTTAGAAATGTCCCTTCCCACCCGTACTGCTACAATTCTGTAAATGCAAAAAATTTAAGAAGTTCATAGACATCTCTTATTTCACAAGGGGGGGGGGGACACCAACTCAAAACACCCAAAAGTTTTCGAAAAGCTTTGTTCATACATAACATGGCAAAAGAGAACTATCAGGTATTCTGTGCTTACTGTTTATTTTTCACAGACTATTACATTCCACACAGTTATGATTTTATTTATTGAATTAGTATTTAATTTAAGTACCTCTTAAAAAAAAAAAAAAAGAAAAAGAAAAATTACTTCCCAGCCTTGAAAGAGCATCCCCTGCTCTCCCCGGCAGTTTATGTGTTTAGATTTCAGGTCAGCCTGTCTGTAATACTTGCCCATACCCAGTTCCGAATTTTATTTGTTTAATGGTATTAGTATTGCACTGTCACAATACGCAAAATTTGCAGCTTTAATCAACTGCAACTAGACGTTTAGTTACCAGTGTGTCTGAACTTACCTTCACTAAGAGGCAATTCATTTCTACATAGGTGTTTCTCTAATGCTTATTTGCCAAAGCAGTTATACAATATACAAGATGTAGCGGTGCCTCAGATGATGGTGGTTTTCTTCCTAGTTCTGCAGATCTTTCAGCTGGTGCCCGAGACAGCTGTCTGTCTTTTAAGGTCATACTGCAAGTATTTATTTACTTTTATTGGGCTGCTTTGCTTCTTGTTTGCTTCCGCATTATACAGCAGCAACTGTCTTTCTTCCAGTAGTTTTAATTAATGTGGATGCATTTTAAGAAGCCTATTTCACACTGTGGTAACAAATAATCATAATTTTTTTGTGTTCTCAGTGACTGTTTTTAACATCTGCTTGGACTTAACAGTTTGCGGGTATTATAGACAGAACTCGTGAGGCTGAATTTTTAGAAGATACGAGTGAAACTGAGCTTTTTGTGGCATCTAAAACAGTACAGCAAAGTGGGGAAATATAAGAGGAGTAGATGTCAGTCTGCCATGTAGTGTGAACTGACCTTGAACTGTCAATATCTTGATTAAGTAAATGCTAGTTAATATAGAAGTTGTGCATGTCTAACCTGACAGTTCTGTGCTGGAATTAAGTGCAGTTGCAAATCACAGACCTTTCACACGCATTTACTGTTCTAGAAGTTCTAAGCTGTCAAACAGACTAAAAGGATCAATAGTATTAGCTGCTTTCTTCATTCTTCAAACAAGCCAAAGTATTAGGGTTCAAGTTACTGCTTGCTTTTATTGCTGTTTTGAAAACAACTATTGTAACACCACTGGGATGCTGCAGAAGGGCTGACAAATTTGATTTTTGCTAGGAAATCCATTGCAAATTAGTAACAGCACAGGCATACTCATTGCCAGTATTCATCTTGCAGTTTCTTCAGTCCAATTGGATTAACTTAATTGCATGTGATTACAGAGGTATCTAAGGTTGGCTTGTTTTACATGGTAGTCTGCAGGTGCTTTTTAGCTAACTTGGCTGCCTGTGGCAATATTGTTTGGTGTCAGCCACTAGGGCAAATTGCCAGAGCCTTTCTGGAGTGCATAAGCTGTATGCATCTGTATATACTTTATCCAGTGTTCTTACTTGTAAATATTAAAATAGATTTCATAAGGCGTCTGATTTAAATCTTCCTAATGGTACTTCATTGGTAATTTATGTTTGAGAGAGGGATTTTGGTCAGGGTTTATTAGCTTCAATTATTGTTTTATTGTGGAAGCTTTTTGTTAAAATTTTGCAGGCACTGTAGTTACTGGTATCTGAAATCACTTCAGTTCATTAACAGTAATGAATAAAATCATAAATATAGCAGTATAATGATACCTTATTGCAACAAGCTAGATTACAATCTTATTTACAGGTAGGCATAAATGAATTGTAGGAGTACAACTCAGATAATACATAATCTTCTGGGTTTTGAGAAGATTTTCTGTTTTTAAAAAAAATTACTCTTCAACACATACGTAGGTGTTTAAGTGCAGGGCATTCCCTGCACTGGTATGCTTTGTATTCTTAAAGTTTGACATATGTGTAGGTATTGACTAGATGAAGCTATAGAGAGAGCTTGTAGTTCACTGTTTGCCTGCCATAGCTATGGTATTTGCAAGTTGTTTTAGATGTGGGAAAGTGCTTGGTTTTCTCCCCATTAAATTATCTAAACTAGATGAATGTCTTTACTTTGCATTTAAGTGTTAAAGCTGTAATTTTAGTTACTTCTACAGTGTGCAACTACATTGGCATTTCAAGGTGACACATAGCAGGCAAGGGGTCTGCTATATTATCAAATGCCTGTTATATGACATGTATGGAAGCTCCCTTGCTTTTGTGGAACATAAGCTTAAGGAGAACGCACAGAAGAGCTGTCATTAAAAATGTAAGCATAGTGGTTTAGTAAAATGCAGGTTAATGTTCAGACTGCAGACTGATTCAACAGTTTGTCTCAATTCTGACATGAATTTTTACATAAAGTAAAAGCCAGAGGTTTCTTCTAAACAACTGTGCAGTGGTTAGAGTTGTATGTAACTGCTAATTTTCACCTCACAAGTGGTGAGTAAGAATAATAATTTTCTGTCTGCAAAAACTGCTTTTAGTTTCCAAAAATTTCAGTGCTTTAGCTGAAAATACTGGTCTTTCTCTAGCTATGTAGTTTGCTTCCGTGAAGTCATTCAGCTGTTAGCTTAACATAAGATTCCTAATAGGCTGTTTCTTGTGATGCCAGTCTCCTGTGTGTATTTTTGTCCATCAGTGATCAAGTAGACTGTTGGCACACCGGATTTGTCACTCCATTCATACAATTAGCATTCATGCTGCCATTTTGCTCAGGGAGAATGATAATGCTTCAAGCACTAATTACCTATCTACTGTTCCTAGGAGATGCAAACAATGAAGCAGTAATAAAACTAGGTTTGACAGTGCTATTTAAAGTAGTTTCAAAATTCCTCTGAATTTTTACTTTAAAGTAGCTTAATGATGTATGGTCAAGGCTATTGCAGGGGGCTAGTATGACAGGCTTTGCCTCAGTACGTCAGCTGTTAATCATCACAGAGTCTTCTGGGGGGGGGGGGGAAGACAGCTATATGTTTCAATACTATTTAAAATTTACATGCCGCTTTTAGGGTAATACCTCATGTATCTCTAGAGGAGTAATGAAGTTGCAAATTGTCTAATCATTCTAATGCATGCATATGGCAATTCTGTTTGGCAAATCTGCAATCAAACCATTGATTTGGTTTAGCTAATGCTAGCTAATCATGAAGGGTTAGATTTTCAGCTGTGACTGAAGGGCTCTGTGAGCAGCTTTCTGTGGGTGACAGATTGGTAAAAGCAAGAAGCTGTGAAAACAAAGCTGTGCTTTCCTCCTTTGCACTGCAGTGTTACTGTTAAAGCTGATTTAAATGATCCCAGCTGGCTGCTACCAGAGACATCTGTCTGTGAGCCTGCAATGGTGAGAATTCAGTGTTACTTAGTCCTAGTGCACGTGTCCTGGGGAAATGAAGGTCTGCCAGGTGATGTTCCTTGGAGATTCCCATAAAACCACTGTCAGTCCACCAAACTCATAGGTTTTTATTGTAGTTGGAAGATAATTAACGTAAGGACCCATGACCAGTTTAGGTAGGTAAATGCCTCGAGCAGTTGTGTTACTTTGAGTAGCTGTGTTACTCTGCTTTTCTTATGGAAGGCCAAAGATTCATGGCCCTGTATACCCATCAGCAAATCTACAAGAGGGAATTTGCTGTGACCTTTGATGGCATCTATAGCCACTGTATTTCTTAGGCTGTTTGGTTTAGCATTGCTTTAAACTGTTACTGCTACTTAATGTGTGTTCCGGATGCTTGTGTCTGTCATTGTGTGCTGACCCAAATTTCTATAAATAGCATTGAGTTTTACTCTAGAGAAAGAGTATCAATGTCCTGGAATCATCTGTTATTCTCAGTATGAAGTTACTAATACTGAGTTAGCATCATACTTGATACACGCACTCAAGTAGTTTACAGTTCTCTCGCACTCCTCTCAGCTCCTTTGCTGCCAAGGTTTTTGTCCAGATTTTGCATGAAAACCAACCTCTCATCCCCTTCCTCCTAGTTTAGCTTATCTTACTTTTGAGTCTACAGTAACTACGATCTCCATTTGTGCATGATGACTTTCCTCCGTTCTCTGGTTTCTTTTAGGAAAGCAGTTGAGCATTACAGGAAGTCTCAAAACTCTTAGACCATAGATGTTACGCACCGAAGCCTGAAGAAGAGAAATCCTAAGTTTTATGGTATTCTTCACAATATGACACCAATGTACTGTGTCTGGTTGGTGGTCTAGTACCCTTACTGATTTCAGCCACATCAGTATACCCTAAGGAGGAGGACTCTCTATCAGATTAATAGGTCTAGAGCTCGTTTGAATACTGCAGCTTTGGCCAGCAGTTAAAGCCTTTATGGACATTGCTAGCAGCCAGGGAAAACTGACCAAGCATGGTTTAGTTTTAAATATGGCTTTTAGGAGGATACTGCACTTAGCAAGTAGGTCAGTATCTTTTCTGTCAACGCTCATTTGTGGCTAGCTTTAAGGCTTCATAGCTATCAGCAGCCCACAAATTTCTATCCCTAAATACTAATGAGAAATAATAGATACTTGAAAAAGGTAAAGCCCTGCAGTGGATGGTTTATGCCATGTTACTCAAGTTTCTTTTTAACTGAGGATATTTGGTGGTAGACTTCTGTGCCATGAAAAAATGACAGATAAAATGTGTGTTGTCCCAATGAGTCAAAGAAATTACCCCCCTAATAATAGTAATTACGTTGTGCATCTGTGATGTTCTGCATGCTTAAGACTAGAGATATTAGCTAATTAATCCTTTCAACACTGCTGTGCAGTTGATATAGCTGGTACTGTTATCTTCCTTTTGTAAATGAAGGGAAAAAATAGAAATGTTGACTGATGTGCTCAGCAGCACAGAGCAAACTCAAACCTCAGAAGTTTATTCCGCTGCACTGCAGTGCCTTGAAGGCACAAGCAAAATGGAGGTCCACCTAGGAGCATTGCTGCAGAGGCAGACAGTTAAAAATCCTAGCTGCTGTTGCCCCCATTGTTTTTTTTTGTTGTTGTTTGGTTGGTTGGTTTTTTTAGAACTACATTACCTACCAAAATAGTTGGTCTTAAAATGATGGTAGAGAGGACAGCTCTTGTGGCCCAAGAGCTGTAAAAACAGCTACTGATGGACACAAATTCAGCTTTCAACCTTCAGCAGTGCTGGTGACTTGTTACATGGATGTGAATTATGACAGGGTACACTTTGTCTGCCAGCTACTCAGGAAGGAAAAGCAGCTGTTGGTAACTGCCAACTGTGCAGCTCATTTGATATATAATTCATTCATAGAGTGAATGAACAATCAGAGTGTTGATACAGCATCTTCTGTGGAAACAGTTGAGCTATGGTTCTCATGTTAACTGTGTTGGCCACAAAAGTTGATGCTAACTGAACTCGAGGTGTTACTGCATAATGTCCTAAACAAATGAATTTCTTTCAGCACTTCAGGCAGTAGATGTTTCATGTTCATCTACTGTTTGAACGCTGTAAAGGATGTGTAGATTAATGTGGTTACTAACATTGCATCTTGATAATCTGATGATAAACGTGCTGCATCTTGTATGGAGTTTCATATAACTAGATTGGCTTTGGAAAGTGTCAGCTGTTTGTAAAATCCCAAAGATAAATAAGTAATCCTTGCTTTCACAGCATTAACTATATTTTTGTAAGCAGTTTTGCTGACCCAGCTCACGTACACAATGTGCCAGAAAAGCTCATGTGCAGAAGGCTGATTTCCTCTATCACACCCCTCCTCTGCTCTTCCAGTTCAAATGTCTTAGAAAGCCACCTAGCTGTTTCTGTCATGCTGCAGTGTGGTGGAACAAGGGAAAACGTGTATGCTTGAAGCACATCTAAAAGCTTGTTATGTTTGTTGGAACAACCTTCTCGGTTCCTGAGAAACAAAGCCTTCACATTATATGTGTCTGTATGGTCTGCTGATAGTTCCAAAGTTATGCGTGCTCTAATTGATGTTCTTGGATCTTTTTTGTGGTAGCAAATAGACATCACTGGCGTCTTTCAGTGTCTAATTTTTGCTCCTTGGCAGCCAGCACAAAATATGCTGATGTTGTGCAGTACTGTGCATTACTTCCCTTCTTACACTCAGAGAGTACTGAGCTTATTTATGTCAGTAGATAGTGTAAAAGGAAAGAGCATAGAAGAACATCGATCTGAGAGGCTGTCAGTCTTTGAAACCTCAGCTGATGCTTTCCTACTGTGCTGCATCATGGACAAAGTTGTTGGTCATGGCACTGACAACACTTTTGGTCTGGGTTCTCACTGCAGTTTTAAATGCGTTTTTTCCTTCTCATTTGTCAGTGTCTCTCCAGTAATTTTTGACCCCGTCATCCATTTCTGATCAGTTTTGACACAGGAGTAGAGATCTCAAAGCTGGTTTACTTACTTTGAAGGAAAATTGCAGCTGGCTGTAGAAAACATACTCAAATTAGCATTGCCGATGAGAGAGAAACTGCGGTGTGGGTTCAACAGTTACTGGCTGTATTTAACTTGTGTCTAACCATTTGGAATGAGTAGCTCTGAACCAGCCATGCTTTATGCCACCTCTTAACCGATGGTAATTTCTGGATGTCAGAGGGAGCTGAGAATACTAGTTACATTGAGGGAGTTTAGGAGATGTGTAGGGGAAGTTAGAATATTGCATTAGATAAATTCATGAGGGTCGTAAGGGTAGTTGGGGATATTGTAAGGAAAGGTTGGAGCAGGTCTCTGAAGTCTGGTATCCTAATTTTTCATCACTTGGAAAACATTAACTTCTTTTTTTAGTTAATGAGTGTGAAGGGAAATTGACTCTTGATTGAACTGCCTGTCTATTTTCATAGCTATTAACTTTGTGCTGTAGAATGTAAAGCTACCTTCACAAGCAGCATTACCAAAATAACACAACCTTTAAACTGAAGCAATAAATACTATTTATCTTTAAAATGGCACTTTTCCCTTTTCCTCATTTTCTGAATTATTTTTGATGAATGGTCCCTTAAGCAGCCTGTTTGGCTCATGAATGCCAGTGGATATAGATTAATAACCGCATACGGGTGAGCGCTTCTGATACTCTTTTTCTTTTGTGTGCGCTAGACTGCCTGGCCCTGCTCTGACGCACTGCTTTTGGATGCTGATGTGAACAGAGATGCTTTTAAAGAACTATTGAATGGGTTTGTATTGCTAATGATTTTTCTGTTACTTGAAATATTTTATTGAATTTCTTTTTAGTTTTTTGGCAGTTTGAAGGTTGGGAGATTATCTGTCAGTAGGCATGTGATCTGTAAACATGTAGCAAATTTCTAGGTCTTCACTTTGAATTCATTCTCCCCAGGTACAGGACTTCACACTTCCCCTTGTTGAACTTTGGAATTATTAATTACCCCATGATTTTGGGCTGTCAGCCTTGTCGTCCAACCTCAGGTTTGCAGCCCTTACTGAGGGGTGTTGTCTGGTGTGGTGGGACACCCCAGCTGCCTTTTTTTTCTGTATGTTGTCACAGATTATACTCCTGTTAACAAGACGCTTTTTCTTGTAATTAGAGTAGAATCATAGAATCATTTAGGTTGGAAAAGTCCTTTAAGATCATTGAGTCCAACTGTAAACCTAACACTGCCACGTCCACCATGAAGCCATGTCACTAGTCGCTGCATACGTGTGTCTTGCCTAGTGCTGAGACTCTCAGTCTTTCAGCTGTCCTTTCTAGCGGAGTACCACTTCTGAAGCAGTTTGCTGGATCTGAACAGAAAAGATAGTTTGGGGAATTTTTTGTTGTTTTTTTTCCCCCTGCCAAACCAGCTGTTTACTGCTGCAGAACAACCAAGCCCGGGGAAGAGCCAGCACTCCCAAATTGGTGGGGACTTAGGAATTTGATTGAAAATACTAGTTAGCATTTGCTCTACTAGTGATGAACATACTCCAGTTTGCTAGAAAGCCCCCATAATGTGGTTGTAGAAATCTTGGAAAGAAGAAAGTATGTTAAATTTTACAGTGAGTGTTAATGTTTCAGAGGGCACATTGGTCACCAACAAGGCAACTGTGAAGATTTGAGTCTGACAAAGTCTTCACACAGGCTGTGACCCAGCCCAGGCAGCTTCTGACAGCTGCCTGCAAGTCTAAAGTGATGGAGGGTGTGCCACAGTGCTGAACTCAGGGAAAAATTTGTTCCTGAGAGAAAGCTGCCCAGCCTGCTACACTGCTCTGATCTGGTATTTTGTTATTTACCTTTTAAAAAGTGCCTGTGTTTATAAATTTTTCTGGATTCTGAAAAGAAAGTTTGTTAAGAATTGTTTTAATATTAACTGTGATACTTGTACTGTTTGGCAGGTCTGATTGATAGAACACTTTTTTTCCTTTTAATGTTTCAGTGAAATACAAGATTCTATGAAATGTGCTAATAAATAATTAAGGTTTTCTCTTGGTCTTCGTCCATATAGATAGCACTTTTTCCATGTAACTAGGCAAATTATTTGATCGTGCAAGGCAGTAATAACCAATATAGCTTTTTTGCATGTGGTGAAATTTGCCTCCATTCAGATACTCAGAATTTAAAGTAATTTTTCTCAGCTTGTGGATTTCTCTTCTTTTTTCCTGCTTTCAATAAGTTATGTTGCCTGTGACAATTTGTTTTGTTTCACATAAAAAGAGGATCTGTGTTAAAATAGCTGATTTTTTGTTGCTAATTAATAATATTATTGGGATATGTTACTGCTGGTTTGAAAGTGGGAGTATAAGAAGAAAATGAATTGTGATTCTGAACATCTGACATTTGTATCTACCATGGGGAAAGAATTCCCTTTATACCACTAATAATAAAGTAGTATATGTTTTGAAGGTGTATTCAAGTGGTGTGATTATTTTAGGATTGTAGCACTTACTATTGCATGAAAACCTTTCTCCCTTCTACCAGTAAAATTTTACATTCTAAACTGTCAAACAAAATACTGCTATGATTGCATTATTTTAAGAATGATGATGTAACCAATGTATGTTTTACTACTCCCTAGAAGAGGGTTTTTTTTCTTTAAAAGGAAAGATACTTTGTGTATAAAACCCCATGAGGTTAGATAATAATGGCTTATTATCCCCTAAAGCTTGTGCTTAGGGAGAGAAACACAACTTTACATAACTAGTGCTTAACTGAGTGTGAGAGACTAGGAATAAGCAATGTTCATTGCTCCCATATTGTAACAACAGAAATCTCTTTCAGTATATGAGTAGCAGAGACAATCAGACCTATTCCTAAGAGGGGAAGCAAAAATCAGTAATTGTAACATCATTTAAGAAAGCTTTTCACTTCTTCCTTAAGGCAATCTTTCTGTATGTAAATAGCTGCTGGTGTCAAAGCTGGGGCGCTCCTTTCCTTCGCTTTGTAGCCCAGAATTCATATGAAGGATTACGAGCAGGGCTGCAACTTTTCTGTTGAGTAATTCATATTGGATGGTAATGTAAAAACCCTGCAGTTTGTTTATAAATGTACATACCCTTATAAAGGCTGGGTTGCTTTCTACATTTCCATGTAGGGTACAGAGGAAAGGCCAGTGTGTATCTGCATGTAAGGTGAGGCAGCCTTTCACCTTGCCACAAAGCACATCTCCCATCAAGGACACTCCATCGTGAAAATTTTCAAATGTACTTAATCCAAGGGAGATGAGGTTTTCAGTCACAATAAAATAATCTGAAATGTAGGCAGGGTTCTTGAAGTTGTTGACTTTATTCATGTTTTCCAACTTATAGATGAATGCCTGTTGGTGCAGCTTTGCTGCCACAGTGGAGGAAAAGTTTGGCTGTTGTGTTGTCTGAAGTAGTCTGCGAGTCCTCCCTACTTTGTTAATCACTAGCCCTGCTGCACAGGCACCGGGGCAACACTGCCTCCAGAGAGCGAGAGGGAAGAGAAAGTTTTGTCTTGGATGTTGCCTTCTCCAGTAAAGCAGTGAAGTGATTGCTTTTTCAATAGGGTATGTATTTGACTGTTATGTATGCTTTTATAGCCATGTGTAAATACACGGCTCTCATTTCTCTGAAATCACTCGAGTCTGTGATGAGGTTATGATAGGCCACTGGACAAAACATATTTAATTTCCCTTATCTTTCCAAGCCATCCAAAATCAATTTCTCCTTTAATGTTAATTAGGCAAAAGACAAATGTCCTGTAAACAAAACCACTTTGTGATTAACGTATTTATGCTTTGTTCTCACATGCTAATCAGGCATGAATGAGAAGTTAGGCCTTAAGTGTGTGATTGTAGGAGAAATGCAAACCTGTACTTCAGAGCAGTTGTTCTGTGAGCAACTTTTAGATCTTTTTGTATTGGAAATCTGTGCTGCAGGTCAGAATTCACAATTATCTATAGAGCTGGCACTGTGGTGGTACTCTGCTTTGGAGATGTTTTCTTACCAGTTTTGTCTAATAACACGTTCCATGAAGCCACAAGTTGTCTGCTAAGAAGAGATGAGAGGTACTGATGTATTTCATCGATCTGCTGCTAAACTAGAGAAATTTTTTTCTTCATCGCTTCTGTTTTTCCCTGCAGGATCTTGTTGACAAGAGCTACAGAGCTTAGGTGGCTTCTTGAGGGTCTTTTTGATGAGCTGCTGCTTTAAATGATTGCCTTAGCTAAACCAAAACATAGGTTCTGTATGATATCTGTACTGCTGCTGCTTTTGGACTCCACAGCTAATCTCTTTCTAAATTTGAGGTGCCCTTTGACAGAACTGCGTCGTGGTGTGCACACTAGAAAGCTCAGAGGAATTTTTGTGAGTGTCACAGTGCCCTGCGTGTCTGCTGCATGCTTGGTCAACCCTTTAAGTCTTAAAAGTCCTAATTGGCTGATGGAAGCCAATATCCCTCTTGGTGCATCATCTTTTGTATCTACCCAGTATGAGTTAAAATACTGACTTAAGTAACATGTTTGCCAAATAGCAAGAAAAGAGAGAGAGACAGAATCTTTGTTGGCATGGAGAACTGGGGAGCAGTAACATGCAAACAGGATGAGATGGAAAGTCCCCCCTTTGTAAGCCAAGAGGGGGAGAATAGTGAGATACACTGTGAATCCATGCTATGATTAAAAAAGAGGGATGGTGAACGAGCAGACCACACTTTGTCCTTGGTATCAAGCAAGGCATGTTGAGCCTCTCTGGGGTCTCTGATCATAGCTTTTGTTTCTTACTATGCTTGCTGGACTCTTAGCCTTCTCAGAAGAAAAGCTGAAGGAATCTACAAAGATAATCTGACAGTATTCTTTTTAAGCAGAAGAATATTTGAATGGTTTAGATTACTGAAGAGAACCATGCATTATAAAAAGAATGTGGGTTGTTTTTTAATTGTGATGATTCAATGACAAACTACTGTTAAAATTGAAGAGCTAAAATGCGGGTGAGCTGACACACAACATGATGCTGTGAGGTGTTACCTAGTTATTTATTTGGACTGATCATCTCAAAAACCTGAAGAGTAATTTGAGCGTGTAATCTCCGGTTTTCTTGTGGCTCTGCCTGAGCTACACACTTGCTTGCTCTGTAAGTCTACTTAGTGTAACAGAAACTTGCAGTGCTGGCTGGGAATTTTTTTTAGTGGGTAACATTCCTCATCCTCTCGCAGCCACTGAAGAATTGAACCATAGTGCGAATGGTGTTTCCCTAATTTAATAACATGAGAAAAGATAGGAGATTGTACCTGCTTTTATTTGTGTTTAACACAGTGGTTGATGAGTTGCACCAGTATGCCTTTCCCATGCTCAGACATGGGCAAGGATGTTTTTATGCAAACACTGACTTGATGTACATTACTTTATATAATCTTTTTGAGTTCAGTGACTCTGAGATCTGCCAACAAAGCTGTTAAGTAAATCCTAGATTTTTCAGTACTTGAAATACATCAGAAAACTGTTCTTTTATGATAAAGACTTTATTTTCCTCTCATTTCTTTCTCAAGCTGTCTGTTTTTATCTTTCTAGGAAGATAACAGTCCTTATTTTCTGGTAGCGGAACTGGATTTTCTGGGTTACATTGGTTTCCATTATTATGTCATGTACTTACCAGAGAATCTCTCCATCTTTCTCGCAAGCTCTCCATAGGTGATATAATTTCAAGTAATTTGAAAGAATGAGCTATTGGCAAAGCTGTGTTATGGTAGGATTTTTTATGCATATTCTATGGAACAATTTAGAAATTGCACCTGGCCAAGTTCAGCCACAGTGGCATTAAGTAGTTTTAGGATTTTCATGTCTGAATTCCAAATATCTCTTACTGAAACGTTTACAGGCTTTTTAGGAACACTTGTTACCTGGAGCACAGCTCCTTTGACTGCCTTGAAAAGCAAGTAATGATGAAAACAGTGTGCCTGTGTTTCTAACGCTGTTTTAGAATAGCACTATGAAATTCTGTTCTTTTAAGACAGATGGCAGAGGCGCTCGCTGCCACTAAAACGCAAGAAAAGAATTAATGCTTAATAAAAACATTTTCCCTCTCCTGACAGTGAAGCACATAAGGTTTCTATTAAATAGCCTATGAAATCAAGGTAATGAGGAGACAAAAGCATGTATGAGATGCTTGAAGTTAAAATCAGTATTTAGGTCCCCAGTAATATATAATTCCTCCTGTTTTACGTCTTTTCTTACGTAAGGTGATTCAAGTAATTTTTTCTATTTTCTTTCTCCATCTGTAAATCCTGGGGTTTTTTTTTACTCAGCAGAGTTGCGTTTGTATTCCTTTTTTGGCATATGAAAGTGTGAGGTTCGTATTCTTTGTTTTTGTGAACTGGCTCTGTCTGCATTGGAGATAAAGGCAGTGGAGCTTGCAGAGGTGTTTTTCATCTACGAGGTCTACATTCTTAAGTGGGGGTGGGAAACCTCACCCTGCCTACTACTTCAGGTATGAGGGTTTTATAGTGACTTTGTTCTAAAAGCACTTTACAAACTATATGGACAATATTTTTCTGCAATGAAAGCCACTCCAAGAAGAGAGCAGTCATTTTACAGCCCACATGAATTCTGTGGAGAGATCTGGAGGCAGAAAGTTAGCACCGGAGTTGGTACCAGCTTAGGGCACTGCTAAGAGGGTTGTTCTCGTAAATGTGCATGTGCGCAACAAGTGTTCCAGAAATTGGTGCCAGATCTTCCAAAGGAATACAAGCTCTGAATATGCTACCATTTTTTAAAAATGTGTTGCGAAACGCTTTGTTCTTGCTGCTGTATCCTTGAGCCATATGATTATAGGTCTCAGTGCTGTTTTTTCACACTCTTCCAGCTTATGGCTTTTTCCCTGCTCACATGTTAATGCGATGATTTAACGGAATAAAGTTTCATACTTCACAGCTGCATCTGGACATTCCCACAGCTTACATCAGTGCTGAAGTTGTCTTTAGCTAGACTTTCCTCTATGGCTGCTCTGGATTTAACCAGAGCCTGTTCCCTCTTCCTGTTTTATTGCCTCACTCATCTGACTGCTGGAGTCTTTACATGAGGAAGGCTCAGACTGCTGCTCCAAGGTCTTTTAGTGCATCTGTTGTCAGGGAGGTGTCCGAGAGTCCCACCTTGTCTTTCAGCAGCCATTCAGAACATTTACTTTCCTCTAAAAGATTGTTGCTTTTTGCTTGAAACTGTTTTGATACGTGCTGATGTTGGGTGCACATGCTTCTGGAGGAAGTGTGGTCTCCAGGGAAGCTCCTGATGTGTCCTATATACAAATCCAGTCAGGCTGTGCATTTAACAGATACCCCAAGCATGAGCAACTGCGTAGGACGGTGTCTAAATAGCCTTCCTTTTTTTGATAATTATTTTTATTTATCTAGTTTTTATTTATTATTATCCCCATTACTCAATCATGCTTTCAATGTGAAGGGTCTTTTCCCTAGGTTTTGCTTTCAGATAATGCCTTTGGCTGCCAGCTTGTAACATCAGGTGTTGAAGGGGACGAGGGTACCCGTCTCTAGTTCAACACCCCACATCCACAGAAAATTGAGTGATTCTCCATCTTGAAAGGCAGTGTAACTTCAACAACCAGGGAGGCTGATGGCCCAGCACTGCTGTGTCTGGTAGTGGCTAATTCAGGTCATCAGTGGGAAAAACCAAACAGCAACTTGTCAATGCCTCACAGTGATAAGGAGGCAGAAATCCGGAAGGAGACTGCAGTCGCACCATATTGTGTAGTGAAACCCATCTTAAAAATAAGACAAAAGAGAGAGAAAAGCCAGAAACAGCTTACAGCTGGTTTTAATCAGTCTAGACAAGGTGCCTACACTGAAAAGGGAAAATAGTATAGGTAATTAAATATGTGTTAGCCAAGTGAACATGTCTCCACCATCACATCTGTGAGTTGATTGAGCTCTTCAGTAATCTAGTGAGCCCACCAGTGTCTCCTCTCTGTTTGTTTTTTTATTACCTACATCTATTTTGTTTCTCCTCTTACTATCTGCTGCTGCATGTTTATTCTTCCATCTCTAGCACTGTGCTGCTGAAATAAATGCCAGCCTATGCCATGACCAATGGAGTTTTCCTTGCTTGAAGTGCAGTAAGCTAAACAGTTGTCTTAAGTGGAGTCCTGAGATTTACTGTTGGGCTGTGTAAGTCTCTCCCGGGAGGATACATAGTGTGAGGCTTGCTGTGAGTACGCACAGCCCCACAGAAGCTCAGCCTGTTGAGAGCTCCTGTTCTGCCTCTGTCTGCAGTGCAGCTCAAGTTTCAAAGTAGCACTGTATCAATTGTGGTGCTGTTAAAATGAAGTCCAGTAAGGTCTTCCATTCAGCTTATAATGCGATATCATGAAAAATGATGCTTTTGGTACTTTCTGATTTCATTTTGTTAGTTGAAAAAAATAATTAGTATCTTTACTGAACTATTGTCCCGGGTGTAGGAATACATTGTGAAATAAATACAACTTGTGGTTATTATGTTGTTGTTCTGTATATGTTCCTTGTTTACCAATTGTATCTTATCTCTAGGGTAATCAACTTGAAATATCCACCAATAATCTGAACATCAAATGGTACTTATCCTAGAAGTACACCAGAGTAATCTATGCAGATACATTAGGAGTATGCCAAAGTGTTTACTTAAATTTTAATGTGATGTTCTGTATAATTTTCACATAGATTAGATACTGCAGGAAGTTTGCATGTATTTTTCCCCTAAAAGCTACGTTCAGTAATAATGGGTAGTATTTATAGCAGTTGTGGTGAATTACAAAACTGATTGGGTGAACTACTTGATTGCTGCTCATTTAGCAGTTATGCTTCTGCCAAATCTCTCAGTGAAATTTTGCATGGAAGTTTGTATGTTTAAATATGCCTGCACCAACCGGGAGCATCTGAGGACAATAGGAATTGTCTAGGCAGTACAGAAGTCAAAGCAGTATTTGCAGCACACACAGCTTTAGTCAGCGAGAAATATTATTTGTTTGTAGAAATGACTCAGCAGCCTTGTGTGCTTGAAATAGTTGTGTTTTGTTTTTAGGCATGTAAAAAATGACAGTTGTACCACTCTACCAGGAGCAGACATTTCAGGGACAGAGATACAGTCCCATGAGTTACCTTCTCAATTGTAGAACTCAAAATCTTTAAGATCTTGAAATGTCTACAGATGTTATTTCTCTTCTGCTAATCTTGTTATACCAGCAGCAAGATGCATTTTATCTGTTGTCCCAAGGTGTGGCACAGGTCTTGCATGATGAAGGAAGTATTTCTCAGAATTTTTGGCATACTATTCAGTATCTGCTCACTTTATGTAGTGTATGTAAGTGGATAGGGGATGTTTTAAGATCATGAGTGAAGGAAGCAGCTAAGTCTCCTAATCTTTCTTTCAATATTAGGTATTTTGGTCCATTTCAGACTGGTTTTGAAGATTCTCTTCACAAGGAAAAGGACACTGAAATTTTTGTTACTGTGACATCTGAGATAGTCTTTGACTACTCTTGTCATTAATCAACAAGTCCCGCAAGTGTTATGTGGTGTGTTTGGGATATTTTTGAGCACAATAAAATTGGCAATGTAAAAAATATCAGAAGAAAATAAATATTCTCCTGGCAGGAGTATGAAGCTTATAAAGTGTCACACAGTAGTTATTTCCATTATGTAAAACTGATCAGAACTGCATTTATTCTGACATGCCTAACACAATGTAGTGAAGTTACTCTTACACACTGAAAATACATTATGCATTCCTGTATCTTATCTGTAGAAGGAAGAAGATCCCTTTATGAGTATTAAGGGAATGTTGTTTCTCTCTGTTTTACTGATGTGCCAGATAATACATATAATTGATTTCTCTAAAGTGAGGTTGACTATTTTTGTAAACAAAATGCAGTCTCACAAAGCACAATGGACAAATTCATTGCTATTATCAACACAGTATGTAAATACACTTAACCAGACAGCTAAATTGGGTTTATGGTGGGTTTCCATTGCTGCAGTTGTAGTGCAGTCAGCGTGCAGTTGAATCTGATACCCTTTTTTTTTTTTCTCTTAGCTGTAAAACCTGGAAAAGAGGAAAAAATAATATCCAACATTTTGTTTTGGTTTTGTTGCTTTAAAAAGTGATCTTTCTTAGTTCTGCATTTCTTTTTTGTCTCCATACCTGTTAGGAATAGTTCACTGATCACTTTCGTGCTTCACTGATCACTTTACTTATCAAGCTAGATACAGTTCATGATTGCTGGTAGTGGGAGTGTCCCTCCTTCTGCTTCTTATAGACCCACATGGAGTTTTGCATTCTTTTTTCCCCCAATGCCATAATTTCTTTGATTTTTTAGTGAAAAGCAGGTGTAAAAGTTTCTTTTGGCAGTTATTTTTAAGATACTGCTTAATTGACATGATTCTGTTGTAATGGAACAACAGTGATTCGTATGTAGTCTAAAAAAAAAAAAGTTGGTGAAAAGATCTATTGATACTTGTTTGACTCTGGATTGATTCAGTTGTAAGAATGAAAGTAGAGTGACAATTCACTTTTTGCATATTTGCCAAATAGCACTGACATAATATTAAGTAACAGATAAAGTCAATATAAGATGAAATTTATGCTCTTGTCCAGAACGCTGCAGAAATAGCAGCTGCCAGCTCTTGTTATTAAGTCCTGGATTAGTGAAAAGGCCATGCAATAAAAATTGCAGGAAGGAAAACAAATGTGAAGTTATATTGAGGAAAGAGTGCACTAATGGGTATTATGTGGCATCTCTGCATTATGTTCATATGGGAATTGAATGGTAGTGGTTGGAATTGGAGGAGTGAAGGGTTATAATAGTGACACAAACTGTCAGTTGGGGGAGGAAAAATAAACAAAATAAGCATTTAAAAATCCTGTAATAACTTTCATAAGAACAATGTGGCACAGTGGTTAATGGATTATTTTTTTTTTAAATATGATGAAGATATAACAGATTATTCATGTCAGTTCCTGTATCTATTTGCAGGAACCAGAATAAAACTAAAAAACAGGGTTGCATCGTACTTACTGCTGTATTTATGTATTTATAATATTTATCTCTCAGCATTCTTGTATGGTTATGGGTTTTTTAGTCTCGAAACCTTATTTTTTCTTAGCGATTCATAAATTTGAGCTGGACAGCTGTGGGATCTAGTGCTGCCTCTGTTAGTCTGACTCAGTGCTTCTGTTACCATCAGTTAATGAGGAGATAATGAGATTAAAATATCCTTTCCTTCAGAAAGAGGAGCCATTAATAAACTCTGTTGCATTGCATTGATAATATAACAGGGAGACGGTTATGTCAGAACAACTCTGCCAGTTCTCACTTCCTGAGTGAAGCCGTTTATATACACTGTTAATGTGGCATGTGTGCATATATATGTATGTGTACATATATATATGGGCCCAGGTGTGAAATCTAGTTTATTAAACATCTAGGAATGTAGTCTCATTGAAGCCAGGGTGGCTAGCTCCACGTACAAAACCAGTAATTTTACATGCAGTTATATTTTGAACAAACCAGGCTTTTTGGTACTGTGGGTACCTTAGGAAGTGGCTGGTTTCTCCAACTGGTGGTAGTTTCACAAGAAGCCAGGCTTTTGTTGTGTCCTTATAGGTCCCTGTCTGGCAGCACCGTTGCTCTCCTCTCCTGGGAGCTGATGTGCCGCTTTTGCCCTGGAAATGTGAAGGAAGCAGGAGGCTGTTCTTACTAGAAAAAAACAACTCCCCTAAATATAGGTTTACTGCAAGGCCTGTGCAGTTACTGAGGGAGATAGCAGCTCTGGGTTGGGAATGTAATAATAAACTTGTCACTTGTTCTAATTCTGCAGGATAATTGATAGCTACACGGACTCAAGTCCCAAGCAAGACTGTGATTAAAGCTGGACTGGTCATACACATACAGGCTGGTGTCTCTCCATTGCCGATAGATACTTCCAGCTTTCTGCCTCCTGTTTTCAAAGAGGGTACTGCAAATGAGCCCCGCTAATTTGTGAAATCCAGTATCCAAACATTTTCAGTTTCATCCTTATGTGACACATTTAAAAGGCTGAGTTATTTATTATATGTGAAAGTTGTGCATGCCATTTTCCTTGTGACCAGTCCTTTAAGCATTTTCCAAGTGTACTACCTTGTTACTTGAGCTGCGGGATGCATTTGGAGACAGTGGGTTAACTGTCAACATCATGTGCAATAGTTACTTAATAGCAGGTCTATTTAAAGGAAGAGTTTTTGAGGGCAAATGCATGAAATTTCCTGGGTTTATTGCATTTTAGAGGCCAAAGAAAACTGTGCTCCTAAAGAAAGTCATTAATTACGTCTCTAATCCAGATTTTCCAAGATGAAGTCTAGTACTGGGATTTCAGTATTTTTGTGGAGACTTTTATTCTGTAAATGTATTTCCAGAAGGAGGGTATAATGAAAAAGAACTACATGTACGTACAAAGTATAGGTAACTTGTGAAAGCTACTCAAAATTGTTTCTGTTAAAAATGTTAAACAAAAACTATGCTTGCTTTATACTGCTGAATATTTTGGCTCTTACCCACTCAAGCATTTAAGCAGGGACAGCTTAATTTTAAGCGTCTGAAGTTCCATTCAGATCTCATTAGCTCCGTACTACTGCACATGCCAAGACATTTAGCTGTGTTTGGGCCAACAAGTTTGGAGATTCAGGTCAATAGTACAAATACCACACTAGGGAAGACCAAGGGCACAGGTTCATTTAAGTCACAAATTAGTAATAGAGGTAAACTGTGCTTAATTTTATGCAATATTCTGAACTGAAATGTTTGTAAATATTTGGAAATATATCTTGCTGCTTAGCTGTAGTAGTGTCCACAGCATCATCAGGTGGCCTTCTGTGGGTTCACTGGGTTTCTGCTTGTTTGTATTTTTCCTTACAGCAAGTTACCAGCATGTTGAAGAAAAACCCTACAGATCTTAATTACAGAGGAAACATTAGTATAGAAGTTTTTGTCCCCAGATTACAAAGTAGTGCAAAATAGCGAGCTTCCTTGGATTTAATTTTCTTGTGTGGCTCTTGTGAAACTTGATCTATGCACGATACTGTGAACTTTCATGGAGCTAGACTCTTAAATGGTGAATTTTAACCCTAAAACCATATCCACTTCGAAGAAAGTTTGCATTATTGTATGTTAAAACCTATATACTGTGTGTATCACATATAAGCCAGTCACAAAGCTGCCACTGGTTACTATTTACTAAGGAAAGGTATACCTGTTCTGCAGCAGTTTGGAGCTACTTGGTGCATATGGATGTTCAACTTCCAAAATGTTTATTCAGCTGTTGTAAAGAGTTTAAAATAAGCACTTTCTTTGTATATTTTTTTCTAATATGCTCTAAAGTGACTATGTTTTAACTAACAGATTTTGAGCTTTATTTCTGTATTTGTTTTGAAAAACAAACTGTGCCTTTCAGGAGGCAGAGTCCAAGCACTTCCTAGAAGGATGCTGGATAAACTATGTGAATAACCTGTCTACGTTTGTGCTTTTAACCCACATTCAGGGGACCTGCTACTGAATTTTACAGGAGCAGTATTTCCCCATAGGTCTTTCATGCCATCAGAACCTGAATGATGGCTAAAATGAGTTTCTCCTCTGTTATGCCCATACGAAAAGATGTGTGTTGTGGGTGATGGGGGAACTAGGATTACAGCAAAATATATGGAATAGTGTGAGTGACTTTCTGCTAACCAGTTCCTATACAGGGAGGAAATCCTCATGCTTATTGTATTAAAACAACACAACAAAAAAAACCCACCAAAAAATACACAGGAGAAACAATGTTAGTATGGGCATAAGCAATGTGTTTTGGCTGCCAACGTGCATCAGACTGCTTTTGCTGGCATGCCAGATGCCCGTGATAGGGACAGTGTGTGAATGTCACTTTGAAACACATAAAGAATAAGTCTTATTTCGGTTAAGTTTGGAACTGCCAAATAAATTTTTATTTGTTTCATGATAAGTCTGCCAAAAAACCCAGAAAGGCAGCTGTGTCCGGTAGCACGCAACAGTAATCTACTGAAAGAGATCTGTTTACTTAAAATTTGCTTAAGAGTAAATTTAATGTGAGTTTTCACAAAATCCTACCAATTTTTATGTAGCCTACTCCTTTGGAAAGTATTTCTTCAGAGAGGGGTAGCTTCCCTTCTTACACAGGTCACTGCCAGCAAAATGTCCATTTTTGGGAAAAGGAAGCAGGAATTGCATGAGTTTTCAAGTGGAAGTGAATAGCGTTTTAGAACCATCCCATGAAGTCTTAAGTTTTCTGTGCCTTCTAATGAAAGTTAATGCTGATTAATGTAGATGCAAGGACTTTAGGATTAAGGTTGAATGATGAAATTGGTTTCTTTCTTCATTGTTCTCCAAAGTTGTCTGATTTGCTGCTGTCCACAGTCTTAAACATGCTACTGGTTATACCTGACCTCTCTAGACCTTACGGGCCTCAGCTTTGTTCTGTTTCTGTGAAACCCTGTTTCCAAAGGTGATGAGTTTTGTACACAGCCTGCTTGTATCACCTTGCTTAAAATTTGTCTTAGAAGCTCATCTAAGGAATATAGAGGTTGAATTGAAGACTGACCACCTGGTATTTCTGTATCTAAATTTCTAGTTTCTGTTAGCTCCCTCCCTGCCTGGTCATGTTTCTTGTCTTACAGTTTATAGGAGTCGTCGGGTGCACATCTGCTGAGGTATTCTGCTGAAAACTAAAATGTAGGTCACCTGTTAACTTAATTTATCTCAATCTAAGCATTGAATTTGTGCTTCCTTATATTAGGATTCCTGGGATCCTTCCTTAGAAGAAGGAAGACATTGGCTCAGGGCCGAGCCTCGTAAGTGCTAGGAGGAGGTGGGGGGATGTCCAGGTTGTTTAGCATTAGCTGTTTGGTTGTATCTGGGAGTGCAGTTTTCTGTTGCTACTTGCCCTTTCTGGATCTGACCTCCACCTTCTTGTGACTCCAGTCATGCCTATTGCTAGAGCTAAAACTATAGTGCAAATAATTGTAGGGCCAAATTCTCCTGTTACTGAGATGAAAATGGGATTTTAGTGCAGTGGAGAGTTTGCCTGAGGGAAGGCAAAGTGGCCTCCTCTTCTTCCATCGCTGGCTTGTTCTGATGGCTTGTGCTTAGTGCCCACAAGCATGTTTGGCAAAAACGGCTCTTGGTCGTTTTTTGGGGGGAAGGGTGATAACTGCTGGAACAAGTGAAAACAAATGAGCTGGTGGCTGCCTTGGGGATCTGGTGGTGTAGTTAAAGCTGACAGTGGCCAAGTGCCTCTCCCAACTTTTGAAAGCGATTAAAAATTATGAAGCAGCAGTTGTTTCCTTGGGCTTTGCTGTGTTTTCAGCTGAGTGCACCCTGACCGTTTCTCTGGTGGAGCCATGGCTGTTGACAGTTTCTGATCCTGTCACATCCTGGCACTGTACCCGCAGCGTGCTGCTGGGGAAGGGTTGTCTGCGATTACCTGGGAGCTAGTCCAGTGCTGGTCTCCATCGGAAAGAATTGCCTCCTCACACTGTTCCGAGAGTATTTTGGGAGGAGATGGCCTGCTTGGGTTTTTTTTTGTTTTCCCCCCTCCCAGAAGTTCAGCCTTCTGCAAATCAACTGATTATGGCTTGAACTGTAAAGCCACTTGTACTGCTGTTTGGATTTCCCTCTCAAGAATCAGAAGACCACAAGGTGACTTCTGCAGCTTGATAGAAATGCTGCATCGCTCTGATCCATCATGTTTAGATCTCTGGTTTGGGATGATGGTATTTAAACCCACTGCTGCAAAATCATTCAAAACTTCCTGCTGTGTTTGTTCATTTTGCTTTGGTTGGAGTACTACATTCTGGTCAGGTTTGACCTCCAGATGGGATTTAAATGATGGGATTTAAAACTGTTCAGGGAAGCATGCACCAAAGAGTAACTCTCTTAGTAGAAAATTAAAACCCTGTGCATTTTAAATTGCATAGTAATTAAACAAAAAAAAAAAAAGACAGTGCAATACAGATATCATATGGGAAATTTGTGTAGTAATATCAAATGTATGTGATTGCAGGTTATGCTGATGCTAGATGAGACTAAAAATGAACTTTGAAAGAAAGAGTCTGTAGTTACAGTGAAACATTACCTTAAAGAACACTAATGGGGAATTTACTTTCTGGGACAGAATATCTTGTGTATTTAAACTTAGATACTAACTTTCAGTGAAAGCTTTGGAGCATTTTCAGATAAGAATATCTGCACCCGTGTTGCAAGATCACCGTTTTGTTGCAAAATCCTTCTTTTATTAGCCCTTCTTTACTGCGAAAGTAAAATTATCTTAATCTATATAAAGCAACAGGGTAGAAGTCAAATCATCCTAATAAGGTAAAAGTCAAGTCTAATGTCTGGGCTGTAATTAAGGTGCTTCTCTAACCTTTTGCCAGTGTAAGGCACTGACTCATTTCTGTCTTCAGAATGTCCCTCTGACATTTTCCCATCATCTTGTTTTCTATTACCCCGGCGAAAGCTATGTTAAACCTGTGCTGCCTACCATGGTTTCTAATGTTTGCTAACCTGAGTGTGATTGATCTCATTGTCACTTTCTGTCTCTAATGGTCATGGTATACTATTTCTGATGGTATCTTTTTGATAGATAATACACTTAGCCTACTAAAACAGTTGAAAATTAAATGATTGAATTCCAGCAGTTGTATTTTTGTCTGAAAAAGGCATGCTGTGGCAGGTTCTTACATCCTTTAATGCTTTAAGTCAGTAGGGCAGCTGTGGAATAAAATGGTTTTTAGTGAGAAGTGATGACAGAATCTGGCAAAGACATAATTGGGAGTTATGAAAGTTCTGCATTTTTGTAACAGTCTGTTCTATGGTGTTCTAGTCAAATGATTTGAAACAGTGTTCAGAGCAAGGCAGTAATAGATCTGTATGTAGATACGGCCTTAATTAAAACAAAGAAAACGCTAAACATCTATTTCTTTTGCCCATTCACAGTTGTTCATGTAGCAGAATGCCTTTACAAAGAAATCATTCATTTGGCAATGAGGGCCTATTCTTTCAGGCAGTGTTGTGATGTTTCATTAGAGCTGTGAATCCATTGTCCGGAGTGGAGTGTTACTAGTGGGGACTCTCACAAGCACCGTTTATTTGTGAGTACATAACTAAGGTGATGGCAGTGATGCCGCTAAGTCTGTGCTCTAAAAAGACAGCTGGGGGAAGGCAAGGCAGAAAAGATAAAAATGAAAAACGTATACCTTTTTTCCTAGTGACTTCAACTGTCAAACCAAGAACTGTCTGTTTTAAATGAAGAAATGAGAAAGTCTATTTTGATAGCAGACCCATCATTAATATGGATTTTTTTTTTGCAAACTTGCGTAGGCAAATGAAAGAATTGTGGCAGATGAGACACAGGTAACATACTATCAAGCTCATGTATACAATTGTAGCATTATGCAGTAGTAAAAACTGCAGCTATAAGCAAGATGTGATCAGACTTTTTTGCTGAAAACAAAAAAAAGGGGGGAAAAAACCAACCCTGACTTCCTGCTGAATCTTCTTGCATTTGAGTTAAAAAGGTTGTTTTTCCATCAACTTTCTATGGGTAAAATGGTATAGCGTCTGACATACTTCTTTCTCATGCCAGCCATTTGAGAGCTGATTAAAACTGGTCCGTGCTTTACCCGAGTTGAGAAAAAGTGTGTACATGTGCTAAGCCATCATCGGCTAATTCATAAATTAATCTGTAGTTCAGCTAAACATACGTTAGCTTGAAGGCAGGGTAGGGCTCTTGTAGTCTTTGAAGATTTTTTTTTTTAATGTTTTGGTAAAAGAAATGTTATGTTTGCATTTCAAATAATATTACTGCAAGAAGCCCCTGAGATAGTAAGGACTTGGCTTATTGGGTAGGGAGTGCTGAGGTCTTTGTTCCAAGTGGTAATATTAGGTGGGGTTACACTTTTGCAAAAGCAGCATGTTGGATGTAGGGTGTGTGTTGGGCTGCAGGGAATGGAAGGGACCATAAGCATTCACTGACTTTCTGCTTTTACTGGGCAAGCATGACAAATAATTACTTGCTCTATAAAGGCAAAAGCTTTGTGTTGTATGCACTCAAAGCTACTAAAAACACTTCTGCTCACAGAGCTTGAAAATGTGGAATGCGATGGGTGGGATGGAATTTGTTCTAGCCCCGAAAAGAGCATCTGCCATGGGATATCCAGTGGGAAGAATGATGCCTTAAAGGGAGAAGCCTCAGACCAGTCCTGTAATGAGAGTCATATCTGGTAACTCTGCAGTGCTGGGGAGGAGGGCGTTGTGTTCGAAAAACCTCTCTGGTGGCAGATACTAAATGAGAAACCCAAGGTGTCACTTGCTTCTCAGGTCTCTTTGTTTCAGTTACACTGGGTTGATTCACCGACGGGGGTGCTGATCTCGCTGTTCTTCTACAGTCATTGATTTATGCTGTTCCTTTAATATTACTAGGTTCTCTGGCAGTAGAACAGCATGACTCCATGCATATTCATAACAACAGTAATTTATCAAGTGACAGTGAGGCAGATAACTCTTGGAGGAAGGTTGTATAGCAGCCACGCATCTGTCCATTGCCAGTAATGCCATCCTGCTGGAAAATAAGATGCCAAGGAAGCCTGCTAAATGTCTTTGGATTGATAACTAATGCCTATGCTCAATGTTCTGGCTATGCGTTATATGTGTTCAGCATGTTAGCTATACCTTTCCCTTTTGGATTTGCTGTTTATGAAAGTTATGCATGTTACAAATACAGTAGCCTGTAATATACTAGAAGTTGAACTGAGCCAATACTAGTGCAGTTCTATCCACAAAAAAACACCTTTAAATCTGAGCTAAGAATCTTAAGTTGTGATGGGGAAGCCGGTAGTAGTAAGATTGCCTTGTTATGTACTTCAGAAATGTGTTTACAACAGAACTAACTTGGCCATCACAGATGACTTCCTTTTGTGATTAAAAAATGGTGTTATAAGTAAGGAGGTGAATGAGAAGGAGCTTGAAGATTGGGTAGGATATGGCAATGGTCTCTGTAGAGAATAGGGAGAAGTAAGATGGAGTTGAACCTGGAGGACATCAGGGTCAGAGTTCTTGGTTGAGGGGATGGGGGTGTTTGTAATATGCACTGAGCTCCAATGCAACACATACAAGATATGTTACATTGCCTTTGCAGTAAGGGCAAAAATCCCGGACTTGTCAGAAGTACTGTTTTGTGGTCATAGGTCTACGTTGTGTTTCAGCGTGTGATGGCGTGGCATTGTGCTCCCCCACCCTGCGAAAGCAGTAACCACCAGTGGGGGTAGTGATGGCTGCATCCAGCTTATGCTGGACTTTGGGGATGGATGGCAACACAGTAGCCAAGGGCTGTCTGGAGCAGGGACCCAGACATCTTGCTGGTATGCAAGTATGACTATAAGTCAATCATCTTACTCCTTAAATATTGGAGAGCCCGGGGCCCGTTGAGGTCTCTTGCACAGCAGTGGGCTGCACGGCGGAATCTCCCCTTGAGTAGGGACGCCTCTCAAGGTTACTCCTTGAGGTTGAGAGATTCCTTGCTGCAACAGATCCTCAGTAAGTGACTAATAGCATGCTAAACTTTGAAATCTTAGCTAAGTGATATAAAGGATTGATTGCGCATATATAATCCTTTAGACGTAAACCGTTGACCGAGTCTGGGACTAGGTTTGGATCCAGCTGCACCTAGACTCCTCTCTGAGAAGGAGATTAGAAAGCAAGGAGGTGCACTGTGAACCTCATGGCTCAACGGGAGGGTCTCCCTGACAGTTTTGTCTGTCCCTGTCCTCTATGCAGTAAATAATCAAGTGTACTTTGCCATCAAATCTTGTTAAACCACTGTTGCATTTACCATTGAACTTTGTTAACTCACTGTTCTATATCAATAAAGTATATTGTTGCTTCTCTCTTACAAGTGAAGTGCACTCTCACTCCATCTGTGACTGGCATCGTTACACCCTTCTGCCTTTGTTTAGTTAGCTTCTGTGGGATTAAAAAATAGACTTCTGCAGCTTTTTTTTTTTCCTTATGATTCTTGGGTAAAGCACACTGCTTGCATAATGCTACAGTTTTTCCCTCATCAGTTTGAGAATCGCATTCAAAAAAAGTAATTCCCATATTGATGTTTGTTTCTTTATTTTCTGTTTTCTGGTTATTCCTTACTCTCTATTCAGTCATCTCACAGTAATTGGGACTGAGAAGAATGTATTTGTCTTTCCAGTTTCTTCTTTTATACTCGGCCAGGTTTCTTCCAAAACGTTTGGTAGTTTTCTGTATGGTGGAATACCATCAGGATGTCAAGTCTGTATTTTTTAATACACATTATACTTTTGTCCTTTGGAAAATTATCTGTTTCGGCTGTATCTCCTGGAGATTTGTTACACGTTTCTCCCTGCCACCATTTGATATGGTGGTAAAGCCTAATGAAGAAAATCTGCCCTTCAGCAACTCTTTTGCCTTAATACTTCTGCTATACAGAATCACTATTTCTGTCACCATCTTTACACAAATATATTTCATTTCACTGCTGATAAATCTTGGTGGGTATTTTTCAACATCTGTTCTGATTTTGGAGTTGGGGAGTGCTGGTGGGCTCTAAGGTATGTTTATTGATACTCAGCCTATTCCTATTTGGTGTTCTCACAATCTTGCTGGTGCTTCACTACTGTAAATCATAACCTATTTTTGCCTCTGTCACTTGCCCAAAGTGGATGGATTTCTCCTTTTATGTCAGGGACTTGAATTTTTATCTGGAATACACTGCAAGCCATAAAGCAATTTTTTTTTTCTTGTCACTTGCCCAACACCTGAAGAGAAGCATTATATGAAATACGTGCAAAGGTTTGACACTGATAAAAACTAACTTTCTGCAGATGTTTTCAAACTCAGTGTTATGTCTTGAGCTTTCACTTACTGACCCTGTGATCTTAGCTGCTTTTAGAAAATTTTGCATATGTTTTTAGAGTTGCATCTGTATACCTGTGTCTCATTTAGTTTCCAAAGATCACCTCTGGTGAAAAGCTTTAGTTCATTGATAGTGATCCTGCCAAGCCTGGGTGATGGGCATGAGGTTGCAAACATTATCTCCTCATTTCATGGTCCACATTGGGAGGTGGATGTTAGAGTTAATTACAGTACTGAGGCTCGGTTGGGTTTTTTTGGGGGTTTGTTTTTTTTTTTAGTGTTTGGTGCAAAGCTGTAAGATGACTTTTATTTTCCACCTCTCAGGGCATCTTCTGGTTTGCTCTCTTTATTGCCCTTTCTCTGTACAAATGAGTAAATATTCTCTTCTGCCCACGTGTTTGTCACCTGAAGTTATACTCGGGGACTAGATGAAATCATTAATGTGTGAATTAGAGAGTTCAGATCCTCTTTGAAGTGAAGCTGCAGTCACAGTCTTGGTTTTTGAAGCTAGCATGTCTTTAACTTTATGATATCGGCTAACTGGTGCTTTAGTTCTGTGATGTAGGTCCCAGAGCTAGACAGGCGTTAAGGGAAGGAAGAAATCAGTGACTTTTTCTGTTCCCTAAATAGAAAACAAGAAAGGACTCACTCCAGCAAGGCTAACTTATTTACATCATTCTGCCTGGAGTGCATTTCTGTAATAACAGTTTCACCTTGTATTGTTTGGAGTTTGTGTTCATTTGTTTTTTTGTTGGTGTCCCGTGTCCGTCCCCCCCTCCAAGTGTGTCAATGTGTATTAATAAATGATGCATTTGGGAAACACAATGATAACTGTCAAAGTGAAAGCCTGAAAAGCGTATCATGGAACTGATGTATGGTGAATGGTGGGAACCCAAATTCAACAAGGAAGACAGGATCTCTGTCTGCGGCCCCCAGGTTTCCTCCTCAGAGAAACCCAGGCTCCGAGCACTTGGCAAAAGATCCGTCTATTTGTGGCACAGAACCATCCAGATGGGGTAAGGAAATCGTCCTCCCACCTGCTTGGCTAATACTAAGACAGGTCAGTCCAAAGTATGGCTACATGTATGTGTCAGGAAATAATTTTACTACTATGTGTTCTGGGCCTCTGTGTTTATATGGCCATATATTGGGGTTTTTTAAGTGAAAAGAAAACTCTTCATAGTTCCCCATTTCAAAAGACTGCTTTGTCTTTGCAAGAGAGGATGAACAGTTGTAAAAGTTGTCAGAAAAGCTAAGCTACACTCTTAAATCTTAAACTCCTTAATGTAAACAATATTGTAGGTAGTGGCGTGGCTTTCTACCAATTATTATATTTGGTTTATTTAAAGGGGATTCTAATGTGTTCTGCAGCCCGTACTTTCTTACTCTTAAAAACTCCAGCCAGAAATTTTTCAGTAATTTAAACAAAAAATGCAGTTTCAAATATTCTCAAGTGGCAATAAAACCCAAGGCTTTGTTCTTCTGCATTGCACTCATCATTCTGAAGGTTAAGATTTCAACTGTTTGAAGCAGAGAAGGAAATGAAGCAACAACTAGCAGAGCTAACAAATTAAGCATAACAAAGCAAACAAAACCATGACAACTAATGAATGGGTAGATGAAAATCATTGTATTATCACCACATCAGAACAAATAGTTTATCTTCTTTAAATGTAGTCCCTAAGTTTGCATCTGCTTGTAATTTGATAATTAGCATGCTAAATTAAATGGAATAAATTAACTTGTTTATTTTTCTATCTTCAAACTGGTATTTTCATTCTTTTTCTCTTTAAAGCACATTACATTCCACTAATTCATGTAAGGAAATCTCTTTGTATGGATAGGATATTTTCAGAGTAGCCTGAAGTTATTAACGAAGCAGTACCTGAACTGTTCTATTGATGGTTATATGAGCTTTTTTTAATCCTATTACTGCCTAGTGCTGTGGCAAGCTGGGTGGGGTTTACCCATCCTGGACCCAGCACTCAGAAGCCTGGAAGGACACGGCAGGCCAAGGACAGCAGCAGGTGAAGCATCACAGGCTGCTAATACTGTCAGTAGTGGAGGATCACGGACTGGCTCAGTCCCAGGAGTTTTGATTTCCTAAACTTGTAGGCATGGCGTAATAGGAGAATTTAACGCCTTTCTTTTTTCTGCTGTGCAAAATACAGGTTTTCCTTGAGAAATCCCTACATTGGAAAATTTGTGATTAGTGCTGAAAGAAACTGTTTGGAGCAGCTTTTGATGTGAAATTTGTTTTCAGTGAAAAGTACAAATTTTTTTTTTATTATGAGAAAAAAAGACCCCTTTGTATATGTTGAAATAACTCTATTATTCCTGACAAGAGTTTAGAAACAGATTTTCTTTTTTTCATTTGAGTGTTATCTGCCCCAATATCATGTTGGGTGACTGAAGTATTTTATCTTAACTTTCGTAGACTTCTTTCATTTGTTTCTCTTTTGCCTAGTCAGGCTGATGTTGAAAAGCACTGTTATTTTCTTTTATTTTTTAACATAACGGGATGGGCAAAGTATTTTTTGAATGTGTGAACCAGTCTGAAACTTCATCCATCTCTCTCGTCCAAAACTTTTCCTTCCAGCTGGCAATTTTCTTAGTGTTTCCTATGGCGGCTACTTCTCCTACTTGTTTGCTTGGAGCAGTTGCCTCACTGAGGAGACCAACTTGCACAAATGAATTACTGCACGGTAACAAGTTTCCATGTGCTGTTTGCTTAGTGTTAAGTCACCTTCTGTTTGCTCCTGTTGCTGATGATTAGACTGTTGGGTGAGGCTGTGAAGCACACACATTTCAGGTTGCCTCTTGGTGTTGGGTCCATGACAGAGCAATTTGGGAAATGCTGGATGGGAAGGAAGTGTGTATTTAACATTTAGCATTTAACTGAATGTGACCCCTGCTTGAGCTAAGCCACCGCAACGTTGCACAAGTCTATTAATGAACCTCACTGAGCGGATTCTGGCGTTCAATGCAGATGGGTCTAGCTTGGTTTCCTTTTGCTTTACGCAGCAAGTGGGACTGAAAGCAAGGACTGTTATCACCAATGAATAATCAAGGTTAAAAATAACAGCACATTGGAGTCATCATTGTGTTTTAAGGAAACCTTTTGATTCTTGGTACCTCTGAGGGTGGGGGGAGACCTTCCTGGGAGTTCTCTTCTATTTTAAGCCAAGGAGATTTTGTATAGATATATTGTGTTAACCGTTGTGCTGGAAACCAAAATTGGTAAATTAAGTCAGTGCTTAGGTTCTAAAGACAATTTGTTCCTGGATTTATGATACACAATTGAAGAGCTCCTTACCTTTTCAGAAAGGAAGAACAAAAAAGTTGATGCAAGTCCATGTATTTAAGCAATGCATTAGAGCTGAATTAGGGATGGCAAGAAAATGATAATTTCCATTAGTGCCATTAGTAGTAGTAATCTATCTGTGTAAACTTAGCATTCCACCCAATACCTGCAACTGCTCTGAGTCATAGAATCATAGAATAGTTTGGGTTGGAAGGGACCTCTAAAGGTCATCTAGTCCAACCCCCCTGCCATGGGCAGGGACATCTTCAACTAGATCAGGTTGTTCAGAGCCCCGTCCAACCAGACCTTGAATGTTTCCAGGGATGGGGCATCCACCAGCTCTCTGGGCAACCTGTGCCAGTGTTTCACTACCCTCAGCATAAAAAATTTCTTCCCTATATCTAGCCTAAATCTACCCCCCTTTAGTTTAAAGCCATTCCCCCTTGTCCTGTCACAACAGGCCCTGCTGAAAAGTTTGCTGCCACCTTTTTTATAAGCCCCCTTTAAGTACTGAGAGGCTGCAAGAAGGTCTCCCCAAAGCCTTCTCTTCTCTAGACTGAACAACCCCAACTCTCTCAGTCTTTCTTCGTAGGAGAGGTGTTCCATCCCCCTCACCATTTTTGTGACCCTCCTCTGGACCCGCTCCAACAGGTCCGTGTCTTTCTTGTGCTGAGGGCTCCAGAGCTGGATGCAGTACTCCAGGTGGGGTCTCACCAGAGCAGAATAGAGGGGCAGAATCACCTCCCTCGACCCGCTGGCCACGCTTCTTTTGATGCAGCCCAGGATATGATTGGCCTTCTGGGCTGTGAGCGCACATTGCTGGCTCCTGTCCAGCTTTTCATCCACCAGTAGCCCCAAGTCCTTCTTGGCAGGGCTGCTCTCAATCCCTTCATCCCCCAGCCTGTATTGAGACCGGGGGATTGCCCCGACCCAGGTGCAAGACCTTGCACTTGGCCTTGTGGAACCTCATGAGGTTCACACGGGCCCACTTCTCCAGCTTGTCCAGGTCCCTCTGGATGGCATCCCGTCCCTCAGGAGTGTCGACCACACCACTCAGCTTGGTGTCATCTGCAAACTTGCTGATGACTCCATCCCACTGTCTATGTCATTGATGAAGATATTAAACAGTACCGGTCCCAATATGGACCCCTGCGGGACACCACTCGTCACCAACCTCCATCTGGACATTGAGCCATTGACCGCTACCCTCTGGATGCGACCATCTAACCAATTCCTCACCCTTTACCGGACAGTCCACCCATCAAATCCATACCTCTCCAGTTTAGAGAGAAGGGTGTTGTGGGGGACCCTGTCAGAGGCCTTACAGAGGTCCAGATAGACGACGTCTGTAGCCCTTCCTGTGTCCACTGGTGTGGTCACTCCATCACAGAAGGTCACTAGGTTAGTCAGGCAGGACTTGCCCTTGGTGAAGCCATGCTGGCTGTCTCAAATCACCTCCCTGTCCTCCATGTGCCTTAGCATAGCTTCCAGGAGGATCTGTTCCATGATCTTCCCAGGCACAGAGGTGACCCCAGGTCTTCCTTTTTTCCCTTTTCAAAAATGGGGGTTATGTTTCCCCTTTTCCAGTCAGTGGGAACTTCACCGGACTGCTGCGACTTCTCAAATACGATGGATACTGGCTTAGCAACTTCATCCGCCAGTTCCTTCAGGACCCCTGGATGGATCTCATCGGGTCCCATGGACTTGTGCACCTTCAGGTGCCTTAGATGGTCTCGAACCTGATCTTCTCCCACAGTGGACGGCTCTTCATTCTCCTAGTCCCCGCCTTTGCCTTCTGCAGCTTGGGCGGTGAGGCTCGAGCACTGGCCGGTGAAGACCGAGGCAAAAAAAGTCATGGAGTACCTCGCCTTCTCCGTGTCCCGGGTAACCAGGTCTCCCATTTCATTCCGGAGAGGGCCCGCATTTTCCCTCGTCTTCCTTTTATCCCCGACACACCTATAGAATCTTTTCTGGTTGCCCTTGATGTCCCTGGCCAGATTTAATTCCATCAGGGCTTTAGCTTTCCTAACGTGATCCCTGGCTGCTCAGACAATTTCTCTGTATTCCTCCCAGGCTACCTGTCCTTGCTTCCACCCTCTGTAGGCTTCCTTTCTGTGTTTGAGTTTGTCCAGGAGCTCCTTGTTCATCCATGCAGGCCTCCTGGTGTTTTTGCCTGACTTCCTCTTTGTTGGGAGGCATCGCTCCTGAGCTTGGAGGAGAGGTGATCCTTGAATATTACCCAGCTTTCTGGGGCCCCTCTTCCCTCCAGGGCTTTGTCCCATGGCACTCTGCCAAGCAGATCCCTGAAGAGGCCAAAGTCTGCTCTCCTGAAGTCCAGGGCAGTGAGCTTGCTGTGCGCCCTCCTCGGTGCCCTAAGGATCTTGAACTCCACCATTTCATGGTCACTGCAGCCCAGGCTGCCCCTGAGCTTCACGTTCCCCACCAGCCCCTCCTTGTTGGTGAGAACAAGGTCCAGCATAGCACCTCTCCTCGTTGGCTCCTGTGTCACTTGGAGAAGGAAGTTATCATCGATGCATTCCAGGAACCTCCTGGATTGCTTATGCCCTGCCACGTTGTCCCTCCAACAGGTATCGGGGTGGCTGAAGTCCCCCATGAGGACCAGGGCTTGCGAGCTTGAGGCTGTTCCTCTCTGTCTATAGAGGGCCTCATCTGCTTGCTCTTCCTGGTCGGGTGGCCTGTAGCAGACCCCCACCATAATGTCACCTGTCCCTGCCTTCCCTTTAATTCTGAGCCATAAGATCCCGGTCGGCTCTTCATCCATCCCCAGGCAGAGCTCCATGCACTCCAGCTGGGTATTGACATAGAAGGCCTGCCTGTTCTTCCTAAAGAGCCTGTATCCCTCCATCCCAACACTCCAAGCATAGGAGTCATCCCACCACGTCTCCGTGATGCCAATAAGGTCGTAGCCCTGCAGGCGTGCGCACATCTCTAACTCTTCTTGTTTATTCCCCAGGCTACGTGCATTTGCACAGAGGCATTTAAGTTGGGTCCCTGATGAAGCTGTCTTACTGGCTGGAGTTCCTTTGTGCTGCTCTTCAGGTGTTCTCCTGCTGACCTGTGTTCCTTCTCCAGGCTCTGGGCATCTATTGCTGGCACTGGCATCAAACTGGTAGGAGTGGGATGGACTGAGGTTCCCTTCCCCTGGCATCTCTAGTTTAAAGCCCTCTTCACCAGCTTGGCAGGCCTATGACTGAAGATGCTGTTCCCCTTCTCTGACAGATGGACCCCGTCAGCCCCCAGTAGACCAGGTTTCTCAAAGTGAGTCCCATGGTCTAAGTAGCCGAACCCCTGGCTGGGGCACCAGTCCCGTAACCATTTGTTGACTCGCCAGATTTGACTGGCCCTCTCAAACCCCTTCCCTTTGACCGGCAGGATTGATGAAAAACCTACCTGCGCTCCTGAGTCCCTTACTGCCGCTCCCAGGGCTCTGTAGTCCTTCTTGATAGTCCTCAGACTGCTCCTGGCTGTGTCACTGGTGCCCACGTGAAACAGCAGCAGCGGATAATAGTGGACTGTACGAGGCTTGGTAGCCTCTCGGTGACATCCCTGACGCGAGCCCCCCATAGGCAGCACAGCTCTCTAGAGAGTGTGTCCGATTGGCAAATGCGTGCCTCTGTACCTCTCAGAAGAGAGTCACCTACTACTATCACCCGTCGCCTTTTCCTAGTGGTGCTGGTTGTTATATGGGGGGCAGATTGGGCTGCCTTACTGTCGTGGTTTAATTTCAGTCGGCAACTAAGCACCGCGCAGCCGCTCGCTCACTCCCCCCCACCCGGTGGGATGGGGGAGAGAATTGGAAGAGCACAAGTTAGAAAAACTCGTGGGTTGAGATAAAAACAGTTTAATAATTGAAATAAAATGATAATAATAATAATATGATAATAATAATAATACACAAAGCAAGTGATGCACAGTACAATTGCTCACCACCCGCCGACCGATGCCCAGCCAGTCCCCGAGCAGCGGCGCCCCCCGGCCAGCTTTCCCAGTTTATGTACTGAGCATGACGTCACATGGTATGGAATGTCCCTTTGGCCAGTTTGGCTGTGCCCCCTCCCAGCTTCTTGTGCACCTCCAGCCTTCTCAGTCAGTAGAGCATGGGAAGCTGAAAAGTCCTTGGCTAGTGTAAGCATTACCTAGCAACAACTAAAACATCCGTGCGTTATCAACTTTGTTCTCATCCTAAATCCAAAACACTGTACCAGCTACTAGAAAGGAAATTAACTCTATCCCTGCCGAAACCAGGACACTTACTCAGCTCCAGCGTCTCTCCTGGTGTGACAGGACTTTCCTCTTCGGCCTGCAGAGCGGTGAAGCAGTTCTGCAAGGGCACCTCAGGCTTCGGGGGTCTCTTCCTCTTGCTGGTCCTTGCCTTGGCAACTGTCCATTCTCCTGCATTATTGGCCCCCCCGCTCCCTTCTGCGTGTGCTGGTGGTGGGGGGAGTTTTTGGCTGTTTGGCCATGGGCTGTGGGTCCACTGCAGACTGTGCTTGGAACCAGCTATCTAGCTCCTTCTCTGCCTCCCTGACGTTACACAGTCTTCTCACCGCCTCCTGCAGCTCAGCCACCTGCTGCAGGAGGTCTTCAACCTGGGCACACCTTTTGCAGGCAGGTCTGCTGCCTGTCCCTACCCCAGGAGAGAGGTCTGGGCACTCCCTGCAGCCTGAGGTCTGCAATGCAGCCTCTCCCTTCAGCAGTTCCGCCTACATGGAGGCATCGGCTGCTGCTGGGGTAGATGGTGCAGACCCCCCAGCTGGAGCTGCGGCCTTTACCCTGGGATGAGTCACCAAGTATTTAAAAAAAAAATGAAAATTCAGTTTCTCTAAGATGTCCTTAAGAAGCAACTTGTGTCTTGAAAGATTAAACATAAAATGGTAAACAAAGAAAAGCAAAGCCATGGATAACTCAAAATGAAAAATCCCAGACCCTTGATTTTTAATTTTTTTTATTTAATATTTACCTTGACATTTTAGATTACTCTAAAAGGAATTAATGCTGCAGCTACAATTCTTCAGCATTTAAAAAGTGAAGATTAATGTGGAAACTATGAAAATAGCCTACAGAAAGAGTTACTCTGTCAGACTATGTATACTGTTGATTTGGTTATATGCAAGTCCTGTATTCAGAGAGGAAAGAAGTTACTTAATAAATATCCGTGAATAAAAATTGTAGAGTTGAAAGCTCCTGTTCTGATCCAAATCAAATTACACGACATCTGTGTTCTCCTCTGAAGATAATAATAGCAGTCAGCCAGACTGCATATGGGTACTAACAAGTGCTCTAGCAATCATGCCTTACCAAACTTGTTGAGGCTGAGGAAAGAGCTGGTTAATAAAGTTCTTATTCTTGATAAGTGAATGTCTCAAGGTGGTATTAATTTTCAAAATGCAGTATTTTCAATCTTTTTTTTTTTTTTAATAATGATATCTCAAAATACAGTGCGCCTTGAGAACTTCTTTGATTGTTTTCTTCCATCTTTTTCAGAGAAGAAGTGAGGAAAAATGATCTGTTGGAACATCAGCAAGCTAAGTGAGTTCATACAATATGTTAAAATGACCTGAAACCTTGAATGTATTCTAACTGAGACCACTAACTTCAGAGCCTCTCTAGAACTTGTATTTTTAGCATAGTTACAGAATTAAAAGGAAAAAACATTGTAGCTACTTCTGTTACTTTATTGTGTGTCTTCTGTATGCTTATCTTGGACTGCACATTTATATTATTATAACTTAGAAGCTGAAATAAGAGTAGAAGTTTTAGTCAAGACAGGCATTTCCAATGATGGAGAAGCTGATCCTGTATCCTTGTGTTTACTTTGTGTAAGTAAACATGAGCTGTAAACAGCTCATGAATAGCTGTGCTTGGCAAACCGGGACTTAACTGATTTATCCTGTAAAACCACGTGAGTCACCTGAAAATATTAATCTTATGGATTCTCTTTCTTGAAACCATGTGCTATTCTGTCACAAGGAGTTATCATAGCTTAAGACTCTTTGGGAGTTCATCATTGTTTGTCTCCCTGTCTGGAAGCAGGAACAAGTACACTGACAGATGTTTGCCTATGTTTATTCTTATAGAAGATATTCGCAAACTCCCCAGGTGCCTTGCACTGGAGCTGCGTTGGCCTTGTGCACAGGAAGTTTTGCCTGAACTCCAACCTAAATAATCTCTTCTGAAAATGGAGCCTGTTCCTGTCCGTTCTTTCTCAAAAGAATTAGGAATGGGGCTGACTTTTCTCCTCTTCATAAGAACCTTTATATGGTTGAAGATTTAAGTGCCACAATTGCTGTGAGATTTTGTTTGTTTTTTTAAGAAGAAACAAACTTAGTTCTTTCAGCTCTTTTTAGTATGCTTTTTAATTATCATTCTTGTTGTTTTCCTCTGAACTTTTCCAACTAATCCATGTCGTCTTTTATAATGCAGTGACATGATCTGGATGCATATTGTAGATAAGGGGTTGCGAGTACAAAATGGAGATTGCGCTTCTGCTTACAGTATGCAACGTTCCTGCTATGCCCAGAGGGAGATGCTTCTTTCTGCAGCAGCATTACTTTGTCATACATGCATTGAATTTGCTGCTTATAGAAAGTCCTGATTCTCTCTGTGCAGCATTGTCCCCCTGCCATGGGGTCCCCAATATGTATTTTTGCTTCTGATGTAACTTCTCCTGTGTGGATTATTGGCTTGTTTGAATAAGATTTTTAGACTTTTCCTCCAGTTTCTCAAGATAGCTTCAAATTTTGATCTTGTTCTGCAGAGTTATTTTTACCTTTTTCATCATCATCTGGATATTTTTGTAAGTCTACTCTATAATTCATCTTCTAAATCATTAGTGAAGATAATTAAAGAACACAGGACGTATCTCTTCAGAACTGTACTTGAAACATCCTTCAGGTTGAAAAAGAACATTTTAAAAACTACTCTTGTGCCTTTTTACCTAATTGCGAAACTTAGTTCGCTTTTTCTATAGAAAATGTATGTCACTGGTAGAAGCCTTAGTGAAGACATTTCATATTTATGCACTAATCTAGTTACTCTGTCAGAGATGGAAATTAGGTTGGTTTGACGTGATTTGTACTTGACAAATTCATGCTGGCTGTTTGCTATCCATTTATTATCCCCTAGGTGCCTGTAAATTGATTAATAATATGTTCTGGTATCTCTCTGGGTAGCAAAGTTAAGACTACTGATCTCTAATTTCTCAAGTCCTTCTTCCTCCCTTTTTTAAGATAGTCCTAGATTTGTCCTTTTCTAGTCCATAGGGACATCCTAAGTCCTCTGTCAATTTGGGGTTTGCTTCTGCTAGTTCCCAAGATAGTTAAAAGTAATTTTTACCTAGCCCTGCTGATCTGAATAATTCTTAATAAACATAATATTCTTTAGCTGTTTTTTTTCCCCACTTTTGGGACTTGAGCTTCTAAACCCTGGTTAACTGGCCTTAAATACCTGGCAATGTTTAATATTTGTGAGGAATGATACTAAAAAGGTCTGAGCGTTTCAGACTTGCATACAGGATTATTTATCTTCCCCATTAAGCAGTCATTAGTACTTTTGTCTCTACTTCTACAGTACTTAAGATACTGTCATTTTGCATTTGACATCCCATGCTACTTGTAACTTATTTATACCTTAGACTTTTGGTTTTATGCCTTTGTGCTTGTACTGCTCTCTTTTGCTGTTTTGCAGGATGCAGTTTCAGGTTATATCTAACGTGATCAGTGGGCAGAATGCCCCAGAAGCAGCTGTCCTGCTCTGTGTCGCCCTGCTGCAGTTTTCCACACCCCTTCTCTAGGCTGACTCTCAGTTGCTCATATAACAGGACTAACCAATTTGGTTTCATCTTTTGGTGGGTTTTTTGGCAGATTATTTTTCCATCACACTGATAAGCTGATTGATTGATCCTACAGCTCCATGACCGCAACATTCAGCACAGGAAGGGAGGAAGAACTGATGGTGTATAGTGAAGAGAAGAACAGATGGCCCTGTTTGGTGGCAGCCCCCAGTTAGATTGAATGTGCCATGAGAAGGCATTGAGTCATTTGCTGATGTGTTTTGATTTTGTTTTCTTTAAAAGGAAATTATTTTTAGGTCCTCATGAAGCTGCCCCAGTATTCACGCTGGGATTCCTTTCTTGGATTGGAATTGCTCGGCTTCTCCTTAGCACAGTCCCCTCCAGGAATGGCTGACCTTTTTGCTTTCCTTTATTCCTCAGCTTGTTTCCAGTATCGCCAAAAATTTCCAAAGTCTATAGAGTCTCAGGAGTTTTCAACCTCTGAAGCTTTATAATTGATGTATAAATTGTTTCTCCTCCCATATGCTTACAATGTAATAAGATCATGAGGAGGACAGAGTGGATCTTGACTGGTGGCAAGGAAGCATGGAGTGAAAAAATATGGGGCCACGTGAAACTATTGTTGGCTTTCTTCACAGCCTGCAACTTTTTGGAGAAGATATTCAGAGTAGTTATCAGGAGTTCACAGCTGATGTACAGCAAAGATGTGGTGAATGGTGTCTTTTTTTGGTCCAGTCCTGTTCAGCTTTTTAATTAATGTCTTTCCTAGTGGAATACACTTGCTATGTTTTTTGAGTATCGAGCCTTGAGGAAAGAAGGGATGGAAGTGTTTTGAAAGTGTGGCTTACACTTCAGGAGGATTTTCACTAGTTAAGAGTAGTCTGAAATAAACGGAATGCAATTAAAAAGGGATATGTGCAGTGTATTGAACTTTGGCAAACATAATCCACATAAATATACTTGGTGAATGGCTGCTAGGTATCCATTTGAGATAAAAACATTTGGAGATACAGTGAATGAAAACTAATGCAACTCAACGGTCAAGCTGTTGCCAAACCCAAATGTCAGCAAAAAATATTAGAAATCTAGAAAATCTGTAAGAATTTGGTGTGTATTCTAATGAGGAGAAAAAAGATGAGAAGTTGAATATGTAAAACTATCCTGGAAGGTACATCTCTGTACTGTTTTGGCAAAGAAAGAAATAGCAGGGGGAGAAGTAGGTGTTCAATTACAACACAGAAACAAGAAGAAAAGGTTCTAAGAGTAGGCAGAGTTAAGCATTGAAATAAATGATCATGACTGTGGGATCTCCGCTATAGGTGTTTCCACATATGCTGGGGACACATTTGTCTGAAGTGCTTTTTTGGGTACAACTTACCCTACTTCTAAAAAGCAAGAAATAAATAACTGAAGGTACGGTCTACCTTTGCAGTTTTCCTGTTTTTATTCTGTTGCTATAAGTGTTCCCTTTATATTTTGGCAAACCTCTGTTGATTCAAATAACCTTCACTTTTAGAGTTCTATTCATTCCTTCTTAGTTAAAATTAGATGTGAACTAGTGGGTCTCTTGGTAACTTCTGCAGTCTGTTGGGGGGTAGCACTGTCCCCATTGTGCTCTCAGACTCAGTGCATTGGCCTAAGCCTTTTATATTGCTTTTTAAAAGCTGTTTAAAACTGTAATTACTGTCAGGTTCTGCCCAGATGATAATTCTGTTGTGTTTTCCTGCTACAAACAAATGTGCTTTCCTTGTGACACCTGGCAGCATGTGTTGCTGCCTGTGCTTTTTAAATAAGCTGTCCCTGCCTATAGTATAGTTGTACTCCTTTGTCCTGTTGTTCTTATTTCTTGGCAGTATTGTCATTTGCATATTAAAATGTCAGATGACACGAGATGTCTATTTATTTGTTAGTCTGTTATTTTCCTTCATCTCTTATGCACTTTAGTGCAGTTTCTAATTTTTTCTTCCTTTTTCTCATATTTTGGATTCCATTCTTTTAGGCTACTTTTTCTTTCATTCACCAATAGGCTTTCACTGAAGGTATAGAATCCTAAAAAGTAAAAGAAATCTAGTCAGACTACTCTCATATATCTTTATACTGCAGTAAAACAAAATTAAATATTAAATTTCTGGATCACTGTATTATATGAGCAAAATTGCAAGGAAAAAAGGGAAGAGAATGCACAGAAATGGGAGTGTGGCAAGCTGGTGTCTGAATGATTTGTAATGAGAAACATAACTGCTTCTTGGATTTATTTATTATATGATAATTGCTGAAGCAGGAATTAAATACACTGGAATGTTCTCTTAGTGCATCCTGATTTTATGAACAGACGGGTTTTACACTCTTGATAGCGTGTAATCCAGAATTAATTAAAGAAAGAAAGGATAGTCAGACTTTTGCAAGTCAAATGCTGTATAATGAACTTAAACTGTCGCTCTTAAGAATTTCATTTGTACTGGAACGTGTTTCACCTGCATAGAAATCTTTATTTTTCTCCATCAGCCCAATCTAGATAGTAGGAGCAGTAAATTTTAATATGTGCAAAGAGGTATTGATTTATTAGAAAACTTACTAGAAAATACGTACTTCAAGAGAAGATACTAATATATACTTTAAGATAAACATATCTGAAGAACATGATGGGCTGAGTGCCTGTATTACTGGAAGACGTAACCCAAAACATGCTAACTGAATTTATTTTCTTGCAATTGCATCATATATAACACGATGGTGAGTGGTATGGCAGGATGACTTTGAAGGAGATCATGCTTCCTGTCGCAGACGTGCTGCAATTCATTCACTCCGAAAGTGAAACAACAATGAAGGAACAAGCTTCTACATCTCGGACCTGTGGTCAAAGACGTAGGGGAGGATTTATCTAATCTTAATGATTTCTTGAGCCAGGAACTGAAAGGCATGTTTGGGTTCATTGCCTCTGAGCAACATGTAATGGATTAACTGATAATGCAGATGTATCAGAAACAGCAGCATCATGATTTATGTTTATATGAAAAGTTTTTCTTGATCTGCTGACTATTTGGGTTTGCTTTAAAATGGCAAAATCATGCATCTGAGGTTGAAAGACTCGGATAAACTGCAGTAGGTATATTTAGAGTTCTGTCTGAAGTAAAGACTCACATGATGAAAATACCACTATTCACTGTTTCACAGCTTTGCAAGTGTGCAATGTTTTCCTCCTCCTGTTTCTTTCCTTTCTCAGGAAAACATTCCAGACACTAAATAATCTTGTCACAGAACAAAATATAGGTTAGCAGTGAAGGCTTAATGTTAGACCTGTGGACAGGAACATTGAGTTAAGCAGTTGGGGTATCAGATTTTGTGATGTCAGGTTTTATACAGTTGGGTTAACCTGTGTTTCTTGTGCTCTTCAAGAGGTTTTCTAGTGAGGGTGTCTAGTGTTAATTATGCTTGCTTACATCAGGTTCTTCATTGGTTAATACTGGGATTCACGTTACTTTTTTTATAGAAGTTGGGGCGGGGGAGGGAAGGTATTGTGGCTTACTAATTTATTTATTTTTTCAGAACAGCTTAGCTTACGTGTTTGTTTTACTCTGATTACCATAAGCACTTCCTCACCCTTTAACAACATGGAACCAGGCACTCCACTGCTTGTGCAACCTGTTTTTCTCTTGCTGGGGATAGGATTAGGAATGGATTTATACCCTAAAAGTAAAGTTCCACAATAAAAATAGAGAGGAAAGGCTGCAGGTCAGAATTGAGTCTCTGCAGGTTGTATTGACAGTTCTTTGTTTAGAGTGCTTTTGTTCTAGGGTGCAATTTGACTCATCTTTAAGATATCAACATTTTATTCTTAGGTACCCTATGAGGGTAGGGTGTTTGTGCCCGCTGCATGTCAGCAGGACAGAGTCGTGAATGTTAGTTGACACTAGAATCTGAGAGAGTTTTTATCAGTATGTTATTGCTGGTCTGTTAATATTTTACCTCTGCATTATCTTTGTGTTAATTTATCATAAATGAAAAAAATCATACTGGCCTCTTTTTGATGGAGTTTAGGCACTTGGTAAAGGTACAAATAAGGCTCAGCTCTTTTATAGCAGTGGTAATTTGTATTTATATATTTGTAAATATGCTAATATTATTCTGATTAGCTATAACATCCTATACTGTGATCAGCATTGCATAGTGTATTTAGTTCATATTGCCTTTTAGCCTGGAAGGGCTTGGCATTAGGAGTGTTCAGGCATGGGTTTCTTTCGGTGATATGGACTGGAGCAGTATTTTTACAGGAACTGACTGTGACAGTGCTATGTCACATGCTTTCAGGATTAAAAAAAAATAGTTACTACAAAAAACAAATGCTAAAGTAATACCATGATTTTATAGCTGATGGAATGCTTTTTCTGGAATGTGAGAAAAAAGACTGGCATATAGTCTTTCTTTTTTTGATTGTTAGTATTTTAATAAAGGCTGTAGAATGTAAAACTGCATAATAAAGCCAGAAGTATACATGGTTTTTATTCTGAATCTGGGTCTTGAATTTTGGCAGCAAAAATCCAGTATTCCAGAGATGTGGTGGGTAGCCTTATCTTGAAGTAAAAAACTTGCTTGGATTTCTTTGTAAGAGGAGAATAAAACAAATGGTTTCTTTCAGTCTGTAAAATGTATTTTGAGCCTTGTCAGCTTGCTGTTAGCTTAGAACCTAAATCTGAAAGTTGCATAACAAATGCTGTTGGATCTTATAGCCTGATTTCTTAGGCTGGCTTTCAAAATGGCAAGCTAACTCCCTTGCAACTTAAAAATGACAGGATGCTTGCATTCTCAAAATAGTAGAGCGCCCAAGATTTTGTATTAACTTCATAGGTTATTTTTCTCTATCGAGTTACGAAGTGAAACTTTCTCACTATTGAGAGATACGTTAAGTGAAAAGTGCTTTTTGAATTCTCTTTCAAATAGGCTATTGAAGCTAAAAAAATATTCTATTTGGAGGTAGATACTAACATTTTATTTGAAAAGTAGTAATTTTTTTAAATCTTGCTGGGCTAGAGGTTATTAATGCTGTTCTCTGTTATAAAATCCAAACTATTTTTCTGAGATCTTACTTAGTATATGGCAGTCTTGTTCATGTGATTCAGCTAACTGTTTCTGCAGCTAGTTAGGGATGGATTTTAGGGTTTCATGAATATAACGGCATAAATATCTGACAGTGAGTAAAGCTGAAAGATTTGCTGAGGAAAAAAAGTTGAAACTTTGAATCTTTTTCCACCAAATAGGTGCTCCTCTCCCCTTCCATCGTATGCCAGTGCCACTGTCAACCTGCCACAGCCATCCAATAATTTTCCCCATTTCTGATATCTTTGAAGGTTTGAGTAGAAACTAGACGTTATCTTCTGTGGTTCAGCTCCACACATGTGTAAACTCAAATTTTGTTTTGGTGCAAACTTTGTCATCTCACCATCCCACCCCCTTTCTGGGTTATCTTAGGAACGTGTTGCATGGCACAAATCCAAGCACAAATCCTGAGATACTCTGATGGCCATTTGTTCCTACCTTTTATTTTTATCATCTTCTAACAAGCTGCTTGGCGAGACAGGCAAGGGACTTTCTCGTATATAATGGCAGCACAGTTTTTGTAGGAGTCTTGCTAGAAGACCATGCTGAAACCTTTAGAAGAAAGAAGTAGACTCTGTCAACCACCACTCCCTTGTTTTCAGGAAACTCCAGGAGATTTGAGATGCTGCATCTTCACCTTATAAAAGCTGTGTTGACTCTTCCCCATATGTTGGACTTACTCATCTCCCCACTGTTTCTGCTCTTTGCAACAGTTTCTGCTAGTTTGCCTAACCTCGGGTTAGACCTGCTCATCTGTACTTTCCCACATGCTTTTTTCATGCATTGGCCTCTTGTTATTGCCTTCCTGTCGGTACATCTAGGCTGGTTTGAAGCGAGTGGTTTAACTCCTGGTTCATAATCCAGCTTTTCTATCTCCAAGTTCTTTTATGATTCCCAGGTGAATGGCATCTGGCCCTGCTCACTTGTTACTCATGTTGCCTGTTTGCTCTGTAAGTTTTTATCGGTAGTGAATTTTTTTTGAGACCAGTCCTCACATCTGCTCCCCCTCCCTAACCTTAGAGGGATTCTGATATTGGCAGCCTTTTCAAACCCCAGGTAGGTTTACCGTTTTTTGGGAAAGCTGTCAGAGATGTTTAAGATTATAATTAAGATAAGAGTAATTTAACGGATCTTTCCAGTGTTATTTGACTGACTAATTTTGAGGGTGTAACTCTTTTGAAATACTTTGAATTATCTTATTTTTAAAAGAAGAATAATGGCTCCAGACATTGCATGTTTTGATGGTGTAAAAAATTTAGAATATGATAGATATGATAATGATAGATATGATAATGAGACATCTGCATCCCCTTTTCAACGCTGCAGGAAAAACAGTAGCAAAGCTGTTGGCAAGTAGAGAAATTGAATTCAGGGGGAACAGCATGCGTTGACTATTTGTAGAAAGAGGTCTTCAGCGTTGATTAGGTTTACTAGTAGATATTGGTCCAGATGAAAATTTTTGGTCTCAGTTCTAAAGAGTTGTAATTGCTAACCTTAAGAGTTGAGCTGATAAGATAAGGTCTGTGTAGCAGTGACATTTACACTTGAGTAGTACAGTAAGCTGCTACACCAGTTTCTTTTGCGTTTTTATGTGTTTGACATTGACTTAAAAGAGTACGTGGCAAGAAGATAAATTATTTAAACACAGAGATGATATCTGTAATCTGGTCCTTTCACTTTTTACACTATCAGAGCAATGCTTAAATGCAGAGGTGTCTTTCACAATCAAATCTTTTCCTACCACATGCTTTATTTACTAGTTTGAAATTTTTTGCACAGTGCAAAACTGGGGAACCAGAAGAGTATGAGTTTGAAAATAATGGTTTGATTATGTTGGTCATTGCTGAGGAAGTTGCTGTGAGGAAATTGTTTTACTTTTTTTTAATGTTGATGTAATACGTGTTGGCATGAAAAACACAGCTTACCAACACTTCTTGAACTAAAGAGTAAAGTCCATTGGGTTTCCTAGTCTTTCTCATCTTTTTTTTTAAAACAAACAAAGAAGAAAGTAAAAAGTATAGTGCTTTACAAGAGAATATCCTTACTAAGGAAGGGGAAAAAAATAGTGCGTGAATCTTTACCCAAAAATAAAAGCACTTCCTTTACTCAGTTTAGCTTAGAATTGCAGCCACAGGGACAACACAGTCCATTTTTGACTGGCAAATTTCAACTGTAATGTAAAACAGCTAAAAACTGTGCATTCTTTCTCCCCACCATCATTCCTTAACTGTTAGTAATATTGACACAGGATTTTTGCCTCTAAATATGTCACCAATGGTCTTTAAAGAAAATATGAATCAAAAAGGAGTAAGAAGGTGTCATGATAGCTAAGCCCTTGTCATAAGTTAAAAAGGGAAACTACCAAAAAATAAATCCAAACCTTAAAATGAATGTTTGTCAAGTGACCATCAAATGCTTCCTTATGAACTGAAAATAAGGAAAAAACTCAGGAAGAGCAGGTTGTAACCATGCATTGAATGAAAACCCTATCTTGCAGATACCATAGCTGAAATGGGGAGTAAGTTCCATGCATCCCTGGAGTCCTAAAACGTGCCAGTGGAAAGGAAACAACCCCTTAAATTAAAAGAAAACAGTAGGATTTTTCTCCACTGTAATAGTAAAGGACATCCTCAGTCTGTGTACTTTGTAATTTATTTCAAATTGAATGGAGGTGGGAGGAATCTCGATGAAATGCATGTTCGGACCAGGATGCAGTGCATGTCAAGAAAGAAGTTTTATGGGTTTGTACCTAAAAGCTTTTACTGAAGCCCAGTGAGAGCAAATGAATCTCTTGAGCTCTGTACTGGTCCAAAAACCTGTCTGTCAAAGGTTAGAGACAAGGCTATTAGGGAAGGGCAGGAGATCTTCAGGGCTGAATTTTAGTCAGCTTGTGCAGAAAGAAAACTCTGAAAATGAAGTTAGTAAGCAAGAATTAAAATTGGGCTACTTTGTTGCCTAAAATGAATCTTTGAAGTTATTGGGAGGGGGGTGGGGGAAAGGATGGAGTTTGCAAACATTTTTGTAGTAGGAGTGGGGACTTGGACCTGTTTGAAAGAAGTATTGGAATAGTGACAGCTCTTGACTTCAGGACATACAATGTGCTTCACTGAAATCTTGACACTTAAGTTTGCTGGGGTGTTTGTGCACTCTTCTCTGGGTATTGCACCCTGTTTAACTGTTCAAAGTCAGTGATAGTAATGTTGTTTGAGTGAATTTGTGTGTGTGTGTTTTAATGGTGGGGGTCCTCACCCCCTTCATGAGAGGAAAGAAGGGGTTTCCTGGCGGAGTCCATAGAGAGAAAGCACTGGTTGATCTTTTCCTTGTGCCTCTGTTATGACCAAGACAGAACTCTCCCAAAACCATTTCATTCCTTTTTTCTCCTTGAGTTCACTGCTGGTTTGGAAAGTTTCCTCCATATTCTTGCAGTGCAAATGACTTTTCTCTCCCTTTTGGTTTCCAGGCCCTTTCCCACAAGGCTTTTCCAGGCCCAGGACTTCCTCTAAGGGTTGTTTGTATTCCTCCTCCTAACTTCCACTCTAGAACAGCCTCAGGCAGGCCTGGCGGCCCAAGCTCTTCCCCTGTTATTTATTCAAGCCTTGGACAAGACACGGAGGGGAGCTGAAGCTCTGATGTTTTTGTTGGAGGGGTGCCATGAGGGAGCCTTCTGATTTGAGCGCCCCAGGTTGTTCTGTAGACAGCTTAATACATTAAGATTAAAAATTGTATCTAGGACAAGTGTCTTACACAAAATCATTCCTATACTTACATATGTATTTGTATCTTTCTTGTTTCTATTTTAAAATGTCTGAATGGCAATATAGAGGAGAAAAGTATTGTACTTTAGAAAATTAAAAAGTTCACAGAGCCAAAGAAAAGCCATATTCTTTAAGTGGGAGGATAAGCGCTAACAAAGATCTGACAGCACAGTTGTCCCAAAGAACTGTCTTGGAATAAGTATGTGAAAATTGAGATAAAAAGGTAATTTTGAGCCAAAAGATGCCCAATTTTTCAGATAACCTTTGCTGTCTGAAGGCCTTAAACTACTCCTAAAACTTAGTTTCTAATCAGATTAGTAAAGCTGCTGTCCAATTCCTCCAGAGAAAAATCTGATGTACTAGTTTTCAGTTCTTGGTATTGGATCTAGCACTCTGATACCAGAATTAGAGACAGTTTTCTAGATTGTGGAAAGGATTACTAATTTTATTTTTTTTTCCTGTGCACTGTGCTAAGTTTGCTGTTTAACCTCACTTATAAATTGAGATTTTTCTGAGGGAGAACTAGGCGATCACAGCCTGTGAGACTCTCGCTACCCAGAATTGGTATGTATCCTTCAGTAATACATAATTAAGTACATTCTTCTGGCCTAATGGATTCATACTCTTAAAATTAAGGAAAAAAGAGCAGAGTTGCATGATAAAACTTGACTACAAAGCATTACTCCATAGTTTGTTTCCACTGGTAGTCATGAACTCTAATAAATGCAGGTTGTAAGGGAACATGCAATGTGAGTCATCTGCCTGTCCTGGGCTGTGTTTGCCCCGTGGTGTTAGGAGAAGCAGAGGGCAGCAGCCAGGGCCCTGGGGAGCTGCGTTTGTGAAAGGGCTGGTGACTCACTGCAGTGGTACTGTTAGCCTGTACGGCAAATGAAGGGAGTTCGCATTAGTAAAGGAGAGCAAGATGTTTTGGTTCCCTTGCAGAGTACAGTGTAATAAAATAGAGGTGAGGTTGTGTAGAGGACTAGCTGGTATTTTAGTCTCAGGAGAGATAGGGAACTTCTTGGCATACTAGCGTTTCTTTAATTAGGCTTAAAGGCTGCTTGGAGCTCTCTGATTTGGATGAATGTATACATTTTGGAGTATTGTAACTTAAGCTGCTGAAGCACTTTTTTTTTTCTTCTCCAAAATAAATCTGTTTGCAGTATTCCACATCTGCCTGTGTTTTAGAAGAATATGTATTATCATCCAGATTTTAGCAATGTAGCATGTCAAAGGGAGAGACCAGAAGGGTCCAGAGCGTTTACAATTTTACTTTGGAAAAGGGTGTAAAACCTGATTAAATGCTCATCACCGGCTCTGCTATAGAAACACAACAAAAGCCTTTCCCTCCTGATGATTCTTACAGATCACTTTGCTGCATTTGCCTGGTCCATTGCTGGCTTTTTGATACTGTCTTACCGGCCCTCTAAAAGACTTCAGATAAAGTTTGGTTACCATGGCATTTTGAATGACGGTCTCTGTTGTTCAGTCTTCAGTCGGAGTTAGGGTTAACATAAATTTACACGCCATCTTCTGTGATTTTTATCATCCTAATGATTGCTCCCTTTTTCCTGGATGAAAAAATAAGTGTCTTGCTTTTTGTTTGGTCTTTGTTAAATATGTTAATAGGATGTTTATATGTAGACAGATACTATCAGTTGTTTATTATTTCAGTGAAATATTTTTTTTAAGTATGTTTCAGAACCTGTTTGCTAAACTGGTATCTTGTCTATCAAGAGGAAACTGCTGGAAGTGTGTTTGGTCTCTTTTACAAGTCTCATTTTTCCACCTGGTTTGCTTATTACCTGCTCTTGAAGAGGGCTGGTAGGCTTTCCTCATTATTTGTAGACAGAGATGTTTAAAGCTTGTTGTTGTTGTTTGTTGTTGTTGTTGTTAAGGAGTAGACAGTATGAGTCAGTGGTAACCCCTCGGGGCCTTTTTCATAAACTGTGGTCCTTTTTATATGAAGCATTGTGGAAACCAATAAGACCGTAGTATAAAATGCTCCTGGAAACTCAGCAGGTTTTATGTTGTTGTTTTTGTTTTGGTGTGGTTTTTTTTTTTTAATAAAACATGGTGTGTGTATATACTTAGTGAAGCATGAAGAAGGGGGAAAACAAAGTAACAGCAAAAAGCATTGTTACATTTCATGCCATTTCTCCTGAGGTCTATGAAAAGATCCATGATTAAGAAATTCAGGGTTTTTTCCTTTTGTTTTTTTTTTTTCCTTCAGTCTGAATGCTTTGAGGATATTTTTTTTTTTTCGGAGGTGAGGAAGGGAGACATTTGTCTCAATTAAAAGAAAGTTAGCTGTTACTAGTTAGGATTTAATAATACTTTTTTTTTTAGATTTCCAATACTTAATATTTCTTTTCACCCTCTGCAGCAGGGGCCTGCTCATGATAAGGTAAGTTGATGAATTTCTTTAAGGTAAAAGCTCCTCTGACTCCCAGCAGTCTAAGTAACAAGCTTTGTATTTGTGTAAATAAATATGTATCTTTGTTAAATGTATTTTGTGTGTAGCCCATAATTCAGGGAATCAGTACTTTTCCTGTGAAGTCTCATTTCTGGGTTCATTGGACACTCCTTCCTTTGTGGCTTCAGCATGTTGGGAAGCCATAGCAGACTGAGGGCAACCCATCAGTTTGTGTAGCTGCAACAAATCCTTTTTGCTTCTGAGAGAGGAGTTTGTCTTCCATTTGAGAGCTGAAAAAAGAGGTAATTTGTTTTGGCTGGAGAAGGGGGAAAGTCTGACTGCTGCTCATTGTTGCTGTACTGATGTGCCTAGCCATATACTAAGTCATGCAATTATTTTACCTTGCCGTTTTCCCTTGAATCCTCAGTTCTATGTTATGGGTTATTTGACATGAAAATTTGGACAATAAAACTTCAGGAAAATCTTCAGCTGAACATTCAGGTAGTTGTTGAGGCATAGAAATCTGATCTACTATTGTCAAAATTCTTGGTATATTCTTTAGATAATTGATGTAACTTGATGGTTAATACCATAATGTAGGTTTATTGGGATCTGAACCTAGAAAAAGGTAATTGTTTTTTAGTGCACTGTAGCAAAATGAAACATTCAAATACCCTCTTTAAGATGTATAGGCTCAATTTCAAAAAAATATGTAGCGTGGGTCTCGGGCTTCAACAGGACTTGTGCTCACTTGATTCATAAGAAAACTGATGTAATAAGACTGTTTCTGTCCAATTTCTTTCCCCTGTGGTCTTTGTTTTTCTTCCCTTATGCATTCCTAGTTTAGTTTATCTGTGGAAATAAGGCTTATGTGATCATACAGCCTTTTGTGTGCGCTTATCTGTTTTCATTTCTCTCCCTCACACTAACAGATTTCGAATACGTTGAACCGTTCCAACCAGAATTGACAGAAAGGTAGAAATTTCAAAAATTGATTTAATGAGTTTTATGAGAAAAGGCCATCTGGGTAAAGGATGATGTTATTGGAGTCCCAGCTGATTTTAACTTTTGATCCTTGACTGTTTTTACTCTTAACACATGCATCTGGTTTAGTGTCACGTAACCCATTGTCAAATTTCATGCTAAATGCTCTAGGAAAAATATTTTTCTCAGTGTGAATATCAGTCCCTTATTTTGGCAAGTCCTGAAACCCTGCACTGTTAGGTTGATGATGTTTCTGATGTCTACCAGCAGTGGCAAAATCATAATTTATTAGGCTACACCTTCCAGGTTCTGTTGGGTTGCAGACACAAGTTTAATGTGGGGGTGTTTGGTTTTTTCCAGTATGATCTGTTTTAGAAAAGGGAAATCGGTCCCCCTGTGCAGAAAGCAGAGTATCAGGCCACAGGTACCTTGGGGTAAACACAGAAATGCTTGGGCTTCTGGACAGAGGACTGTTCCCGGTTAGCTCTTGGAAAGGTTTTTTCATGTTCTGTAACTGTCCCTATTTTAAGAAATCATCCTTTCATCTTTTTGTCTTCTCCTGAATTATTTCCACTTGACGATGTCTTCAAGGTTTCAGAGAGGGAGGGAAAAGATAAGTCTTTGTTTCATCCTTTCATTTTAAGACTACTTGCATGTATATAAAAGTGTCATTTCTGTGTAGGTCGAAGTTGCTTTCTCAGTCTGTTCTGGGTACAGTTACGTACTCTCCCTGAACAGGGGAGGGGAAAAAAAAAAAAACAAAAACAAAAAGCAAAAGAAGAGTCCTTATCGCAAGTGCTATGGTGCCTAATAGAGCTGTTCACAGAGGGAGAGGAAATCTCCCGTTTTGAATGGTTCAAAATCTCCTTTATGTGCATGACCCACGTACAGAAGGAAGCCTGCAGACATGCAGAGCCAGGTTAACAGTGATTTTTGTAGCCAGAAGTACCTGACTGGGAATCGGTCTGACGACCTCATGGTTGACACTCTTTCTTCAGTAAACAGTTAAGAGGGGAAAAAAGGTCCTGCAGTACCACTGTATCAGAACCACTGATCTAAACTGGTGGCTTACATCCCATTAGTCTCTGCTTGGAAAGTTGCTAGTTATCTTTGCTCGTAAGTACAAACATTGAAATAAAATATTTATGCTGTTTTTTTTTCCCTCTGCCTGTGGATCTCAAGCTTAATTAACTTAGCACTGGATTACAGATCTCTCTCCCTCCCTTGGTTTGCTGCTGCAAGAACTGTTCATCACCAGGGAACAAACAGGCTCAAAATGTATGCCTGATCTTATGGATCCCAAAGATGAAGTTAACAAGTGTAATTTATTCTTTTGGCCAGTGTAAGTTCTGTATTTTAACTGCTGTGTTAAACTAGGGAAGTTCATATAAATGTTTCCATAGGACATCAAGTTAATTCCAACTTCACAGGTCATAAATGCACAACCATGGAAGTCTTTACGGCCTCTGTAGCTGTCCCCACAGTAATTGCCTCCAGGAGATAGTTATGCTTCTTCCTAACTGCTTGCCCGTGTCCCAGGCAGTGGGATTTTTTGATTGCGGTGAGGGAGATGGGCTTTTAATCTCCACCATTATCTAAACAGGCATTCCCTAAGCATATTTGGGAAGGATCCTTTCGTGTGAAAGCATTGTGTCTTTTCAAGCATTGACGGTTTCAATGGTAATAAAGTACGTCTCTGATTTTTATGATCTGTTAGACATCTGTTAGTCCACAAAATTTTGATTGCTGGTTGTTCAGTTTTAGCCATTTCTATTGGCAAAGACTTTTTCACACCTTTGCACAGGGGAATTAATGCTACACAATTTTCACCATTAGATGTCTGTTTTTATTGGATGATTTTGCATTTTATGCTGAATGCATGCTGCTGAAAATTTCCATTTACTGAATCTGTGGATGTTGCAACAAAGACAAGAAAATTGTTCTAGCATATCTGAAAAATGAAGTTATTTTCTTGTAATGATAAGTGACAAAAAAATCATGTCAGATTATTTTTATAGGAATTTTCAGCTGGAAAGAATTGCAGAGAGCAGCATGTAGTGAATGACAGATCTGCTTCTGGAGCAGCCTTTAACTTTCTCTTTTTTAGGAATCACTTAGGGCACTTAGGGTCACATTTTTCTATAGTAAAGAATAAATTTTGTTTTCTGAATTTAACCATGGGGCAGTTTTACAGCAAATTTAGATGGTGTTGCTCTGTGCTCTTCTATTGCTTGCTGCTAGTCTTGATCAAGTCAAAAGTCATGGTGGTTGGTTTTTTGTTTGTTTGTTTGTTTTTTTTTTTTAATGTCTGTAGCCTTACTTATATCTGGTTAGCTTTCCTGGACTGTGATGCTGGAGAGCCATGTTTAGGTGATGGCTCTGTTGGCTTCCTCATAGTCTTATCTATTCTGGGTTCTCATTTATTTTAATGAAAAGTTCCACTGTGGACAAACCCAGTGCTAAAATTCTCAGCACTTTTTCTCTTCAGTGACTTACTAGTCTTCAAGTAATGAAAGCAAACAGCAGATTTCTTTTTCTTCTGTTGTTACTGTCTGGTATCCTGTGGCATTGTATATCACAACCTGTTGTTTCTCACCAGTGGAGCCTTGATAATTCCTTTTAGTCTGTTTGCAGAAAGAGAGGCATGTTCAATATTTTCATGCTGCGTGCAGTGTTTCAGGTTTTTCAGCAATGTCTGGAGTCCCTGTCCAAGAGAAATTTTCCCCACAGGCTACAATGAGTAACTGTCAGCATTGCTTGCTATTAATAATTGCATGCAAAAGTTAATCTTGGAGCTGCCATAATTTAGTTGCACTGTTGTGTGCAGAAGCCAGATCTTTTAGACCTGACACAGTTTAAGATGGTTCTTCAATGAAATGCTGTCTGCGCCTTCAGAAGTGAAGCGAAGTAGCCTTAAAGCTTATGTGTCTTTCAGATGTCAGGAAAAGATACATTTCATCAGTGTGGTGGGGAATAACCACTCCACAAACATTGTTTGAAACCCAACAGTGTGTCCAGGGAGGGCTGCAGGTACGTATTTAGCAGTAGCTTCTGCAGTGGAGTTGAAGATGACCGAACGAGTACAGGACACTGTTGCCTGGCCTGACAAAGTGCGTGACAAAGGTGGATGGGAGCTGGAATCAGCCCCAGGTAAACCTTACCCCAACTACGTGGCAGACTTGTCTGCTGGTGTAATGCCCTGCTTCTTGAGAATAGTTACGACACCAAGAGGAATGTTGTCTTTCAACTCTTTATTCTCAGATGTGTCATCACTGTTGCTTGAAGTGACTTCAAAAATTAGAGGTAAGTTTAAATATATTAATTTTCTGAAATTTTCTGTTGTTATCAACATGTACAACTATGAATTCTCTGTTCAACTTTCACTGCTGAGACCAATTCAGTAAGTTTGGAGAGATCCCCAGCTAAAGAAGACTTACGTCCTAGTAATAAGAATACATCATAAAAAATCAGTACTTTAATTTGCTGATTAGCAGAATAGGGTAAAGGTCTTTCTTCAGAAGCCTCTCACAAATAGGAAGTCTTGAAATATTTTGTGAGGTGGGAATGAACACTTAAACAGGTTGTTTTTTTTTTTTAATGGTAGTCTTTGCATGTGTGTTTAATTTTCAAATACATCTCTACTTTAGCAAAGAAGAAAAATTTTAGAGAATGTAAGCTGTGTATATACATAACATTATGAGACACAGAGCTGGCTTAGATCATAGCTTTTTCTCAAAGACAGGTCTTGGTGGCACTTTGAATTTTATTCTAAAATACATACAATTTCTGTAATTGCTATCCTAACTAAATTCAGATCAATCTCTGAAAATTGTTCATTTCATAGAGTTTCTAGTAGCCTTAGAATTACAAAATCCACCAGATGGACTCTTTGCTCTCCCAAAGTGTGGATATCCATGTGCCCATTTTAAGCTTAAAAAACCCCAACAAGAAAAAAACCAAAAAACTCAACCAACAAGAACAAACCAAAACCCCCCAAAGCCCGACCCTCATAACAAAATCATGAAATCCTGTGCTGAAAGTAATTGGGAGTTGCATGTGTATTTTTAGAACATTATACTAAAGCTAATTCCTGGTGTAAACATCATTTATTAACAGCTGATATTGCAGAGCATTATGTGGTGATTAACATTTTTGTTAATGAACTTTGGGGAAGGTTTTTCCAGCAAATATTAAATATTTGAAACTACTTTGCATTGGTTCACAGTATTAATGATGGAAGGTTTTAGTAGTAGTAGTAGTACTAGTATTATTTAGCCTTGCCAAGCCTTGAAAGGCAGTTCGAAGGCTTTGTTGTGAAATCAGGGAATCAGTCCAGATGTAGTGGGACCTGTGAATAGCTTGCTAAATAAACTTTTTAATTTAAGTAAGGGAGATACTGTGGTATTAGCATATTTTAAAATAACCTTCAATGGTAGTAGTTAAAAAGTTTCCAATAAAAACATTCTGCAGCAAGGATGTTACCTTCTCCACTGAAAGAAAGAAGATGCCTAACAGCAAAGGAAGAAAAGAAATAGACAATTTAAAATGTTGCAGTTCTTTAGGTTTATTTTGCTGTATTTGATCAATTGGCATGTCAAATACACCCATCTTTCTGCCTAAGGGACTTTTTTTGCTGCTGTATTTGCCACTGCCACTTACTGGGGCCAAAATGCACAGACTGTAGCAGGCTTTGCTGCACATCTGTACGGTTCTCATACTCGCATGCTGAGAAGCGTGGTGAGGTGAAGTTACAGTATTTGAAAGATCCTTTCTGTGCTGGAGTGTGTCCAGAGAAGGGCAATGAAGCTGGTGAGGGGTCTGGAGAACAAGTCTTATGAGGAGCGGCTGAGGGAACTGGGGTTGTTTAGCCTGGAGAAAAGGAGGCTCAGGGGAGACCTCATCGCTCTCTACAACTACCTGAAAGGAGGTTGTAGCGAGGTGGGTGTCGGTCTCTTCTCCCAAGTAACAAGCGATAGGACGAGGGGAAATGGCCTCAAGTTGTGCCAGGGGAGGTTTAGATTGGATGTAAGGAAAAATTTCTTTACTGAAAGAGTGGTGAAACATTGGAACAGGCTGCCCAGGGAAGTGGTGGAGTCCCCATCCCTGGAGGTATTTAAAAGACGAGTAGATGAGGCACTTAGGGACATGGTTTAGTGGGCATGGTGGTGTTGGGTTGACGGTTGGACTCGATGATCTTAGAGGTCTTTTCCAACCTCAATGATTCTATGATTCTATGAAATTGAGAGGAAACACCTAGGAGAGACGAGCTGACTCTGCTTGGGGTTCGTTGGTAAGTAACATGCATACAGGCAATGCAGCAGGTGGAATTGGAAGCGGTTTATGGGTTAGAAGGTGGCTGCAGGAAATCCCAGCTGCTCTGGCTGGTCAGTGTGAAGGTGCCTTAGTTGGAAATCTGTACAATGCAGATCCCTCCAATAGCTGGCCTGAGACACATGGTCTACCCAGTAACTGGCCCAGGATCCCAGTCTCCCCAGTTACTGACACAGTCATATGAGCCCCCGAGGCCCACAGCCCCACCCCAGCTGCTGGTGCAGACGCCCTTACACACACCAACACGCACACAGGCACACATGCTGCGGAGCCCTCCAGTACCTGGCCTGAGGCACTTGGTCAGCCCAGTGACTGCCCTTTGGGTCCAGTTGCCTCCAGTTACCTGATTTTTTCAAACAAAATTAAGTGATTGCTGGTTTGCATGCAGGCACAGCTGTAGAGGGCCTGATTTGCACAAAGTGAGATAGTTTTCTTTAATACTTTTTTTAAAGATGTTAGAGGTATCTCCAATCTCTTGAATTAAACATTGCTTTTGACAGATCTTAGGCGGCATAGGCTGGATAAGGTAGCCAGAAAGGAAGAGTATACTGACACGGCCTTCATTCTGTCCAAACCTGGGGTAAAGCGCAGAACAGATCCTCAATTATTGTTTTATACTTGCTGGGGACCTGTTCCTCAGTTCTGAAAAGTAATACTAATTAGGAAAAAATTACTCCGTTTTGGGTATGTAGCAGTGAGCTGTAGGAATGCAGGATTGTAGCTAAGAATAAACTTTTTTTTTTTAGTAGCAGATACCGCAAGTTATGTGCTTCTCTGTGCTCCCATTTGTAGAAATAAAGGGAAGTGTGCTTTAGTCTTCTCTTCCTCAGTGTTAATTCTGCTGTTTCTTATTTTTGGTTAAACATTTTTATCAGCTTTTCAGTTTGGTTAGGAAATCTTGAACCTATTTTGATTGCTATCTAACATGAGCATCCTTCTTAGCAGAAAAAACCTGGACATCGACAATATCAAACACTTTCTTCCTTAATATATATTCTCTCAGTGGTGTGTGAACAAGATCAGTGCTGTGATTGGGATCCACATTTGATCTGGCAAATAGACACGTGCTGTTCAGAACTTGCTGCAGGATTGATTACTGGGATATTATAAATACTTGGCCAGTATATATATTATAATTACTTGCCTGTTATTTGTATTATAAATACTTGCCTACTGTCAAATTCTGTTCTTCACATATTCTGTCCATCTTCTAAGACTTTTTTTAGGGAAGGCCACTGAGAAACATGTAACTTCAGAAACTTCACGGTGCTGTAACTAGCCACAAAATGGCAAGGGAGTAATACAGCAGATGAAAGGACATGGGGAACTATCCTGGTTTCGGCAGGGATAGAGTTAATTTCCTTCCTAGTAGCTGGTACAGTGCTGTGTTTTGGATTTAGGATGAGAACAAAGTTGATAACACACTGATGTTTTATTTGTTGCTAGGTAATGCTTACGCTAGTCAAGGACTTTTTAGTTTTCCATGCTCTACCGACTGAGAAGGCTGGAGGTGCACAAGAAGCTGGGAGGGGTCACAGCCAGGACAGCTGACCCAAACTGGCCAAAGGGACATTCCATACCATGTGACGTCATGCCCAGTACCTAAACTGGGGAGAGCTGGCCGGGGGGGAGGCCGCTGCTCGGGGACTGGCTGGGCATCGGTCGGCAGGTGGTGAGCAATTGCACTGTGCATCACTTGCTTTGTGTACTATTATTATTATCATATTATTATTATTATCATAATTTTATTTCAATTATGAAACTGTTTTTATCTCAACCCACGAGTTTTTCTCACTTGTGCTCTTCCAATTCTCTCCCCCATCGCACTGGGGGGGGGAGTGAGCGAGTGGCTGTGTGGTGCTCAGTTGCCGACTGAGGTTAAACCACGACGGAACGCATGTCCGTGTCTAGATGCCTGGTTGATCAGAGGCAGGACCAAGCAGAAGGTAGTAGCACAGGTAGCGTACATACTTTTCCTTTTTTCTCCAGGTGAGGGAAGAGAAGTAATGCTTTGTATCACTGCAAGCAATAGACTTTATGGAAATTTTGACTTGTTCCTAGCCAAAGCCTGCTTGGGGCAGGGGAGATTTTGGTCTCTTCAATTATTGTTAGACAGCAAAAAGATACGGTGAGAAGGGGCAGCTTGTATCTGGAGCTCTAAGGCCACTTGTCTATTACCCACCCAGTGTGGGCTCTGTGTGAATAAAAGGCTGTTTCTGCCCCTAGTTATACAAGAATTAATATTCTGACTGGTCAAGTGCAAACATCAAAAGCTTCATGCTCTCTTTCTTGCCCCCCAGTTGATGCTTGTCACAGATGCTTGGCTGGTCTATCATTTGGGGATGCACAGACTTGATCTAAGAATAGCCTTGTCCCAGAGCTGAAATGTGTCAGTCTATTCTACCTGTTATTTCTCTCTGTTAGTCCTTCATATTCTGTCTGACTCCACTGTTCAAACCCCGTTGAATTACTCATGCTGGTAATGTTCTAACATAAATAAATAGAGAAGAACATAAATAAGCAAAGAAAAATCTAATTACTAATTCACAGGAAGGCTGTGTTTCAGACTATGAAAATTGCCCTCGGCAAAGGGTAACTGTGATTATTTTGCATATTCCAGCAATAGCAAGAAACTCACTGTTAACTTCTAGAAAGTAGACTGCTGTGATAAAGGAGGAATAGTTGCTGAAACATTTTTCTCTTAGGCCTTGTAGCTGGTCACTGAGAAGGATACATGATTTTCTGTGCCAGGGAGGCTTGACCCTGGGCTGATAGATATATGTCCTTCCTTCCTTCCTGTCTCAAGGGCCTTGCCCATCACTGCTTTGAAAGCATCTGAAAGGGATAAGACAGTGCTTTTCTTAATGTCTAAAACAGTATTGTCCATCACCTGTGCTGTTTGTCTGTGCCAGAGGTGCATCAGACACTCCTTAGTCTCTCTGGAAATAGTATCCTAGAAACAAAGTCAGGTTTTGGGCTTAAGCTCCATGTTTGGTGAGGTGGATATTGTTGGTTGGCAGAGTAACGCTTCTAGAGACCAGTCTCTCTCAAATCCCCAATGTTATATGTGTGAAGGATCTGTACCATGTGCTGTTCTAGCTGTCTATGGGATTAGCAGTTATTTCTCTCAAAGTTCACATGATAGCTAAATCACTCATCTTCTCCTGAAACCATTCTAGACTCTAGAGCAGGAAAAGATGGATAAAGTGGACACACAGGGCATTTTTGTCTGTGAACTTAACAGAACTGGGCCAGTTTGTGCAGTTCTTTGCACTGATTTCTAGTCTGCCTGAAGGTAAATGTCCTTTATTGCAGATACTTTCCGGGTAGATCATGCAGGCATTTGCTCTACCAGGTGGTTTGTGAGCCTTTTCTTTCAAACACCACAGTGTATTCCAGCAAAACCAAGTTTGCATCTTTTTTCTGCTTCAGGAATACTCATATGAGACCTTTAGGGCTCACCCTGGGTAATTTCATGAGTGACTTTGTAATTCTTCCTGATACCTAACAATAAAAAGGGATATTTATTAACAGTTTGGTGTCTTAACCACTACATTTATTATGCCTTATGAAAGAATTGCATGGAGCTCGTGTGCATGGCCTTGATGAACACAATACCTACTTGTTCCTGTCTTGTTGTGCTTTGCTGGGTGCATAATGATTTCAATGGGCTGAAGAATCCCAATGACTGTAAATATTTGTTCTGCTTCTATGGGAAAAGAAATACTCTGATCTGTTAAAATTATTGCCCTGTAGACCTTTTTGTAGAAAACTTTGTGTGTGTAGAGCACTTTAAAACTTTTTTTTTTAATTTATTTTTTGATGTTTTCCATTGCTCTCTGATCTTTGTACATTGATTCTTCTCCTTGTACAGGTAGAATGTTCTGTTACTGCTGTTTTAATAGTGATTTTTTTTTTTTTTTTCTGTCAAGTGGATGGGAAAGATTAAAAGAGTGATTTTGGAAATTTACTGTGTTGGTATGAAGTCTTAATTTTAATGCCACAGTGCATTTCTTGTAGTAGTGAAAATGTGCCTTGAATAATGCAGAGGATCATGGTAGCACCTGTATTTTTCTTCAGGTTAGTTGTGGAAGTAGTTGCATAAGCACTGACATGTGAAGTGCTCAGGCTCCCTTAGTCTGAACAAAATAAAAATCTTGGCATTGAAATTGAGCTTCAAAGTTCACCACAGCTGTGAGGCTGCTTTCTGGTACTCTTTCTCGCCATTTTACTTCAAAATTTCTTAGAAATTTGAACATGAATAATGAATTTTAGCAACTCTGTTAAAATTGGATTATGAATATAAATATTTGGATTAGGAAGAATAAGCTTGCATTTCTGCAATATAAGTCAGTGGAGTTTCTCACAAGTGCCATAATCGGGCTCTCTCTGAGATGGTGGTTCTTATTCTTCAATATAAATGTGATTAAGCCATTAAACAAAACAGTTGCTTTACTTAACTTCAGCTTTTGTTTCCAGATGCTCTTTTCTTTTGACCACTTTCTGAAGCCTGTCTCTTCCATTTGCTGCTTCCTCAGGTTTGTAGAGGGAATATTTCTCCAGCTCTCAGCTGCTTTCTGCACGGTTAGCTGCTTCAATGCTCTTCCTTACAAAGAGTAAGAAACATAATAATCTGTTAATAGACTGATACATTTTGGATAATAAGGCTAAAGGCTGCAACCAGTTAAATTTGTCTGTATTTTCTCTAGTGGTCTTAAGAACAGACTTACATGGATGTGTATAATAGTAATAAATATAGGGCAATACAAGCCTGGACTCAGAAGTGGTGGTATTTCCATATGAAGGTAGTGATAAGATTGTTCCTAGGCTGGAGAATCTGCTTTGGGTATCAACGTTGTAAAAAGGTAATGGAGTTGGTGCAGGAAGAGCTGCAAAAATGACTTGAGATGCTTGATTTGCAGCAAGAGAAAAATGAATTTTTTCCCATGCATGGAGCTTCTTTTTTTCTGAGCTGTTATTCTTAGATGCAAATACTATAAGATAGGGAAGAAACTTATTTTGCAGTTGGCATTGCTGAAAGCACTATCATTGTTTGATTCTATGATTCTATGAATTGTCCATTTAGTTCAAAGAAAAAAAGACATGAAGTATTTTAATGCAACTTCTGTCTGCAAAAATACTTACAGATTATGCGATACTAAAGGACTCTTTAATCTAGTAGATGAAGGCATAAGAAGGCCTGTTAAATGGGATCTATAGCTAAAGAAACTCAGATTGCAAATAAAGCCTGAATTTCTAACATTTATGTTTAAATAATCGCTGACAGAGTTTACCAAAGGATGTGCTACTTACTTTCTCCATCCATGGAAATCTTACAAAATTAAGACATTTACTGCCTCCCTCTTTCCCGCTCCCAGTGGATAATAGGAAGAAAACCTGTGCCCTGTGCTATGAAGAATTTAATCCAGGATGGTCATAATGAGAACTTCTGCTTTAACCATGCATACAGGTATCTCTATAAGAAATAAAAAAAAAAAAGAATTTGATCCATTCATCAGTAGTTGGAGTAGTAGAAATTTCCCAACATGCTCCATCTTTGTTATTATGTTTCTCTTTAAACTGGTTGTGTTGATCTTGCTTGGGGCCTTTCGACCAAGTAGTAAAGGTGTTAATTTTTTTGTAGTTTGAACAGCAACAGAAAATAATATTAGCATGTTAAAGTACTTGTGATAGAGAAATATCAAGTAGAAAGGTTCTATCTGTATGAGACGAAACATGCTTCCTCACTGGCGTAATGAAGAAAGATAGGCAGTAATCTGACCATACCATATATGTTCCTTTATTAATGTGAAGTGACCAGATTACAATCAAGCTAGTATGTGCTCAGCAATGAATCTTGCTGATATATTGTTCATGCAAAGGTAAAATTCTTTTTCATTTCTTGCAACCCAAGTCATGGGATCATTGAGGCCCTTTCTATTCCCTCAGTATTACTTAGCTCCAAAGTGTAAGGTGCAGTGTGTTGTCTACACCAGAATACTCCCTTTTTTTGGATTCTTACAGAGGGTTTGAGTCAGCCCTAGCAGCAGTCATAAGTTGGAGTTTTATTGCCTACTGCACATATGATTGCAGGCCTGTGGCCAAACAGTGATATGTGAGCCCTTTCTTAACTTTTTCTTCCTTCCACTGGGTGTTGTGTCATCTTGACCCACAGTTTTTGTCTGTCTTTTTTTCCCCCCTCCTTTTTCTATGACTATGCACTGTTTTCGAGTTTTTGTTACTTGAGCAGTATTTAAGGATTCAGGTTCAGACCTTTAAGGTATATGTAACTTTGGTGCCAAGATACTGACAGAAGTCAGAGCTTCTACTTCTGTAGCACGAGGCTGGGACCAGTTCTAGGTCAGTATTTTAGTATAGCTGATTCTTTTCTGACTTCTGCTCTCCCTCTCACCCTGCCCCATGCATGGAACTTCTTTTTTCTGAGCTGTTATTCTTAGATGCAAATACTATAAGATAGGGAAGAAACTTATTTTGCAGTTGGCGTTGCTGAAAGCACTATCGTTGTTTGAGAGTCAGAGTGGGAGAGGGGCAGTTAAGGGAGGGAGCTACCAGCAGCATGTTTGATTTGAAATGTTTTCCACAGTAACTTTTTGAATTTAGGAAGTTCTGTGAATACAAGATGGTTTAGGTAGGCAAGACCATTACATGTTTTTTGTTAAGTAAGCCAAGCAGAGAAAGTGTGTGAGCAGTGTGGTCCTGACACTCTAGTTGTCTGACTCACTATCAAATGATAGAGCAGCAGTGGCTGGTGGCAGTGGCATTTTAGTGGCTTTGGAAGTGTAAGATTGATTTGAGATCATTGTTTAAGGAGAAAAGGAAAGGAATGTGAGTTTCCCTGACATAATCTCGCGTATGAATATGGGACATAATGGCTAGAGTACATCTGGGCTTGGGGAATTTGCATGAATTAGTGTTGCAAGCAAAGATGGCATTTTCCAGTGTATGGTAGTAGGCGAGCTGATTAAATTGTCCCTGGACAATAAACCATAAAGTTGCTTGAAACGTGAAGGAATGTTTGTAGGATAGGTATATGAATAGAAAACGTGTGTGTATAAGAGGCAGGTAGTGTCAGCACCATAGTTAAAAAGCCTGTTCCAAAAAAATACCATAACTGCCAAAAGATCTTAATTAGAGCATCACTGAATTTCAATTGCCATTTGCATTTTAGCTTTCATCGACCTGCACTGCATGGTGTTTCTTCATCTCTGTCACCATGAATAACTTGATATGGCTTGGTCATTCAGGGGTACATTGAACAGCCTCCTTTGGTAACACTGCAAGAAGTGACTCCTGTTCTTTTTTTTCCCTCTCTCTCAGTGAAGGGTGAGAAATAGGCCTTATAACATGTGGGATGAATGGAATAAAAACTTTAGAGAACTGATCTGAAAAACTGAGGAAAAAATTCATCATATGCATACTTGATGTAGTAACGTGTTGGACAGGCAATCGAGAGAGATGCTTTCTTTTCAGAGAGATTAATGCATATTTTGAAGGAAATGCTTGCACTAATAATGAATTTATAATAGGTAAATGCCTAGATGTGAATTGTGTGGGTTTTGTAGTAATTTCCCTTCCATCATGGCATTTCAACCACGATGTCAAAAGGAAAAGTACGAGGGAAAGAAATGGCACAATTAGCAGTTAATTTAAAGTAACTAAAGTGTATTAGGCCCAGTCAAATGAACTATTTTATTTTTGTTCCTTGTTGTTTGTAATCTCATAAGTATGAGTCATTTAAAAGCCAATCTGGCTTGGTACAGGGCGTGCTGTTTTATAGTGTTTTCTCCTTGCCAGCATGAGCATTTCCTTGTTAATGTTTCACATCTGTTCTTTGTAATTTAGTGATTATGTGCAGGCCTCTGTGTCCTCCTTGTTTATTTTAAAAGGACTATGGGAAGCTTCATTTATGTGAGATTAAATCGATGTCTGTGATTTATTAAAGTTTGGGCATCCTGGACTGCTTCTTTGCTGGTCTGTGTAAATGGATATTTTTAGCAGACGATGAAAATGTGGATGGTTGGAGAAAAATAGTAATCTGCAGTTAGAATCAGCTGAATGTTTTAGAACTGAGTTGGCAAATGTATGCCGGAGACTTATATTGCTTTCTTATCAGTCATGCTCAGGCTCCTTGCAAGCATCTATGATATAGAATCATAGAATCATTGAGGTTGGAAAAGACCTCTAAGATCATCGAGTCCAACCATCAACCCAACACCACCATGTCCACTAAACCATGTCCCTAAATGCCTCATCTACACATCTTTTAAATACCTCCAGGGATGGGGACTCCACCACTTCCCTGGGAAGCCTGTTCCAATGTTTCACCACTCTTTCAGGAAAGAAATTTTTCCTCACGTCCAATCTAAACCTCCCCTGGCACAACTTGAGGCCATTTCCCCTCGTCCTATCGCTAGTTACTTGGGGAAAAAAGACCGACACCCACCTCGCTACAACCTCCTTTCAGGTAGTTGTAGAGAGTGATGAGGTCTCCCCTCAGCCTCCTTTTCTCCAGGCTAAACAACCCCAGTTCCCTCAGCCGCTCCTCATAAGACTTGTTTCTCCAGACCCCTCACCAGCCTCATTGCCCTTCTCTGGACACACTCCAGCACCTCGACGTCCTTCTTGCAGTGAGGGGCCCAAAACTGAACACAGTATTCGAGGTGCGGCCTCACCAGTGCCGAGTACAGGGGCACGATCCCTTCCCTACTCCTGCTGGCCACACTATTTCTGATACAGGCCAGGATGCCATTGGCCTTCTTGGCCGCCTGGGCACACTGCCGGCTCATGTTCAGCCGGCTGTCGACCAGCACCCCCAGGTCCTTTTCTGACAGGCAGCTTTCCAGCCACTCTTCCCCAAGCCTGTAGCGCTGCATGGGGTTGTTGTGGCCAAAGTGCAGGACCCGGCACTTGGCCTTGTTGAACCTCATACAGTTGGCCTGGGCCCATCGATCCAGCCTGTCCAGGTCCCTCTGTAGAGCCTGCCTACCCTCGAGCAGATCAACACTCCCGCCCAACTTGGTGTCGTCTGCAAACTTACTGAGGGAGCACTCGATCCCCTCATCCAGATCATTGATAAAGATATTGAACAAGACCGGCCCCAAAACTGAGCCCTGGGGAACACCGCTCGTGACCGGCTGCCAACTGGATTTAACTCCATTCACCACAACTCCCTGGGCCCGGCCGTCCAGCCATTTTTTTACCCAGCGCAGAGTCCACCTGTCTAAGCCGTGAGCCGCCAGCTTCTCTAGGAGAATGGTGTGGGAGACGGTGTCAAAGGCCTTGCTGAAGTCCAGGTAGACCACATCCACAGCCTTTCCCTCATCCACTAGGTGGGTCACCTGGTCATAGAAGGAGATCAGGTTGGTCAAGCAGGACCTGCCTCTCATGAATCCGTGCTGGCTGGGCCTGATCCCCTGGTTGTCCCGCACATGCCTTGTGAGCGCCCTCAAGATGAAACCGCTCCATCATCTTCCCCGGCACCGAGGTGAGACTGACAGGCCTGTAGTTCCCCGGATCCTCCTTCCGGCCCCTTCTTGTAGATGGGTGTCACATTGGCAAGCCTCCAGTCGTCCGGGACCTCCCCCGTTGATCAGGACTGCTGATAAATGATGGAGAGTGGCTTGGAGAGCTCCTCCGCCAGCTCCCTCAGCACTCTCAACAAAAACAATATGTTTTTGTTTTAGCAAGTATTCAGAGAACAAGCTTCCATTCTCTGGGTATCTATATTCACACAGGTACGGGGTATTCACGTCCAAACAAGAATACTTGCTATTAAATAGAAACCCTACTTATAACTTGATATTCTTGGCCATTCAGACATCCGTATGAAAGTGGCAACATCATGTAATTTAGGTGAGTGATTGCATATAATGATATGCAATATGAAACACCAAATGACCAGAGTGAACTCTGTTCAGTTGTGAAAATAAGTTATTTACCTGTTTTGTAAATGCTTTAATACCTTCTCTGACACTGAGGTGCTCAAATACACAAAATGGCAAGCATAATCAGATGACTTAATCATTACGAATGGTTTGACTGGAGCACATAATGATCTTTCAGGTGTTCTAGAGGAAGGTTTATTATTTATATTAGAGTAGAGCCAAGAAAAATAAATCTGGTTGTGGAGATGATACTTTGCAATTAAAATACTACACAAGACTGGAGTCTGATTCTGATCTCTGCTAAAGCTATCTGTATGACCTTCAGCAAATTAATTAGACCTCTAGTCAAGCCTAGAAATTAGATGCTGGGCTTTGAGAGCCAGGTGTCCTGAAAGGGAAGAACCTACATCCCCAGACAATCTGTCTCAGTTTCACATGTACTCAGTATTTATTCTTTTTCACGTGCTTGTGTATTTACATGTATATACCATCCTGTTGTTGCTGACTTGGGTGAAGATGTTCTGGCCTAGGGATTACTGATGTGAACAGGGAATTATTTTGATTGACAAAAAGGGCGAGGGGATATGCCAGCCCAAAAGGAGTTTACACGGCATTTGGGTGAAGATTGGAGCAAGGTTAAGGGGGTGTTTTGGGAGCAGAAACAAGGTATAGCAGTTGGCAGAGATTAAAGAGCACGGCTTGGGCTTGCAGGAGTCGGACAGCATCAGTCTGGAGCACTGCTGTGTCCCAAGAGCATCTGAGTGGATCCTGCTGCCCCAGGTGGCGGTAGAAATCACCAGTGGAGTCACAAAACAGTTTTCCAGTTAATGCTCTCTCCAGTGTTTGAGGCTGACCAGGGAAAACTGCAAGGCTGAGTGTGATCTTTACTTTTTTTTTTTCCCCTTCATACATTTGCAGTGTTTATATACTCACATTTCATATTGAATGCTTACAGTTGCCTCACAACCATTTTAAGCTCAAGATGGAGGGTTCTTCTCTGTTGCTCTTGGATGCTACTTGATTTTTGTGCCTTTCCGTCATTTTTAGGGTTCTTCACTTGAAAGGCAGATACCTGTGTGGCAGTATGAGTTTAGAGCAAGAATGTAATGAAACTTCCTCAAAAAATTCTCGCAGCCTCCACACACTCAGGCAGCTGGGGAGCCAGAGGTACAGTCATAGCGTCTTAGTCCCATATAACTTTTTCAGTCTCCTCTTAGACCCATGTAAACTCTTGGTATCTTGGAGCAAAGTTCCCCAGCCTAATTACAGGCCATGCAGGAAAATCCACTGCCTTCTGTTTGTTTTGAACCGTTGTCTGATGTGCCTCTAGCTCTGATCCTGAGAGGGACGGTGAGCACCAGGCTGGGCTTTCACCCTTTCCATCTCACTCTGGATTTGCTAGACCTCTGTCATCCCTCTTCTGAGTCATCTCTCTTTCTGACTGAAAGGCCTCAGCTTTCTTGCTCTTCCTTGAACTCTTTATAAATCTGTCATATCCTTTTTGAGGTGGGGGAGTCGGAGTTATCTGCAAGAAGTACGCGCTGTGGGTTTTATACAGAAACACATTTTTTCTGTTTTTTTTTATTCTTTAATTATTTAAATTTTTATTTGACTGTCAAGGAGTCTGAGCCAATTTTGTCATAGAAATAATAGTTGCAGGCCCACATTATCATTCCTGCACGTTAATATTCAGAACAGAGTCCATCATTTTGTATGTAAAGCCAGGATTTTTTTCTCCAGGTACATCACTCTACATTTATTCCTGTTGCATTCCATCTATCATTTTGATTGCTCAGTCACTGAAACATGGTAGGTCCATCTGCAGATCTTTGCAGGTGGTCCTCATCTTTACTGTCTTAACTACCTTAGTATCATTCACAGAATGTCACCTTCCTAGTCGTTCTTTTCCCAGATTAATTACGAATATGTTGAACAGCACAGCTCCTAGCTCAGCTGTCTGCAAGACTCCCCTGGTGAGCTGACTCCCCTGTGAAAACTTTGACCATTTAATCCTACCTTCTGTTTCCTATCTTTATAACCAATTACTTATCCATGCAAAGACCCTTTTTTTCCTCCAATATTTTTTTCAGTTTCCATAAATGAAGGCATTGTTGACTTTTGTGGAGGGACTCAGGTGGAGAGTTGCTGAAAACTGTCTGGCTCATAAGAATACAGTTTTTATATTATTGATGTAAGATAAATTTTTATTTAGTGATTGTGTCTTCCTTTAAAATATCCAGTATGCTTAGGGGTATAATAGCTTCTGGTTTATTGTATTTTAAACTCTAATATGTCTTGATTTCATCGTGTTTTTATGTTTTATGATTACAATAAAGGGTCTTGTATATTACCAATAAAAATAATTTTACATTTCCATTTATAGAGGGGCCGTTGACATCCTCCACTGTTAGGTACAGTAGTCTTATATGAAAGAGATTTAATTTTGTTTCTTATCCAAGTCGTCACATTAGATATACGGTGCACATACTTCTTCTATTCATGATACTTAATTTTTTTTTATACCTAAACTGACATTTAGATTCAAAGAATAAATTTACTTGGCTATTTCTCAATATCCTATGAGAGCTGCATCAAGAATCACATTTGAAGTACTGACATTTCCAGCAACAATAGCTGTATTGTAAACCCACTGGATATGTTGACAAAATCAAATTTTGTTAGGAAATTATGTATAAAAATTATTTGTAATAAAAGCAGGGAGAGGGACAGGCGTTAGCAAAGTACTGTCAATCCCACCCACTCAGAAGCTATACGAAATCCGGCATTTCTCTGCTGAATTGACTTAGTCATAGTTAATACTGGAGAAATGCCAGGAAATTATTTGAAATCTCTTTTTGAATCTGAAATGTGGAGGCACCAGGCAGAGGATTCCCTGAAGACAGTGAGCAGAAAAGCTCTCTGTGCAGCAGACAGAGAAATCATCATTCTTAGCACTGGTATATTTTTAGAGTCTCTCAACCTGGTGAATAGACTCAATATAGAATATATTAATTGCTGGTACAATCAGAACTATTGAGAAACTCAAGGTTTCCACTCATGATTAAGGGTGATTTCAATAATCTTCATTTTGATTATTGCTGTCAGAAATGTTTTATCAGTAAAATTCAAGTAAAATATCATGTAAACTATCTGTTTCTTTGCACCCAGTTGACTTTGAAATGTTCATGATCTGACTAAGTATTGTCAAAAATGTATATGATAAACCAGGTACTTGGACTAATAGAAAGGTTTGTTTCTTTAAACAGCTCCCACCTGTGGTGTTGCTCTGAATAAAAAGTGTTGAAGTCAAAGAACTGTCAGATTAAAGAGAACAACCGTGTAAAGAGGCGTAACATCCTCGGTTTTCCCTGCTTGGCATCTGCGATGCCTCTGCTCTGTTTACCAGGCATCACTGACTCAGCTGAGAAATGGGAGATTACATAGTACCCATTGTTCCAAGGAATAATCATAGGAACATACTTCTTAATCTTTAATATTTTGCGTACTTGTTAGCACTGACTGCTAAACTTAGAACCTTCAAACTTTGCACAAAATTTCTTGATGGGGGGAAAAAAAAAATTCCTACAAGGGATTCCAGTATTTATTTTGATTCATTGCATCTTGGATGAAAAGCTTCATTACCGAAAGTTATAGACAACTTTATGCGAGCTTGCAAGAGGTTAAATATTTTGGGTTTTGTTTTGAAATGTGATTTATTTATTTTTTCTTCATGGCTCCAGGTTAAACTCTTTTTTCTGAACTAAATTAGAAGTAGAAAACATACTAACAATGTTAAAGTTCAAATTCAAGTAGAATACAATAAAAATTGTGGAGTCCAACTTCTAGATTTCCATAAAAACTTTAGCTGACGTAACTTCGGTGTTTTGTGTTATACGTGGAACACAGAATCTGTCAGGCAACACATTTAACAAGGAAACCAGAGGAAATACTGAATATACTTGTGGTGCATTTCATGCTGTTCTTGAAAACTTAATTTTTACTTGTCTCGATATTTTTGAGATGGTCAGGTAGCATAACAAAACAATCATATATATTTGTGTATATAAGCCGTCCCATGTCCCTGTGTGTGCTCTTTGGAAATACTGTAATTTATTGCTATTTGTGAAGCAGAAAATCTGTGGGATGTCTAATGTATGGTTCTCGGAAAGCAATTCTGTTGAGTGGCAGAAAGAGAAGCTAGCTGGTTATGCCACTTCGGAAGTGCGTGTGGCTTCACAGCTCTTGATTTGAGTTTGTCTGTAAAATGGGTATATGACTCAGCTTACCTCATCAGTATCTCAAAGCTTATCCTGTAAGACATTTCAATATTCTTCAAAGAAATGTCTGAAATTTTTAAACATAAAACCGATGTTGTACAATGGACTTAGATTAAAATACAAGCAGATATTCAGGTGTAGAACATGTTGAAAACTAGTTACACCTGAAAATCTTTTTCCCCTGCCTTAAATAACTTCATAGACTGCCTGGAGTTGGTTATTTTTAAACTGTACCCTACTAGTCTGGACCAAAACCACTGTCATTAAACATTTAAAGACCATGAAGACCTTGATAAGTTTGTGGAATAAATGATAGTGGCATTATCTGCTCTATCTGAAGGACACATCTGTGACAGATCACTTTAAGCAGACATGGGGTGTTTAACTTTTTTCTAATGTCTCCTATCACACACAAAGAGCAACAGGACTGCAGATCCTGAAAAAAGTGGGCTGTAGAAAGCTTTCTTCATTGCTTTAAGACTTTTTAAATACATCAGGTCATGGGATTATTGTGGTTTGATGTAACACCTGCCTCAAGGCAATGTAAAAACACAATATGTTTTTAATACTGCTATGGATTATATATTTCAATACACCATATTTTCATAGATGTCTTGGTGACACTGGAAGAGATGGATAGTAAGAGGTAGAATTAAGTGACAGCATACCTATTATGTGCATCCCATATTTCAAGCCAAATGGTCAGGCTGATGTTAAAGAGCTTTGTCAATGTCTTGCTGATATCCACTGTGTTACTTTCTTTTTCTTTCTTTTTCTTTCTGTTTTGCTTTTTCAGTATTGCTGTTTTGTCTGAGGATGTCTTTTGGTTGTGCAATTAAGAAAACAGTGATTTTCAACAGATACCCTCAAAAGCTTACAGTGTAGGTCTGGTTTTCAAATCTCTGCTAGGGCCAGAATTTGAACCATTACCTCACATATGTAGTTTCATAATATATGATGTGCTTCGAGGAATTTCAGAATCTTCCTGATGAAAATTTTGCCAGTAATACTTATTTTCAGAAGTGTGGAAGTTAGGAAGACAATTCCTATGCGTAGCAGGCATGTGAACAGAATTCTGCTTCAGGGAGTAGATCATAGTTGTGGTTACAAAACTTGGCTCTGGACTTGGAGTTAAAATGGAAGAAATAACATAATGGATCTGTCTAGTCTCAGCTGCTGCTAGCTGCTGTTTACTGTATTAGCTGCTCCTTTTCTGCAATCCCCGGTTCAACATCATCTCCATTTTGGTAATTAACAACTTGATTATTTCAAAATACACTAGTCCTAGCTAACTATTTTAACTATATTGACTGAAAATACAGCTATTGTTGGATTTTTAATTTTTTTTTTACAACTTACCATTGCTATAGTTGCACTGAATGGTAGGGTAAGTCAAACATTAATCAAATAGATATATTCCTTTTTGAATTCTTTGGGGAGTTAAATGTCTGTGGTGCAGTATTGATGAAGCAGTATATCATGGTGGGGAGAAACTAGAATCTGTAGTTGGTATAAATGAATAATGTTAATTAAGAAATCAAGTATGCAGATTTGGCTCACCTATAAAGAAAAATAAATCATTTGGCATTTTTCTGTTAATGAAGAATTTTACATTAAGATGAAAAAAGACTTGGCGTGAAGCAGATGTATTAGTAATGAGATGCAGGCAGCATTCTGGGGGGAAGAGTTCTTGCCAGAACATACACCCGGAGAGGAGAACAAATAGTAGATACAAGAATTGAGTCAGAAAACTCTGCTCCTTGAAAAGGTTTCTTTTCGTGTAGCTGCTACTCTTTGAATTTGGATACTGTCATGCAGGTTCTCCTTTTGATCCTGTGCCCATGTATATTACTTTGTTCCATCTTCAAACCTGCATTGCCAATGCTAGTATCACATCAGAGGGAGCCAGGTTGCACTTTCAAGCCCCGGATGAGGTTTGTTCAGGAGCTCGGGCTTCAGACCTTTGTGTTCCAGCACAAACTGAAGACCTCTTCAGAGCTCCTGGTGTAAATCTCTTCAGTCTCCACCTTTCATACATTTCCCAAATCGTGCTACCCTAAGCGATACTTCCTAGGACTGGGTTGACTCTCAGCTGGAAATAGGGCATACTTCTCGGCATCAGGAGGGGCCCCAGTTCTCCTCCTTTTCACTTAGTGAAGCCAGCTGCCTGCAAACAGAGAGAGAAGGTGTGAGAGCTTCCCGAGGACTAGAGACGAGTGGGCAGAGTTTGCTGCCCACGGGTCATGAAACTGCATGGAAGCAAGGATCTACCTGGGAAGATGCAGTGACTGGACAGAGAGCTGTGCACATACTTTACATTTACATTTCTTTCTCCTTCCCTATTTACTTTGATCTTTCTCTTTTTGAAGAGTTAATTAGTCTAGTTGTTCTCATCAAGTTTGGCTTTTTTGCATGTGTTCAAATATCTTTCAGGCTCCTTTGGGAGGCTGACTATAAGGGAATAATCTGGATGGGTCCATCTTAAAGTTACAGGCTTTGTTTATTTTTCATATTAACATTATGTTTCTGAGCAGGATAACAATTGTTTGTTCTGTTCTCAGTAAATCATTCCATTAAAGCTTTGTTTTCTTGATTTGAAAAACAACCCTGGGTTTCTCACCAAATGAGGTTCACGCATTCGCATTATGAAACTTTCAGTCCTTTTTACAGTTGATAATGTCTGAGAAAATAAATCAGTTAAAGGTTACCTGAAGTACTGAATTGTGCAGTTTTGTTATAACTGAATCCAGGAGTGTCACCAGGCTTTAATGAGGTGATTTGTCTCTACCAGTATAGGGTTGTTCTTTGTAATTTATATTCATGAACCTTTTACTTAAAAATTGCTCAAATTATAGTACGTCTTCCCATAGGAAACATCCTCATTACAATAGCTAACTTCATATTAGAAAAATAACTTCTGCTGTTTGGACTATGTTTTTTCGTATACCGTTAGCCAGTTGTTAGGAAACATGCTCTTTGACGAACCTTGGCAATTCTCATCCTTAAATTTTAGAGTTTTAATTTGGTTTCAGACAATTTTTAACATATGTATTAGTTTTGTAATGTAAGCACTAGTTAAAAATGATTCTAATTAATACATGGAATGTTAATTAATGTATGAAATGAAACATTCTATACTGTATTTACTGGGGTCCAACTATACCTGAACCCATGTATTTCCCATTCATTAGCATCACTTAATTTATGTTTTGGGAACCCCAGTCTGCAAAGTTTATAGTGCTTAAGTTAAGCACAGGCATGATTTTTTTTTTTATTTTTCTTTTCCCTCCTGACTGCTGTGAAGTGAGTGTGTGAATTTTTTATTCTCCCTTTTAGGAAGAATGACCCCACTTTTGATTTTTCTGATACTTCAGATATTTCAGCAGTCCTTATTAATGAACTGAAGGCCTTTATATCCTGGACATGTATTTGATGGAAATATGAAAGGGTCTGACAGATTGTAATTTGCATCTTAGTCATGTAACAATATTTAGTGTTTTTCTTAAGATCACACCTTCTGGATAGAATCATAGAATCATAGAATCATTAAGGTTGGTAGAGACCTCTAAGATCATCGAGTCCAACCATCAACCCAACACCACCATGCCCACTAAACCATGTCCCTGAGCGCCTCATCTACTCATCTTTTAAATACTTCCAGGCACGGTGACTCAACCACTTCCCTGGGCAGCCTGTTCCAATGTTTAACCACTCTTTCAGTAAAGAAATTTTTCCTCACGTCCAATCTAAACCTCCCCTGGCACAACTTGAGGCCATTTCCCCTCGTCCTATCGCTAGTTACTTGGGAGAAGAGACCAACACCCACCTCGCTACAACCTCCTTTCAGGTAGTTGTAGAGAGCGATGAGGTCTCCCCTGAGCCTCCTTTTCTCCAGGCTAAACAACTCCAGTTCCCTCAGCCGCTCCTCATAAGACTTGTTCTCCAGACCCTTCACCAGCCTCGTTGCCCTTCTCTGGACACGCTCTAACACCTCAACGTCCTTCTTGTAGAAGTTTAGTTGGTTGCATGAGAATCTTTCTGCCGAGACCTCTGGGAAGTTGAGCAGGTGGATCTAAAAGTTTCTGTAAGACTGAGAAATTATCAGTGGTTGCTCCAAAGAGACAGGAGTTGGATGTCCTCACATCCCTTCTGCCCAGGGCATTGGTGGAGTCTGTAGTGCTGGTGGTTATAGATTCAGTCTTAGATTTAAGTTTTTGTCTTTCATAGACTATTGCTGTATTAGAGAACCAGGTACTGTGTTAAAGAAATGAGCTAATGAGTTACTGCTAGTAAAAATGATTAAAGTGAGGTAGTAAATACTTGTCAGATGTGCAGTCAAATAGCTGTTGCATTTATGTCAGCTGAGAAGCAGATTCCCAGCCCCTTTGTAGTTGTGATTGTACTACAATTATGTCACCCCTTTCATTGTGAAAGACTGAGCTTCTAGTATCGTTCTCTTCTTTACTGATGTGGTCCCTTGGCAATTGCTCTTCTGAAAACTTTTCAACCTGTGGACTTTGTAGGCTGCTCTTACTCTTTTCTCTCCTGTCCAAATTCCCTAAATGTCTTGCGCTAGTATTCAAGGCCTTTCTTGACTACTTCCTTGCTGAACCAAAACCTTTGAGCCTACAGGTAGACAAGATGGATCAGAAGGGGAAGTCTGGTGGATGAAAATAGGGAAGAGGAGAATTTTTTTGAACAAATGCCTTAGCATTGCAGCCTTTCTTTCCTCCCTCTCACACATGCATACACACATACTTCTCTGGAAAATAGAAGAAAAATATGTCTTCATGTAGGTTTAAATAGAGAAAACGCCCAGAATCCAGTGTTCCTGGAAAAAGTAATTAAATTTCTCAATTTTTTATATGTTTGGTGAATTAAAGGAGACTTTCAGATACTTTGTGTCAGGAAAAATACCAGGAAGGTCTATGTTTCTCCTAATTCTTTCCCTTTTGTTTGTTCCTTTTCTTACAGGCCAATTTAATAAGGCAATTTGGTAGTCCTGCAATTTGAGAATCATAATTGACTTGATCTTGTTTTTCATTTTTTTAATGGATTTTCCCCTCTAATACTGCTTTTCTCCCCCAGTCCTTGACATATTTCTGAGAGTTCTTACTCACCTTAAAATCTTTCATTAATGTTAGCACACTTGAGCAGTGGAAGATTGCCAGAGATGTGAAGGAATGGTGGGCTAAATGTCACTTGTCTGGAGAAAAGGTTCTGTGCAATTTGTGGTGGTGTTTCTTTTTCATAGCACTGATAACCAGAGGATATTGGTGAATATTTTTGATGGAAAGTGAGTCTTGGAGAGTCAGCCTTTTTTGGGGAGAGAATCTTTCTCTTTGAACTGTAAAACATTTGACACAGAGGTGATAGATGCCTGTATATGTACGTGTGCATTTTGTACAAAGGCTATCATCAAAGAATTTTTTTAAGTTAGGAATTCAAACACTCAGAAGTTCTGGATGTACCATTACTTTTATTCTTCCCCCTTTGGTATTAAGCCTAAGGCAGGAGCCTTCTGCAGCAAAGGAATGCGATTCCAGATGGCTTCATGATAAATATGTACAGCAGAGGTGAATTAGGATTGCACCAGTAACTATAAATCTGATGTTTCCACCACCTTGACAGTGAGACTTCACTTCTTAAGTGTTCTTTTACTGTATCTCTTTGTGTGTAATTTTGTTTAAACTTTAGAAAAGCTGTATTACATACTGCTGAATATATTTAGGAGTAGGATCAATTTTCTCGTGAACTGTTGTTGAACTTCATGATTATTAGAATTTTAAACATATAAACGGTGGTTAAGGGATATTGTGTGTTACTCAAGTGGCTCCAATTTTCTTTGCATCAAACAAATGGGGATTATTATTCTTCAACACCAGCTCCTTAAACAAGTGTCTTAACTCATCCCTATGACAAAGAATTAAAGACCTAATTTCCTGAGTATCTACTGAAGGTTTATAGCAGTTTTAGCATATTTGTGGATCTAAAGTAATTTGGAAGCTGAATATTTGTTTCAGGCATGATTTCCTGCATGGTTAAAGGAGCTCTACTGTTCTACCCTTCTTCCCTACCAGCAAAACTCATCACAGGTTGTGTTGCTAAGGTTTTCAGCCATAGCATTGCACAGTTCTCTTTCTCAGCCCATTTAGACCAGGGCTTTTTTCTTATTTATCTATGAGAAGCGTTGCAAATCAATTTTTTTTTTCATTAAGAAAAAGAGATTGAAAGAAAAAGCTCATTGGCCCAGTTCATCCTCTGCTCCTGCGTTTGTTTGTACAGCACCTCTCTGCTGCTCAGCTCGAGGCTTCTGTGCCCGCTGCAGCTCCCCAGGCTTGCAAAACCCACTGCTGTAGTGCCCTAGGGAGGGGCTGCTCCTTACTGTCTGAGCTGTGCCTCAGGTGGTAGTGTCCTGATATGGAAAGAAGTAGTGCTCAGGTGATGCTGTTTCATAAAAGAAATTGCAAGTTGTAATAACTATTGGTTCAGCGTACTCTGTACGTGTTCTTTACTTGCAGACCATATAATGCGTAGATGTGATTAGCCTCACTTGACAGGCTGGGTGTATGTTAATTCATCCTCGACTTTGCTGTAATCACTGCTGGTGGTTTTGAAGTGCAGCTAAAACTTACCTATTCATGGCTGCTAAGACTGCAGATATGCATCACTGTGCCATTTGCCTGTGGTATGTGTGTGAAGCACTGTGGCTCAGCAGAAATCATTAGCTGCGCATTAATTGGATGTTAAAAATGTATTAAAGTATGTTTCACTTAGTTTTTCCTGGATGAAACTATTACTATTTCAAGATGCATATTTTTCAGATATTTCTAAGAATTTTTAACTCATAATTTTCATGTGTCTATTACCAGTTTCATTAAAAAAAAATAATATTTAAACAGAACATGTCTATTTTCTTTAGTATTTTTGAAATGTCTCCACAGAATGATCTTTACTCTATTTAAAGTGCACTTTTGTTCTGGTGAGAATATACAAGAAATGTTCCCGTTGTGTTTTCTGTGTTCTGATGTATGCTGTTGGACATCTGTTTAATATCAGTTGGGGTTTACTGAAGAAATACAGAGTTTTAAGCTGTAATTCATGAAAAGTAGTAAGAGTTTGGTTTTTTTTTTCCCACATCTGAAAAACAGTGCACTGAGCAGAACACTTTTCTATAAAAGTTGCAAGGATTTTCATAACAGCTTACTGCTAGTCTAAAATGTCTAGAAGGAGAAGAGATTTGGTTGGGGGAGAATGAGGGCCAAGTCCTTTATTTGATCTTTAGACTAATGACGGTTTTACAAGGCACTTCCCTTGGAATCATTCAGGCTAACAAGTTCTGTGCTGAGCATCTGCTCTGTATCTGAGTTATCCTGTACCTAATAATCTGATACCAGATCTTGTTTTCTCTTCTGAATTTTCTTCCCTTTTCTGAAGGTTTTCATGCTTTTGAAACAGTTTTTCAGTAATGACCTGAATTCATGGATTGTCTTACTTCTTCAGATGGCTCTGATTGATCATTCCAGCTTTTGATCTTTTATTCTCACTCTGGCGGAGTGATCGGGGTCTATGAAGCTGACCACCACCCTGTGCTTATTCTGACTTTCTCTTCCTCAGAGCTGATGCATGGGCTTCTTACCAGCTTCAGCACAAGTAACATGCTGAACACTGTGGAGAGGGAGTAAAAGAAGTGAGCTGCTCTATGGATAATGCACTGGGTTCTTCTGCATATACATAGAATAAGGTCCAGCTAGCAAGCCAGAAGCAAGAAAGCCGTGGTAGAAGAAGGTTGCTCAGAGAAGCAGAAGGGATATAGTACCTTCAGCTGGAATTTTTACTGGAAGCTGTATCCGTCCAGGATTGAAAGGTGAGATTTTCTGTGGGTTTTTTATTTAATTTTTGGTTTATCTGTTAGATTCAGGAAAGACTTTTAAAAAAAAAAAAAAATGTTGATTTGTCTTTAATACATATCTCTATGAAAGTTTATCTGAAGAAGCATGCATATTAATTTGCTTTAGTTTGGTCACTTTACTTAGAATTTGGTTTTAGGGCACTTCTGGTGATTGAACAAAAATTTCCAAGGAGATGACTCTTACCTGACAGCTTAGTGAAGAGAACTGGAGAGGTGCAGAAACTGAATAAAATGCTTCAGAACTGGAATGACAGAAAGGAGCATAACAAGATCCTTGGTAGGAGGCTGAAATCAGACAAACACAGAATAGAAACAGAGAGTAAGTACTAAGTATTGGAAAAATAGCTTGAAGATTAGATCAATTATCCTATTACTTGGTGCTTTTAAATCGAAATTATATAGAATTCAACAAATACCACCATGGGGCTAGCTAAGACACTCTTAACTATAGTTTGCAGGGGATGTCCAAACAGATGAAGGCAGCATTCCCTTCTAGCCTTTTCTTATCTGTTTGAAGTTGATAGAAAGCATTGTTTACATGGTTTAAATTGTGGTGTATAAAATTATAGCTGGCAGTTAGAGGTGAGGAGGAAGGACCCGGTAAGGATATACTCAGATAGAGAAACCATTAGGAAGACAGTGTGAATTGTCTTGTGTGCGTTAGAAACTGTTCCTCTTGTTATGTTTTAAATGGGAAGTATGTGATGGTGGAAGGCACAGTGTGTTGAAGGGGAGAGGGAAGAGGGCAGAGAAGCATGCCAGGTAGAAATAAAGTGTTAGGAATGGCACCATTCTGAAATGTTGACCTAATTTTGCATTTCACTGGTAAAATAACCTTTTTCTGGAACCACTGACAAAAGGTAGGTATTTCATGTTAAGTAATTTTCTAAGTGTGACATTTAAGTATTTGCTCATCGGGTGGTGGCCTGAAAGGCTGCTAACGCTGCTCTGTGGGGAATGTGTGTTATTAAATGTTATGAAAGATTTACGGTTTGTGTTCTTGATAATCTCAGTAGTACAACCTGAGCTTTATTTGTGGTATCATCTAAAACTTGATGTAATTAATTCCAGTGCATGAGATTACTCTATTCACATCTATTTCCCTTGTCAGTCAACCTGATTAATTAACTTTCATGCTATTGATTCTCTGTGGGATATATGAATTATTATATTTTTTTTAAATTATAAGTACTCTTTTAGCACATGCTGTCTTAGTTGATATTCCTTCTGCTAAGGTTTGTCCCGTGAACCTGTTAGGTCTAGCTTATAGACAAGAAAAAATACCATGGATGTTTTTTTATTATTGTACTTGTGCTTTCAGTTACAAAGGGTAGTCAAACAACCTGTTAGTAGTAAACGCTGACTGATTTGTGGCAGGAGTAGAGCAGCAACACCTTCTCAGCATCGTGAACTAATGAAAGCTTGTATATGAAATTTAGCAAGTTGATTCTGTTGTCTGGTAGGTTAATGTGCTAGGTATTATTTAGGCAGTAAATGTCTTTATTTTTGTGGAGGAAACAAGGTTAGAATTGACCTAGTTAGAAAGTTTTAGGTTACTTCCTACGTCAGTGTTTTAGCAGTATGTCTCAATAACATTCATTTGCAAAGTCAAGTGATGACACAGGAAACCGAAAATTCAAACTCAACTCAGGCAGATCTTTATTAATATTGTACGTTTAACTTAATTTTGTAAAGACTAACTAGGATTAAAAGTATATCAAGGCTATATTTGTTGGGCAAAATTACAAACCTCAAAGAATTCTGACATGTTATTGAGGTTTTTCTATTTAGCATTAAGTTGGTTTTTTTCTTCTAAGTTTAAATTTAAAGCAGAACATTCAGAAATAGGAAAGAAAGTTTAAAAATATTTATTTTGTTAAGCACTAAGTATCAACCAACCCTAAAATATGAACCATCCCAACCAATTCAACAAATCGTTCTGTATTGTTTTACAAAGAGAAGGCCATTCTCATGAGCTTTCGTTCTACATATTTGCTTCTTAAAGTAGAATCAAATTCCCCAGTTGTTCCCCTGGATTGGACACTGCTCTTAAGTTTAAAATAAATTAAAAAAAAAAAAAAATCTGATTTTTCAGAAGCATTTTTCTCAGCAGTTGCTCAGTTCATTACTGAATGGATAGTACTCTCCTGTCTGGTTGTAGATACTAACTAGCACATCTATTCAATCAAAACCAGGGTGTCAAGGGAAATGCTGCAGTCTTCACAAATGTGCTTTAGGAGCTGGGACTCAACTTTCCACAATTTGTGTTTGCAAGCAGCATGACCGGTACCAACAAGACTTTGACCATTTTATTGAGAGGGATGATCTTGGTCCATAGGTGCCATCTGAGAGCAAAGAGATAAGATTCCAGAAATACTGTCTTATTAGCTGTATCTTTCTGCATAAGTTACAGATTTTTATCAGTTCCTTTCTGTCATTACTATGTGGATGTCCGAAGGGTGGTGATCCCCTTTTTGTTCTGTATGTTTGTTTTTGGTTTTTTTTTTTAATAAAAAATGGCTTTTCAGTCTCTTGCTCTTAGCGTTTGAGGTTACTTTCTCCTCTTTGATCCAGCCTAAAACCAAAACAAAGCACAAAAAACAATGAAAAACCCCTGGTGTGTCACCCCAACTTCCTAACTGGTTTTGCAAGAAAATTTCTATTCATTTTAAGTCATTTTGGCTAGTTGTATTTTCAGTCTGCTTTGAGCTGAGTATTTCTGTATTTAACGGTTACCCTTTCTCCACCATTGCTTAAGAATAGAGTAAAAAACGCCAAACCCTGTGTATATGGTGAATCTGCTTTTATATTTCATTTTTGGAGTGTTTGAGAGAGGAACGTCTAGAGTCTAGGACACTTGCTGCTTTTTATTTCTAGGGAAATACAAAGTGGCAGAAGAGTTCTCTGCAGCACCGAAGTGGTTTGGCCTGCCAGCATGCTGCTGGGGGTTGTGCTGTGCTGGGTGCAGTCTCTTGGGTCATTATTTTCTGATCAGGTTGCAGCACTGCAAGCAAGATGCAGTGAAGTCTGCCTGTGTGTGTTGCAGAAAGCTAAGGGTGCTCAGGCCTCGCTCAGGTCTGTTTTCAAGAGCCAGTTCACAGGCGTTAATGCTGTTTCTTTGTGGGGTGTTGGATTATGTTCATTAGGGAAAGGCAAAGGAGTTTGTGGATAATGGTATATGTTTCTGAAGATTGGAGGAATATAACTGGTAGAAGGTTTAACAAACCCCAAGAAACCAAATCCAAGATGGATTTTGAGTAAAGGTCTTTATAAGTATTTTTCTTCTGTTTCTTTTTTGGTTATGATTAATACTTACATTCAATTTTTCCTCAATATAAGATGCTTCCTAAGTAAGATGGTTTAAGATGTCATGGCAAGTCCATATCTGTATGAAGTCTCTCTGAAATTTTTTTTTCTTCTCCTGGGCATTCCTTGCAGAATGTATGGTGACTCTGTGAACTTAATCTAGTTTTTATGCTTTCTTTGTGATGATGTTTTTAGTGCCAGAACATCTAGGTTACATCACAGGCGTTCCAAAAAGGTTCTTTCAGGTAGACTTATTGTTGGTACTGCTCTTATTTATTAGCACACCGGTGCAAGTAAAAATGATACTTCAGAAATTGAGAGTTGTAGCAAACTCCTAGAGTAATTCTTTTCCCAAGTGTTTTGTGGTGTATCCTTATACAGTTTGTATATATTAAAAAAAAAAAGGTGAAAAGCAATTATGTTAATCCCTAAAATGAAGCATTATTATAATAAATATACTTCTTATAAATTTGCTGTTGATGCTGTTTTTCAGTCATGTAAATAAAATGGTTTTCTTGTGCCATGCTCAGCCATACTCTCTTTCAAACGCTGGCTGGATTGTTGTGTTGCGTTAGCATTACCTGTGGTTAGCACTTCAGTCATAGGGGAGGTTTGTAGTGGGAGTTACATGAAACAAAATAATTATATTTTCACATATCTGATAAATTCCTTAGGTAAAGCTCTGGCACATGGAACCCCTGTTCCTGATGTTCACATTTGTATTGCAGTTCAACAACAGTTTCGAATTACAATCTTTTGTGGGTGCATTAAGCTCCCATTTAGTTGGTGGAAAATCTTTGTGCCCGCTGTAGGACATTACTGTCCTATCATTTCTAGTGTGACATAGCTAATATAGGTTGCAATTGTGGTGATGGCAGAAATACGGAAACCCTTATTTAATGCAGTGTATTTGATGACCCATGGTTGCTGTTTGATTTTATACCACTGTTGCGTTCATGGGTACTGCGAGAGCTCTCTCACTTGATCTCCCTTATATTCTCTCACTCTCTTCCTGACTACAGTTGTAAACTACAGGGGCAAAAATTTCCTGTTACTTCATTTATATGTAGCAACTTGTTTAGTGTGGAACAGACCCCACCTGTATGCTCAGCATTCTGGTTTTGTCCTCATGTAACGTTTCCATGAAATTTGTTTCCCAGGAAGTACCTCTCTCCACAGCTGAACCAGATTCTGTTTCAGCTGTGGAGTGGTCCTCATTGTAAAGTGGATACTTTTATAGTTATTTTGCATAAAATTACTTGCATTATTTTTCATCCTTTCCCAGATGCTTTTTTAGTCTCAGGTCTACTCTACCAAATGTAGTAAATGAATTCCAAAACTCACAGTCACTGTTTTCTTCCATCCTCAAAATAAAAGCCATCACTTACACTTGAGGGCAGAAGTAGCAGCAAAATTAGACTCTTCCTACTTATTTAGCGTAGAATGATAGCTGGAGATGGCTGTTCTACCTTCAACCAGTTTCAACTTCTAATTTAAATAAACAAATAAATAAATCCAGCCTTTGGATATGGAAGCGCCTTATTACTACTTTCATCCCTAATTTCATTGAAAAAGTATTTAAAGAGAAAAATCTGCTATGAATACTGACCCTTTTACAGGCTTGAGGAATGTAGTTTCATCTTCAGTTGGTTATAAAAACCTGTATTGGAGAAAGCATCCCAAATAACAGATGATAGTCTATTAGTACTGCATTTACTGGCATATAGATTGCACACCTCTTCCCACTCCCAAGCTGGCAATCACTTTAGATTTACATACAGATTTCCTGGAAACTTCTTATTTCTTAGCAATGGCACCTATGCTGATGTCCGGAAGCTTGATTTGAATCAATAAATGTAATGAGTAGTAAGATTAATTCTCCCAGCACTCCAAAGTCTTTTGGCAGTTGCATTAAACTTTCAAATCTCTTATAAATTTCTCAAGCAAATTTATTTAGTGGACTCAGTTTATGGCTTCCTTGGACAATGTAAGAATGTAATAAAAACATGCTTCAGAAAAAAGGAGGGATGGTGGAGGAGCACGTGACCAGTGCCACCCAACCCGAAGTAATAGGATCAGCAAAATGCTGTCAGCTGTACATTGTTTCTAATGTGCTTCATTTAGAAAGAGAACATGTAGTGAACTCAGTTTAAGGGATGGGAATATTTTTTGCTCATTTTTCTTTTGTCTATGCAGAATAAGCTGTTTTATCTTTTCTTTAAGGAAACTTACTATATCATGCAGAAAAAGTCAGATGTAACCAGATAAAGTGGCATTACAAAAACTGACAGAGATTTCATCTTTCAGATATTTCAAGGATTATTTTCTCTCTCAAACAGCTGAAAATTATCAGCTGTTAATCCAGCCTGAAATGGTCAAATTTTGACTGAGTCACAATGACTCAGTCTTTCCGTTTTTTGTTTAAGTCCACAGGTGGTTCTTGAGTTGTGCAGGAGAGAAAAGTAGGTCTTTCTGAGTTGAAAAAAATACACGTGTGGATGAATTGGTTTGACAATATGCTGCTTTGCATATGTAAAATAATCAGTAGCAGGAGACAATATTCAAAATCCTACTTTTATTTAAGCAGCTGTGGTGGTTAAATAATGGATTTAGCATGTCATACTGCATGAAAGAGATTAGATGCTGATAGCTCTGAAGTTTTACAGTCTCCTGTATGATATCTAAATTATCAAGAACAATTGTTGCTTCTGTTACCTTGTAATAATATTCTTCCTTTAAGAGGGAAGATTATTTACCCATTTTTTGCCAACAGAAGAGTTGTATTTAGCATAAGAAAACTATTGTGGAAAGCTACTGGCTGTGTATTAACTGAAGATAATTGTGGTCAATGTGACTTGGCCTATCATGAAGAAATTTCCTGGTTTTCCTTTGAATGACACAGTTCATTATGCAGGACCTAAAAGTTAAAGCCATCTCAAGAGATTAGGTAATTAAGAAGTCAGTTTGTGATGGAACAGGCAGTGACATAAGCCACACTACGTAGGCAGTTATTACCACTGCACAATAAACTGCTTAGTCCAAGTGTATTTTTCCACCTGAACATAATCTGAGACTTGGTGTTAATTAACTGTCAGGTTCTGTTGGTGTAATCACATGCACATTCTTTTTCTGTTTACATACATATATATACACCTGTAAGTAGGTGTGCAGGTAGTTTTTTCAGCACAGGTAGTTTTTTCATCAATCCTGCCGGTCAAAGGGAAGGGGTTTGAGAGGGCCAGTCAAATCTGGCGAGTCAACAAATGGTTACGGGACTGGTGCCCCAGCCAGGGGTTCGGCTACTTAGACCATGGGACTCACTTTGAGAAACCTGGTCTACTGGGGGCTGACGGGGTCCATCTGTCAGAGAAGGGGAACAGCATCTTCGGTCATAGGCTTGCCAAGCTGGTGAAGAGGGCATTAAACTAGAGATGCCAGGGGAGGGGAACCTCAGTCCATCCCACTCCTACCAGTTTGATGCCAGTGCCAGCAATAGATGCCCAGAACCTGGAGAAGGAACACAGGTCAGCAGGAGAACACCTGAAGAGCAGCACAAAGGAACTCCAGCCAGTAAGACAGCTTCATCGGGGGCCCAACTTAAATGCCTCTATGCAAACACACGGAGCCTGGGGAATAAACAAGAGGAGTTAGAGATGTGCGCACGCCTGCAGGACTACGACCTTATTGGCATCACGGAGACGTGGTGGGATGACTCCTATGCTTGGAGTGTTGGGATGGAGGGATACAGGCTCTTTAGGAAGAACAGGCAGGGGAAACGAGGAGGGGGTGTCGCCTTCTATGTCAATGCCCAGCTGGAATGCATGGAGCTCTGCCTGGGGATGGATGAGGAGCCAACCGGGATCTTATGGCTCAGAATTAAAGGGAAGGCAGGGACAGGTGACATTATGGTGGGGGTCTGCTACAGGCCACCCGACCAGGAAGAGTGAGCAGATGAGGCCCTCTATAGACAGAGAGGAACAGCCTCAAGCTTGCAAGCCCTGGTCCTCATGGGGGACTTCAGCCACCCCGATACCTATTGGAGGGACAACGTGGCAGGGCATAAGCAATCCGGGAGATTCCTGGAATGCGTCGATGATAACTTCCTTCTCCAAGTGACACAGGAGCCAACGAGGAGAGGTGCTATGCTGGACCTTGTTCTCACCAACAAGGAGGGGCTGGTGGGGAACGTGAAGCTCAGGGGCAGCCTGGGCTGCAGTGACCATGAAATGGTGGAGTTCAAGATCCTTAGGGCACCGAGGAGGGCGCACAGCAAGCTCACTGCCCTGGACTTCAGGAGAGCAGACTTTGGCCTCTTCAGGGATCTGCTTGGCAGAGTGCCATGGGACAAAGCCCTGGAGGGAAGAGGGGCCCCAGAAAGCTGGGTAATATTCAAGGATCACCTCTCCTCCAAGCTCAGGAGCAATGCCTCCCAACAAAGAGGAAGTCAGGCAAAAACACCAGGAGGCCTGCATGGATGAACAAGGAGCTCCTGGACAAACTCAAACACAGAAAGGAAGCCTACAGAGGGTGGAAGCAAGGACAGGTAGCCTGGGAGGAATACAGAGAAATTGTCTGAGCAGCCAGGGATCACGTTAGGAAAGCTAAAGCCCTGATGGAATTAAATCTGGCCAGGGACATCAAGGGCAACCAGAAAAGATTCTATAGGTGTGTCGGGGATAAAAGGAAGACGAGGGAAAATGCGGGCCCTCTCCGGAATGAAATGGGAGACCTGGTTACCCGGGACACGGAGAAGGCGAGGTACTCCATGACTTTTTTTTGCCTTGGTCTTCACCGGCCAGTGCTCGAGCCTCACCGCCCAAGCTGCAGAAGGCAAAGGCGGGGACTAGGAGAATGAAGAGCCGTCCACTGTGGGAGAAGATCAGGTTCGAGACCATCTAAGGCACCTGAAGGTGCACAAGTCCATGGGACCCGATGAGATCCATCCAGGGGTCCTGAAGGAACTGGCGGATGAAGTTGCTAAGCCAGTATCCATCGTATTTGAGAAGTCGCAGCAGTCCGGTGAAGTTCCCACTGACTGGAAAAGGGGAAACATAACCCCCATTTTTAAAAAGGGAAAAAAGGAAGACCCGGGGTCACCTCTGTGCCTGGGAAGATCATGGAACAGATCCTCCTGGAAGCTATGCTAAGGCACATGGAGGACAGGGAGGTGATTTGAGACAGCCAGCATGGCTTCACCAAGGGCAAGTCCTGCCTGACTAACCTAGTGGCCTTCTGTGATGGAGTGACCACACCAGTGGACACGGGAAGGGCTACAGACGTCGTCTATCTGGACCTCTGTAAGGCCTCTGACAGGGTCCCCCACAACACCCTTCTCTCTAAACTGGAGAGGTATGGATTTGATGGGTGGACTGTCCGGTAAAGGGTGAGGAATTGGTTAGATGGTCGCATCCAGAGGGTAGCGGTCAATGGCTCAATGTCCAGATGGAGGTTGGTGACGAGTGGTGTCCCGCAGGGGTCCATATTGGGACCGGTACTGTTTAATATCTTCATCAATGACATAGACAGTGGGATCAAGTGCACCCTCAGCAAGTTTGCAGATGACACCAAGCTGAGTGGTGTGGTCGACACTCCTGAGGGATGGGATGCCATTCAGAGGGACCTGGACAAGCTGGAGAAGTGGGCCCGTGTGAACCTCATGAGGTTCAACAAGGCCAAGTGCAAGGTCTTGCACCTGGGTCAGGGCAATCCCCCGGTCTCAATACAGGCTGGGGGATGAAGGGATTGAGAGCAGCCCTGCCGAGAAGGACTTGGGGCTACTGGTGGATGAAAAGCTGGACAGGAGCCAGCAATGTGCGCTCACAGCCCAGAAGGCCAATCATATCCTGGGCTGCATCAAAAGAAGCGTGGCCAGCGGGTCGAGGGAGGGGATTCTGCCCCTCTACTCTGCTCTGGTGAGACCCCACCTGGAGTACTGCGTCCAGCTCTGGGGTCCTCAGCACAAGAAAGACACAGACCTGTTGGAGCGGGTCCAGAGGAGGGTCACAAAAATGGTGAGGGGGATGGAACACCTCTCCTATGAAGAAAGACTGAGAGAGTTGGGGTTGTTCAGTCTAGAGAAGAGAAGGCTTTGGGGAGACCTTCTTGCAGCCTCTCAGTACTTAAAGGGGGCTTATAAAAAAGGTGGCGGCAAACTTTTCAGCAGGGCCTGTTGTGACAGGACAAGGGGGAATGGCTTTAAACTAAAGGGGGGTAGATTTAGGCTAGATATAGGGAAGAAATTTTTTATGCTGAGGGTGGTGAAACACTGGCACAGGTTGCCCAGAGAGGTGGTGGATGCCCCATCCCTGGAAACATTCAAGGTCAGGTTGGACGGGGCTCTGAGCAACCTGATCTAGTTGAAGATGTCCCTGCCCACAGCAGGGGGTTTGGACTAGATGGCCTTTAAAGGTCCCTTCCAACCCAAACTATTCTGTGTTTCTATGAATCTGTGTATATTTGTTATCATTTGTGCTGCATATTTGCATGGACTATAAATATCTAGAGATTTTGTTTTTTTCTATATGGTTCAACTAATTCTAGAAATACACATCTCACAGGTTGAAAATAATTGAAATTTTATGCCTTCCTTCAAGTCTGGCATTCATGCCATAGTAGTTTTCAGATCACTGCAAGGTATTTATTATAGCATAAGATCTCCAAAAGGATATTGTGTGCATTTCTTCCCTGTAGATACTGTGGTATACTATGATGAAAAAGATAACACACAAAAATATTAATAGAATAATTCTGATGCTTATTGTTATTTGATTGTCTGATGTTTCTTTGTGGAAGGAGAGGACAACCTGATGGCCTTTCATTTATTTAATTAGTTATTTTGCCTGAAAAATGTATACTGGACGTCTGTATATTATGACCATGTACAAGTCTCTCTGAAATTGCCCAAACCAGCTTAGAGATAAGGTTTCTTCTTGGTACCTTATATAGCTTGAAAGGCTGGTAGATGTAGGTTAATGTCTTTCTGTGACAGCATGGGTTGTCCTTTGTGGCATTTTTTTTCTAATTCAGTAGGTAGGTTTTCACTATTAATAAAGAAAAAAATAATGAAAATAATCACTCAACAACAGTCTGCCCTTAGCCTATGGAGCGTCAAATTTTTTAATCTGTGAAACTAATTATACCTGTAAGCTTTCAACTGTACGTGGTGTCTTGTAGATGTAATCAAAGCATTCTGTGAGGTTATCCACTAGCAAACCTCTTGAGAAAATAATAACCACCTCTTCCTCTCTGACTTAAGGTAAAGAGAGGATTTTTGTGCGAAAATCTTGCCTCACGAGACTGTCAGAGACTTAAAGGCACTAATTTTTTTGCTGTTGTAGTGATACAGCTTTTCTAGATCTCATAATGATACACATATCTAGTGTATTTGTCCCAGTTAGAGCCGCTAACTTCGTGTGGATCCTGTTGTTTAGAATGGCTTATTAGGCAACAAACAATGGGGATTTTTGAGAAGGATTCTGTATCAAGAGCTTTTGGCCAAATTCCTCACTGGTGTGTTTTAAAGTTAGGCAGCTGGGACTTCAGCAGAGAAATCCTTACATGGACAAATAATTGATTAGAAAGTAAGAAACGGAGATTAAAGTCTAGGATCAGTCCTCACAAAGGAAGGAGTTCACCACTGGAGTACCATCAGAATCTCTGATGTTCATTATATTCATTAATGACCTGGAAAATAGGCTTACTGGGGAGATGAGAAAATTTAGTGATGTTAGTAAGTTGTTTAGGGTGTACTAAAGATGAGAGGTGACAAGGAAGATCTGCACAAGACCCTGTGAGAGTGACTGCAATTAAAATGCCAAATGAAATTCAGTGTAAGTGATTGGCAAAAGATGCACATGGAGGAATAATAATTCTAACTTAATCTCTGAGCTGATTGTTACCATTTGGGAGCAAGAGTTTGAACTTAAAAGAGGTAGTTCCATGAAAACGTCCAGTCAATATTTATCAATCAATAAATTAAAAAGGTGTTGTAAAGAGGGTAGATAGAGGAATCAGTTGTTCACTACTGCTTTGATTATAAGAACCAGGTGAGCTCAGATGAAGCTTGCAGGAGCCAGGCCTCAATACAAACTGGAGAGGTGTTTTTTCACCCCACTGGTGTTTGAGCTGTGGGACACGGTTCCAGGGGATGTTGTGGGTGCTGGGAGTTCACACAGGCTAAAGGGAAGAGCAGATGTGTTTTTAAAGGAGCAATCCATTGCAAGTTACTGAGCAACTGAACTGCATATGGCTTGACAACTGCCTGATCTGGAAATGGTTGGACATGGAGAAAGATTCACAGATGTGTGTGTTTTCTGTTTTCTTGTTCCGCTCCCTTGGCTTGTGCTTTTGACGTGATCAGAGGCAAAGAATTGGCCTAGCCCTCCAGACTGGCCCAGTATGGCCTTTTAAACTTTTGGCATTGTGTTAAGTATTGTCATAGGATCTGTCTGAGTGGCAGTAGGGCTGAAATTCCCTAATGCCCATTACCAATCTCAGCAGCAAATATATTTTTATTACTTTACTCAAGTTCCCCAAAAGAAATGAGAGTGCTATTGGGACGGATATGCATGTAGAATTTTTCTGTGCGAGTGAAAGCCTAAATAGGATGAGCTAATCAGAGGATTCAAGCTCTGTGGATGAAGATATAAGATAATTATCTTTTCTGCCTATTTGGCTGCAGTATATAGGAAGCGTTTTGACTGATGTGGAATCTGTCTCCATGAGTATTCATTATAGCCATATGTCTGAGCAGGAGTGTGCTTGCTACCTTTCTGGTGTTTATCCCAAATGTCAGGCTGGTGTTTGCAGTTTGACATATACCTGAAGGTAATCTGAAGCTTACATAGGTAGATTGATTCTCCTGAACGACAGGGAAGTCACTCACATTTAGAAAATGTCATTCATCTCATTTAAACTTGTAGAATCAGGATTATGCTCTGTTGTTTGACATTGCAAAAAACCCCAGGATTGCTTACTCCTTAAAGGTTAAACCTCTATATTGCTGGATGAATTAATCTTTTTGATAGCTTTATACAATCTTTCAGACATGACATAAGAACCTTGTGGATCAGTGAAACAGCAAATCCTTCATTGGTGTTTAGTATCAGGTGTTCTCAAATCATGTTTGGGTATGGTTGGAAGCTTCTGCATTCTCTGTCCGGCTTCATGTCTGTGGACTGAGCATGCTGCTCTTTGAGGGCTGGACATCTTGACAGGGGAGTCTCCAGCTACAACTACTCCCCATAAACTCAGAAAGAGCTAGGTTGCACGGCAAAGTTTCTGGAGAAATTGTATTCCTTATGGCAGGTGTTTTATACACTGTTGCCTTCTATGTTTGGTTTGTTGTGTTTTTGTATTTGTAGATGGGTTGATGAATCTTGTTTTTCTAGCCCTTTTCTTATAGAAACTTCCTTAATACAGAATACAAAATTTTCCAATGAAAAATGGAGAAGAAGGTACTTTGCTACAAATTTATTTGATTTGCCCTAAATTTTCAACTCATTCCACAAGTACTGAATTCACCATTGTTGCCGGAGCTGTGAATCTGGTTTGTTTTCTGGGGCCTTATATCAAGGACTGCATTTCCTTTCAAGCTTTTGAGTGCATGGTGCATGTTGGCAGCCGAACTCTGGCTGCACGGCAGGAAAGGCTGTTGAGCGGCATGGGCTGGCCATAGGAATGGCTGTGAAACAGGGTGTCACGTCCCTGGGAGGGACAGGTGCCAGCTGCGCTGCGGAGGGAGACTTAGTAGAGGCATGTTAGAAAGGTTTTTGCTTTTTCTTAAATGTCAACTTCTCTGATGCTTGTGGGTCTAATATCTGCTCTTCAGAAAATTGTGACTTTTGGACCAGTCATTATATTTAGAAAGAAAGAGACGTTTCGGACTTTAGTTTAATTGAAAGTCTTCCCTTCCAGGTCTGACTGATAGAAAGCCTCCTGGTAAATGTTTCAGGGCAATTCTGGATGAAATGTCTGTCCCAGGACATATTCTTGGACCAGTTTAGCATTTTCACACCCATATCGCCAATTCTGTTTCCTTGAGGAAATACAAAAAAGAAAGTTTATATTCAATATACTTAATCTTATAAATAAGACAGTGTTTTATTTGTATACCTCAGACCTGTCTTGGTGTATCAGAAAGATGGTTAAATGGCAGCTTAAAGGAAGTCCCTTAAGCAGGAAGATTTTTTCCGTCTATTTAAATGCAAGCAGAATGTCAACATAAGAAATAACCATTATGTGCAATAACGAAGTAAATCCTGTTGCTGTCCATACAGCTGTCTTGGCATATTGCCAAGAAGAATAGATGCATTTCCTGCAGGAGAAGACTTAACAAGAGATGGTATCAAATGCTTAAGAAATGGGCATCAGTACGGATTCTGAATGCTGCACTTAGGTCAGTCGGTATCAAGCTGGAATATGAAAAATGAAGTTTTATTCAGAAGTACTTGTATCAGCAGACATTGTGTTACTACTTTCCGAAAACAAATTACCTATTAAAAAAAATTCCGAATAAGAACATTTCTGTACATGGTTCTGTTTCAGTGTAGCAATACTGTCTTTCACAAGCAATGTTGAAATGGCTGTTGTTTTGAAAAGCCTTTAAGGCTTTACAATCTATACAAGATTCCTTGTATAGATTGTATGTTTGTGTTCCCAGATCTTACACAAACCTCTGACTTCGAGAACGTCAACCTAAATCTCTTTGTCACTGCACTTTGGGGAGAAAAGAGAGGGTAAAAGAGCAGAGTCTGTGGCACGTAGCCTTCATTTTCTGATAAACAGCTTGTACCCAGACGTAGCCCAAGTTACAGGCTGTCTGTCGCTTGTTTAACACCACCCCTACACCCCAATCAAACACTTTAGAAGAGTGCACCTTTAGAAATCAGGCAATAGTGTCACTCAGACTTCAAGAATCTTGAATCGGTTTGGGGGTTTTTTGCTTTCTGTCTTGAATTTCCTGTTACTTGTAAACTTTTAGGACTTAACCAGGCCTAGAGCATAGAGGCCAGAGTCCCTAATCAAGATGAGAAACGTGCTGGATTACCTGCAGAGTAAGAGACAGTTGCCACCTTTTTGAGAGCCTTGGAGTTGGGAGCAGTCTGGGAGTCATATACGTGTTGGGCGCAGTCTAGGAGTCATATATGTGTGCCTGCCTGTAGGGTGAGGTTTGGAAAAGAGAGGCAATGTATAAAGGGATGAGGTAGGAGAATAAAGCAGTCCAAAACTGCATGTATTTTAAGCACATAAGATCCGATGATTGGCTGATTCCCTGCAGACCTGTGTAATGTCAATTTGTGTCCATTGGTAACTTCTACTCAATTGTTGGAGACAAGCTGGATGAGGGTGTGAAAGTCTGACAAGTGGGTAGAAGTTACCAATTCAACTTAGCAGGTTATCACAAAACGTTCTTAAATTATCCATGCATAATTGATCAGAATTGCAATGCTGATCTTGCTATTTCTCAGTCCATGCCTCCTAAACATAGCGTGTGCTTGAACTAAGATTAGACTGATGCATTTGGTTCCCAGCTCAACCATAAACTTAATTTTATAGCAAACACTTTCCTCAGTCTGCCCTGTGCCCCAGTGTCCTTCTGTAAAATGGGAAGAACAGTTCTTTATTTCATGGGATTGCTATAAATGTAGAAGTTATAAAAAATTTGTGATATAGTCTGTTCTTGTAATGATAGAGTTGAGGAAAAGTGTTATTTAATCAATATGTTACATTCTGGCAGCGCAAGAGATAAAATATGAAGTATTCCTTATTTCGTGCATCTTGAGCTTGCAGTCCAATTTGTGAAGAGCCATCAGTGGCCACGTATATGTGTGCATGTGTACTTCATATCTCATACCTCGTATTAGATGTAACTTATGCCTTCTCTTTCTCTCTCACATTTTGCTTTCTACAGTTGTTTTCTACAAGAAAAGCTGGCATATGATGATCCAGCAGGCAGCATAGTTCAGTTCTATTGTTGTTGGCAAGCAAGGAACACAAAAAGCCCTTTCTATTACCTGTGTTGTTAATGCAAGAAAATATTCAGTTGTGCCAATGTCAACAATTCTTGGTATCGTACAAAACGCTGAAGTAGAATACAGTTATGAGTAATATATAAACGGGTAAGAACAGCCTCTCAGAAATCTTTTGTGGATTGTTGCCTTTGTATTTACACTGGAATTGTCGCTTTAGTGTGGTATCTGTGTGGTCATATATAGCTTTAAAGTGTAAAGGTGGAAAGAGGTAAAAGCGGCACTTTCCTGTGTAGTGTTTGCATTATAGCTTGCAGTTCAAAAGAGGTTTTACAGTAATTTACTGTCTCTCTTTCTTTATTTTTCCTTCTGTCTAGAACCTGTGGTCAAGAGAAATATATGGACTGTCTCATAGTTGTAAAGCTTTGTGGAAAGTGTTCTTGTAATGACAATGTTCAGTGCTTTGCTCCCGCTAGGCTCTGCTCCACGAGGCAATAGGCACAAAGTTTGCATTTTATTGGAATAAGTGACCTTTCAGGTACACAACCGAATCACCATGAAAGCAAATGATGATAACAGGAACCTGAAGGATTACATCTATTTTTAGAGGAGGAAATTATGGTAAGAACAGGGAAAATAGGAATAGGAAAAGAAAAATCTGTAAAAATACTACTTATTTGTCTTGTTGAGACTAGTCAATAACTGCTATGCATAGGAGAATCTGCATTATATTTAGTATGCTTTTGTATCTTCTAGAGGCAACTTCAGAGACTTTGAATTTTCATTTTTACATTGGAATGAAAACAAAAAACCCATATTCTTCATGGAGAAAAAAACAGTAGAGGTCAGAGAAGAACACAAATGTGTGCACCAGCCATGCCCTGTAGCACTAAGGCTTACAGCACTGTCCACAGGTGAGATAAAACCAGCATCATGGCTCAAGTAAGGCATGGGAGTAAGTTTGACCAGTTATTAAAGGTGATGCTGTGGCTCTAATGTCCTGGGTCAGAAACATTTCTTTTCTTAAAATTGTAGTGTAACACACCATACAAGGGTGAAAGCAAACATACCACTGTTAGAAAGACAAACATTAGATGGTCCCTGCCAAATTTATTTAATGTATGGTTTTAGGAAGTTGTCATGGTTTAACCCCAGCCAGCAACTAAGCACCACACAGCCGCTTGTTCACTCCCCCCTGGTGGGATGGGGGAGAGAATCGGAAGAGTAAAAGTGAGAAAACTCGTGGGTTGAGATAAAGACAGTTTAACAGGTAAAGCAAAAGCTGCGCATGCAAGCAAAGCAAAACAAGGAATTCATTCACTCCTTCCCATGGGCAGGCAGGTGTTCAGCCATCTCCAGGAAAGCAGGGCTCCATCACGTGTAATGGTTACTTGGGAAGACAAATGCCATCACTCTGAGCATCCCCCAGCTTTATGCGCTGAGCATGACATCATATGGTGTGGCATATCCCTTTGGTCAGTTGGGGTCAGCTGTCCCGGCTGTGTCCCCTCCCAACTTCTTGTGCATCCCCAGCCTACTTGCTGGTGGGGTGGGGCGAGAAGCAGAAAAGGCCTTGACTCTGTGTAAGCACTGCTCAGCAATAATGAAAAACATCTCTGTATTATCAACACTGTTTCCAGCACAAATCCAAAACTAAGCCCCATACTAGCTACCATGAAGAAAATTAACCCTGTCCCAGCCAAAACCAGCACAGAAGTCTAGGCTAAATGATGTGCTACTTCCATGGGTTTAATCTGTAAGTGTAATCCAGTCTTCAGTTCTTTTCTTGATGATTTCTTGTTGGCTTTAGAGTTGATTTCGTTTTACTGGTGGTTTAGTTAATACTTCACTTGCTTCTAGTTCAGATGTGCTGATTGCCAAGGTCATGATTTTTTATCAGAAGTCCAGAGGTAATGGGAATTTCATAGCAATTTTAATCACTTTTTTCCTGAAGTGATTTTTTTTATTTCCTTATTGCTGTCATCAAGACAACGTATATTCTGACATCCACTTTAGACCAAGTGAATGACATCTTTATAATCATCAAAGGTAGTAACGGGCACACTAATTTTTCAGTGAACAGTCGGAAGAGACAAAGTGACAGTATGTATGTAACTGTGCCAGATTTCTTCTGGTATCCAGTCATTTGCTTTTGCTTTCCTTTAGGTTTACTGTGACTTTCAGGTACAAATGGAGTGCTTGCTTAATTAGAGTCATTTAAATGCCTGATTTATAAAATAGTAAACCAGAGTTTGTACGTTACTGAGAAGGCAGACAGATTTGTTTCATTTTCTCAAACTAGCATTGAATCACAAAAAATGACTTAAAATATATTAGACTGTAATCTCACTAGTGTATGTTCCTACCCAGTGTGACTAGTAGGGCAAAATGTTTCAAACTCTGTCGATGATAGGCAGCCACAGAATGGTAAGTCATAAGTGTGTTTGGAAAGCGCTTTAATTGTTGGTGCAAATAAGTTATATGGCTGTTACTAGAAGAAGTGCTTCTGCAGAAATACGGTTAATAATATGTTGACATGGAAGTTATGATACCTTATTCACAATCCGGACTTGCGATATGGTGGTATTTCCAAATACGCTTATACGTTATCTAATATATATGGCAATCATTATGTTGCACTGAGAATTGGCTTTACCCTTTATCCCAAGAGAAACTTACTGCAAAAGTCAGATTTGTCTAGTGATGCTTCTTTCTGTATTTCTGACTGTCTTTGTCTTTCTGTCAATTCATGTATATATAAACTATCAGCAGTGGACAACCTTGCCTTTATTTAAGATCACAACTGCTTTATATTTGTAGCCTTCAAATTCTTGGCTATTTTCATGGCTAGAATTTAGAAATTTTTTTTAATTATTTACCTTATTTGTTTACAACATTTCAGTACAAAAGTAAAAAAGAATAAGGCATTTTTTTCTTTCCATTTAAGAAATGTTACATGCATAAGCAACACTTCAGTGCTTTAAAGGCTGCGATGGCTTAAGTTTGAAGGTTTGAAATTTAATATATAAGTGTTTTTGAGGATGGGTGCATGGATAATATGTGCTTAGACAATTAGTTTTGATTTAACTGAGTCATAACTAACCTAAACAAAGACACAAACTCCTCACAATGCAGTAAGAATATCACTTTTAAAAAAAAAAGTGCTCTGTAGGTATGCATTTTCAGATACTTTATTTGGGGGCGTTGCTCTGGGTAGTAAACTGGTGTGACTGAGAAAAAGCTAGGAGCAGATACTTGTTTTCAAGGAGGGAATGAAACCATGGAGTCTGTAAACAACAGGTATAGCATAAACACCAGGGCATTATAATGTATTGGAAACATGATATGTTATCATACTTTAAGGATTATATTGCATTGTAAGGTACACGGTTAAGATCATACGTATGTGGGTTTTTTAAATAATACTTCGTAATATTCAATTTGCTTCTTGGCAGGCCATCTCTCAAGGGATATGCCTGCTATTATTTATTTCTAATAGTTTGTCTTCCGTAATGTAGCTATTATTGTAAGGACAAAGCATTAATTGAGCAGCTGTATAATATCTGATGTCATGCTGGGCTTTTTGTTTTCTCCAAGCTGTGACCACTTCCACAATCAATGGAGCACCTTTGTACCTTAATTGTATTGTTCATGACTCTTCTCTGAGCCACCTACACTATTTTCCTGCTGAGATTCTTAGAACCATAGAATATCTCAGGTTGGGAGGGAGCCATAAGGATCATCAAGTCCAACTCCCTGCTCCTCGCAGGACTACCTAAAACTAAATCATATGACTGGGAGTGTCATCCAGATGCTCCTTGAACTCCGACAGGCTTGGTGTCGTGACCACTTTCCTGGGGAGTGTGTTCCAGTGACCAACCACCCTCTCAGGGAAGAACCTTCTACTAATGTCCAATCTGAACTTCCCCTGATACAGCTTCATTATATTTCCTTGTGTCCTATTGCTGGTCACCAGAGAGAGATCAGCACCTCCACCTCTGCTGCCCCCCTGGAGGAGGGTGTAGACTGTGATGAGGTCACCCCTCTCTTCTCCAAGCTGAACAAACCAAGTGACCTCAGCTGCTTCTGCTAAGTCTTGCCCTCAAGACCTTTCACTATCTTGGTCTCCCTCCTCTGGACATACTCTAATAGTTTGATGTCCTTCTTACTGAGGCACCCAAAGCTGCACACAGAACTTGGGGTGGGGCTGCACCAGTGCAGTGCAGTGCAGAGTGGGACAATCAGCTCCCTCAACCAGCTAGCTATGCTGTGCTATTCTTGATTTCCACCAACATGGAAAGTAACGCTTGATCTTTCTGAGTTGTGTTGATTGCCCAGCACTTGTGTTCCCATCAGTTTTGCTTGCAGTTGTTGATGCTCGTTCCTTTAGGCTGGTGATTCTTGGCATATAATTGCCTTAATTTAATTTGCTTGTTGCCCTCACTTACTTTGTTAGTCATCATCCTGCCTCCAAGAAGTATTACTCACTCAAAATAAATGACTGATGGAGTTTTGTAATCTGGTGAAATGAGGCTATTTTTACTGGGTATACTGGGCAAACGATATTTCTCTCTGTCGTGGTTTAACCTCAGCCGGCAACTAAGCACCACGCAGCTGCTCGCTCACTCCCCCCCCGTGGGATGGGGGAGAGAATCGGAAGGGTAAAAGTGAGAAAACTCATGGGTTGAGATAAAGGCAGTTTAATAGGTAAAGCAAAAGCCACACACACAAGCAAAGCAAAACAAGGAATTCATTCACTACTTCCCATGGGCAGGCAGGTGTTCAGCCATCTCCAGGAAAGCAGGGCTCCATCACGCGTAACGGTTACTTGGGAAGACAAACGCCATCACTCCAAACGTCCCCCCCTTCCTTCTTCTTCCCCCAGCTTTATATACTGAGCATGACGTCACATGGTATGGAATATCCCTTTGGCCAGTTCTCGGTCAGCTGTCCTGGCTGTGCCCCCTCCCAGCTTCTTGTGCACCTCCAGCCTGTTCAGTCAGTAGAGCATGGGAAGCTGAAAAGTCCTTGACTAGTGTAAACACTACCTAGCAACAACTAAAACATCGGTGTGTTATCAACATTGTTCTCACCCTAAATCCAAAACACAGCACTGTACCAGCTACTAGGAAGGAAATTAACTCTATCCCTGCTGAAACCAGGACACTCTCATAAATTTCTGATGTTTCAGTTCATAAAAACAAACAAAAAACATTAATTGAAGGAAGATACAGAAATTAATTTAGGATTCCTCTTTTGGACAGGAAGAAGAAAACTTGCAGTTTCTTGAGGTCACCCAGCCTATTCCTTTATAGGGAATTTGGAATTTATAGGGAATTGGCAGTAGAAGCTTATCTTTTATGTAGGCCTTCTCTTCAGCATAGGTTACACTGCACAGAAGAGGGAAGCCAGAAAATGGCATACAAATGTTCTTTCTGGAGAATGTTTCCTTTTGAGGATTTTAGAAAAAGGAAAAAAAAATGAAAAAAGGTTCTGACAAAATTTTTAGAATACAGTGCAGCCAGTCCTGAGGTCAAAGGTGTGCCGTGACTAATAGAAATGAGCTTACTGAGTAGGAGCGACAGGATTCAGATATGTCAGTGCTTCATATATATGGCCATTAAAATATAATTCCTTTTTTCTCTAGATAAAGATCTCATTCCATTTGTTATTTTAACATCTATGAAAACACAGAGGAAACATGATGAAAAATTTCACAGATGAAAAATATTTTTGGGTACAGTACAGGATTCATGTTGGTATAAACAAGTTGTCCTTTGTTTGGGCAGGAGTGAAGCCTTGGAGATCTATGTCTCAGAATACATTGCTCCTGCTCATTCCTCTTCTATATTCTGTGGCAAAGGAGCTTGATGACATTCAAATGTGTTAAGTACTGCCTGCTATCAATGTGACTTCAGAGTGAAGTTGAGCTTTTTTGGATGTTTTTCCCTTTTTGCGCTAGACATTCTAATAATAAACACCCCAATGAACAAACAGTTCTGTGTTTCTGTTAGGCAGAATGAAAGGGGAACAGGTTTCAACCCCATAGAAATTGGATTTCCTGAGAAATGAGGTATGATTCAAATGAGATAAAATATTACAAATATGCATTGTGCAGTCCAGAAAGATATGTTGATAATCAGGTTTATTTTTCAGTTATAAAGAATTTTATTTGATAATGCAGAGGGAACAGTAGAGGGAGTGTGTACGCCTCCCAGGGTGAAAGGATAGTTCTTTAGTAACCACCTATTGTAGCAGTAGGAAATCTCCTTGGCTTCCATGAGTAACGACCTGGAATGGATAGCTCTAATTCCCTCTTCTGAAAATGCATTGGTAACTTAAAAAGTCCTAGTTGTGCTTATTGAAGCATTTGCAATTACAGGAAATGCCTGTCAAAAGCTCTGCTGTGTGTGTGAATTGCTACTGCTTATAGAGATTAAATTGTTTAATGCACAAAGTTTCTGTTATTCCTTCAAGACTAGAGCTGCAAAAGTACTTTCACAGGGTTTAATTTTTTATTATTTTTTTCAATTTTACATAGCTTTTAGTACTTGAATCAAAATAGCCATTAAATAAGTGAAGTAGTGTATCAGAGAGAATTTTTATTAGTCAAAAGAACAGTAGTACCACATATTTCTTTGTCAAAAACAGATGAAGCTGAAAACTTTCCAGAGCACTCGTAAAGTTGTCACATTTTTTCCTCCTTTTTAAGCATAAATCTTTAGCAAACCATAGAAGAAGTGTCTAATGTCAGAGTTTGATACGGAGGTGTCTCTGAAGAGGTCATGATTTTTCCTGTCAAAATCTCAGTTCTGGTCCCCTGCTACGTAACCTGCTTTCTAACTCCCTTCTTTCCCCTGTTAAGGAATTGCTTACCAAATTCCAGCCAGTGACCCTTGGTCAGTGGAGCTGCTAAGGTGTGTCCCCAAGGCTGTAATCAGGTTGGTTGAACCAATTACAGTAATGTATGATAATTAAAAATCCAGTAGGACTTTGCTGCCTTTCCCCTAAGTATGTCGGGTTTTACACTTCAGGGATTTTTTTAATTAATATTAATTAGTAGTTTTATTTTAACATACAGACTGAGTACTTTTGACCTGGTAACTACTGAATATCTCAAATTTGAACCTCCCCAGTGACATTTTTAACGACTAAGTTTTCAATTAAGAAGTCAGATACATTTTTAGAAGCTTAAACCTCAAACTTAGGAAGAGGTTTTCTCAAACTTTCTTAGAGATTTTTGTGCCCAACATACTGGGAAAAGAAACATTTTGTTTCCTGTAACATGAAAAAAGTTTTTGCAGAATTCTTCTCCCTTCTTCAATACTCCCAAAATGATAGATTTTTCTACTGTTCTTAAACACATGACAAAAACATGACTACTCCGTTGTATCATCAGTATGGTTTTTATATATGTGATTGGTTCGGAAAAAGCAGTAGCTAGTGTTTTCTCAGCAGCTTAGTCAGTTTATAAATTGTATAGAGGACCACTGATTCTGGTGGTCTCCATAAACTACCATAAAATCCAATTTGTTAATTGATTTAATTCCTGTTAAAAAGGACTGATCTGCTTGTCATAGAGGCAATTCTGTCTACTCTCCATTTTAGAAGAATAAAGTAGCATAGTTTTGGTTTCTTTTCATTCCTTTCATTTTCTTATGAAAGGGTTTTCTGGACTAGTATCAGACCCTTTCTTTGACCCTGTCCCAGCTTAACCTTGTCTTTCTCAAAATCTGTAGATGCTATTGGAGAGGAGGTATTCTTCCAGATGGTTACAAAAGTGGGGGAGGTAAGTGGGATTTGTTTTAATTGGTTGATAGTTGAAAGTAATATAAAGGGAGGAGAGAAGGCTAGGAAACAGAGTTGTTTCTTTGTAGCAGGAGGTGTACGAGGGTAAGTAGAAATAGATCAGTACAAACCCGGGCTGGTTTCTGCAAGGAAAATACATTGTGTTTTGTTTGACTCCAGGAGTGACCCGCCCTTTCTGCAAATACCAAACGTGACAGTGGGTGCAAAGACTGAGCTCGCTGAGAGATCAGAGATACGAGTCTGTGTGCGCTGTGGGCATTTAGTTTCAAAACTTTGAAATGTGCTGATCTTGGAGCTCCAGAAGGGCCCAGGAGCTGCCAGGGTACTTTTATCTTTGACTAATGCTGTCGATGGAGAATATTGCTGTCTGGTGCTGCTTTGGAATGACCCACAACCAATAAATTTTTAAAGTGTTACTGAGACAGTGGTTTGAGGAGGTAAGTTTCAGTATTGTTTTTAATGACTTAGCACACGCAAATCTGGCTTCACTATTTGTGCAAAATGAGTGTATACTTATATCTAAAGGAATGAAATAAGGTTTGTTTCAAGTTAGAAGATGCAAAAAGTATGGCTTTGCTTTTCTTGCATTTGTGTTAGTATTCCATAATCAGTCACATAGTCCTGTTTTTTCCTTCATGGAGCACCTGTCCTAGCACAGAGTGGATAGGTTTTATCTCACTATTGCGTGGCCCGTTTTGATCAGGTTGTGGATCGTGCCTTGTTTACTGTATGCTACTCAAATACTACTTATGAGATTAAATTATTTACTTACAGACTTTCCTGTATTGATTATCTCTGTGTTATCTTATGTTTCAGAGACTGACTGATTTTTGGCTTTGTTGTTTGTTGTTAATATCCTTGTAAATAAAAAAAATAGTATTCTCAGTTTATAGCCCAATCTGAGGCTCTTAAGATTTGATAGGTAAGAGTACTCTGTGCCACCTCTCTTCTCAGGCCCTTCTTGCCCTTTATCTCCTCATTCTGTCACCCTGTCCCTCTAGTGCCATGTATGTACATCTTCTGTCTTGGCTGGCTGTAACTCTCCTTCCCTTCTATCCGGTACCAAACTTAATGCCTCGGTTTGTTTCAAACTCTTTCCTTCTAACATGCAGCTTTTTGTCTGCTGCATTCATTTCATACACCTTCTTTTCCTATCTGGTGTGGCTGCCAGTGAAGGAGTTTTCACTGAGGATGAAAGACAGATGATGTCTTTATTTTCATTTCTAGTTGTGGTCTGCTGTGCAACTTCAGGGGAAGTCTTAGCAAAATGTGTATGAAAATGTATCAGCATGGTCCTAATCTTTGGAGATTTTACCTAAGTTTTATGATGACTTTTCTCAGCACCTGTACACTGGGAGGGGGTGCTGATTTTTTTAGGGTGATGTATGACTTGTCACAGTCAAGTTTTCAGGAGGTGGGAAACATATCTTCAACATAAAGTGCATTTTTGTTCAAAGCCTGTGCTTTGAGAGTGGGAATAGAAGAACGTCTCAATGAAACATTGTTTCCTGCAATTCTGAATGTAAAATATGATACCTTACAACTGTTGGGGATTTGAAACAACACCACAAAAAGAATTTGGTCTATTTGAAGTTTTATGAACCTCTTTTTAGTGTCCAGGAACCAAGAGTGCTTTTTCTCCAGAGCAGAATGCTGGGGGGGGACGGACAAAAATTATGCTTATCTGAAACATTTTCTCTTTTGTCTATGAAAGGGGTCAATCTCAAGTCCCAAAATTGTTCTGGTTGCTTAAACTTCTGATAAACTGGACGTTCAGGTCATAATGAGAACTGCTGGGTGCTGCCTGGTTTTGAAGATTTGATCCCTAGCTGCCTATTGATTAAGTCTAATACGTGCTCAGTTAAGAGCATTTAAAATTCTCTTTGGGAAAAGAGGCCGTTTCAGCTTAAATGTCCAATGCACAGTGGGAACTTAAAGGTGATGAGAAGAGCTTTCCTTTTTCTTTCTGATGTTTTCTGTTGTCTTCTCTATTACATGGTAGCAAAGACATTGTTCTATAGAAAATATAAAAATAATTTTTGCGATTGCTGAAAGCTTTCTTTTCAAATTATTAAACCACATAGAGCATTCTCTCAAATGTCTCTCTGAATAATGATGACCCCCATTAAAATAGTTACTGAGTTATTGTTCTGAGTTGCATGACCTACATACACATGTTAAAACAGTGCTATAATTAACTTCATTTTTATTGGTCAGATTCTGTGACTTCAGAAGGATTTATGGCTGAGTGCGGTTACACAAAGCTCCAGATTGGAGGCATATGTCTTCCATTCAACTCCTGCAAATCTCACTATGGTCTAAAATTGTACTTGCGGAGTGATAGTTTAAAGGCAATTGCGAGGGTGGTCTGAGAGATTAAATAAAGTGTAACACTGAGCAGGATTGAGATGGGTTTGCAGCAGCTCTTGTAAGGCAATAGGAGATTTTTGTTTTCTCAGAAATATGAAGAGGTGTTTTGGTAATTTCCACGTTTCTCCTTAGATGAGGAGGATTTCCGTGTTTTCCTCAGGCAAATACCTTTAGAAGTCATCCTCAGGGCCTTCTTATCACTCTTTTACCTCCAAATTTAACAGATGTTTTTTAGTAGTTAACTTATTGTGAGCATATGACAAGTTTTTCTGAGTTCTAGAGGAAAAAAAAGTCCGTTGCTCAGTAAAATCTTTATGGTGATCTGGGTGAGAAAAGAGGGGCCTTTTTGTAATATGGAGAGTGGTCTGCTTCCCTAAGAAGCATTGCACCAAGGATGTAATCTCAGTGAGCATTTCTCTTACTACTAGTTCAGGTGCTAGCTTAAAGCTGTGAAGTGAATGGTATTTCACAGTAGCCATACTTTCACAGTATTTCACAGATTCAGGTATTTGTGAGCAGCTCTGTAACTCCAAGGGACCAGCATCCCTGCATGCTGGCAGTGCTCCCTTTTTCCCCTGTATGGCCACCAGCAAATAGTTCCAAGGAAGAAGGATGATGTTCAATGATTTGCACCTTCTTCAGTTTTATGTCTATAGGGGCTGTCCATGAGAGATGTGTGAGTTAGTCCTCAGTAAGTAAATAAGCAGGTAAACTGGGATAAGCCAAGTTTTGTGCTAGTTAAATTATTTGATTTCTAGGGCTCTTCTTTTCAGAGAACACTGACTACAAATATATCAGGCAATTGTTGCCTACCTCATCTAAGTTCAGAGAATAAATTTCAAAAAAGATTAAAAAGCATTTGCAAATCAGCACTTCGTCACAAAGTCTGGTTCAGTGCTGCCTTATGGCAGAGCTCTTATAATCACTAGTACAAAGCCCTCTTAATATGTGTATCGTGAAAGGTAAAATGTGTATCTGATGATAAGGCAAATCTATTCTACTTGAGGTAACAGATCCATCTGTCTGCAAACACATTGGCTTACTGATTTCTGCAAGTAAAAGCCGGGTTTCACTTATTTCTCCTCATCCCTAATGTTATTCCAGTCATTCTGCTTCCTATTAGCTTGATTAGAGCTTGACTGCAGTTCTTACTGAAGTTTGGCCAAGCAGCTACTTAAATAATTGTCTTATTTCTGTTACTATTTTCCACTGTAAAATATAAAGGCCTATGAAGAAAATTCTGATTAAATGTTAGATCTTTCTGCAACAGTATACAGAATGACAGATTGGTTCCTGGGAGTATCATAAATACGGTAGACCTGAAACCCAACAGGAGTCCGTAGGATCTGAGATCAACTTAATGGCATCAATTCTAATGAAAGCGTCTGGAAAGGCTTTTAAAGATTTGTGTATGTGGTGGGTTTGGTTTTTAAGATATTTGTGAGCTGTATTATGGAACAAGCAGCTTAGTGTCTAGCTGAGACAGAGTGCCTTTTCACTCACGGTATGGTGCTGTATGGGCCAAGCGACACAAGGGAACAATCCCAGCCGGGGAAGTGGCCTTTCCACGTGGTATTTTGAAGCATGTGTATTTTGCAGCTGCTGTACCAGTCCTGTATGCAGGAAGGGACCATATGTCCCGGTTGGTTAACTAGGTGGTGTATTTTCTTTTGAGAAGCAGCTTTGGTTGTTAACGTCTACTTACATCTCTCTCCTCTCCCTGTGCTTCTACCTCTTCATTTTTTTCTTCTCGGGCCAGGCCACTCATGGGGTGCTGTGAGAGATTTTTGATTGCACAAATTTCTCTGTGAAAGGGAGTTATGTACATTAAGGAAGTAGGAGGTGGGATTGCTCTTCAAGAATTGATCAGAGATTCCTGAATGGAGAGGTTGTATAGTTTTGTTCCCCTTTGGGCAACCCCATACTCAATGTACTGGCACATATGCGAACAATATACATGTTGCTGCCTTCTCCATTCACTGTTAATCTGACCTGTATAACTTGGGCGTCTACTCTCACTTGTTGAAGGTCCAGTACTGATGCCACAAGGAGGGACAAATTATTACCACAATGAGAAAAAGCAACATGAATAAAAGAATAAAGTGCCCATCAACTACAAAACCTTAATGTTTTGTACTATTGGTCCTCATGACAATAATGTTAGTCATCTGTCCGTTTTTAATGAGTAAGTTGTGCTGTCTTCTGGATCCACTGGAGAGGCTTGTCTTAAAGCAAGTAAGTGCTTGAATTATGGCTTCAGTTCTAGCTAATGTTTTGCTCCTACTATACATGAAACATTCTCACATAGTAGGAGTAAAAGGAGGAGAGATGAGGAAGTGTTCAAGAGAAATATGATGCCAGGTCACAGGTGTAAATTCCAGATTTCTGCATTTGTGACTATTCCTGCCTGTCATTATTCCAAGGTGAAGCTGCTGGAAGAGCAGCTGCTTGTACAGCTCTCTTTAACATTGGTGTCCTTTAAAATGAGGCTTTGAGTCCTCAGCAAGCTGAGCATGGTGTCACAGGTGAAATCTCTCAGAAATTATGGCATCTGGATATTCCTGTGCCTATGGAGAAGATATAGGATAGTAAACATCCCTGAATTTCTCTACTGGGGTCTCTGAAACCTTCCAGTAAAGGACTTTCACCGAGAGGATCTTCAGCTTTGTTTCTATATAAGGTCGGCTTTATCCCTATACATCATTTACTGGTAGAAATATTGAGTAGTGGTCTTCATGAGCATTTACTTTTTTTTTATACTAGCAACTGTTTCAGCAATAGTAAGGCGGGTGGGGGAAGAAGAAAAAGTAAATCCAAGAGCTTTCAGAGAGTGTTGGTTCTCTAAAATCAGATCTCATTTAATGAACTAGAAATAAAATTCTTCATATCACAATATCACACCTATCAACAGCTCCTTCTCAGACCTTCCCCAAATGATCATCCAGTCTTGTTCAAATATTTTATTGAAGCATAAAGGAAATTTTAATCTTTCTTATAATAGATATCAGAAACAAGGTAGAGGCCTGCTAGTATAAATAACACATAATATTGTTATATTGATTCTGACTGCCTTTGCTACACCCGCTGCTGTCCCCTATCCTTTAGCAATTTTCAGGGACAGATAACTAATTCTGCTGAGATCCTTTCACTGAAACGACAATTTCACAGCTCCCTCTTGGGACTGTCATGAGTGTGATCAGATTTTCAATCTGCAAACACTTATTGATTTGCTTTCTAAAAACTTCCTAAGAAATCCCACCTGGGCAAAGAATTTCTCTAAACTCTATTATCCTGTCTTACAAGTTCTTCAAAAGAATAATTATTGTTTAAATAAAACTCCAATGGTATGTTCTTGATAGAATATGAAATTAAATTACCTGAGCTGGAGTGCAGTTATTACAATGGGTTTAGAATGATGCATAAAAATAGATTATCTGTCTATATTTAGGATATATACATGTATTATGTAATTAAAATCTTGTGCATCTTCCTGGGCTGTTTTGTGGGCTTTGTTTAATAATTGGAAAGTTGATGGTATTTTAGGACTTTTCTTCCGGTATCAGTTAATACAGATACAGCTTGTATTGGAAAGACATTTAGCAACAAAGAAATGTGTATTGGTCAAAAGGTGCCATAAATTTTTAAATATTTAGTTTATTTATACAAAATTTTATATGCTTCTTAAGAAATATGGTGGAATAGGCCATTAGAGTTTGGTATAGCACTCCACAATTAAAATGGTGCCTCGCTTTCTTGCAGAACACAGTTTAGTTTGTTTTACTCCACGTCTCTCATTCTTTTTGTACACCAGAATACCTTAACCCTAAATCCTGAATATGTGATTACATTAATCCTGATGATATATTACTTAAATAAGCATGTGAATTAAAAAGTAAATTAGGACTAGAATTTGCGTTTGCTCATTATCATCCAATACCAGGTGCACTATGTACAGTTTTAGAAAGACCTCCACTGTAAGATCCTGGGCAGTATCCTTGCCCCACTCAGGGCATCAGTCCATGAGGTGAAATGACAGCCATTCTCAGAGAGGTTTTGAACTGTATGGATTGGTTTAATATTTTGCTGTAAGTATTCAGTGGGGAGTCTGGTCCTGGAGCTGTGTCTGTGTGCAGGGATTACCTGCACTCCCTGATGGATAAAAACAACTCTAAATGATGTGGTGTGGTTTTGCCAAACAGGGTGAGTCCCAGCGATATGCCTGGGAGAAGGTTTTGTGATGTGAGTTGCTAGAGGGAGTGAAGAAGAGTCAGGGTTGGAATATTTTGTTTGTCTTGGGTTTGGTGTTTGGTTTTGTTCTCAGAGAGAAAGCTAAATTTTTATGCAAGCCTAAGTAGGGGAGACCTGACAGCAAACCTGAGCACTTCAAGTGTAAAATTTTGCTATCAATTCACTGAAAGAGATTTAGATTTCACTGAAAAACATCGATCATGACATGTCAATATATTAACATAGGAACAGCTTGCAACTGTGATTTGGTGGAGGGAGTAGTCACAGACTTGCTTCAGTGTCATATCGGTCCACCACCATGCACCGAAGGAGATAGATTTTTAACAGAGAGAGGAAGCAAAATGCTCTTGTAATTCAAGTTTCCATCCATCGTCTTCACTAGATGTTTCCTCAATTGATCCTATTCATACACTTTGTGTGGTGTGGGGTACCAAAAGATAAGGCAGAAGAGCTCTTAACAAATGAGGAAAATGAATGTGGATTTTAAAAAATACTCAGCTTTGAGTGACGTATGATTTGATTTCAAAGTTTTGTAGGAATCTTTCCAGCATAAAAGAATTTGGTAATTCAAAACAGAGACATTTCTATCCAAAAAAACTTCTCTAGTTTTAAAGTGATGGGAAGATCCAATTCCAGAAAAGCTGTGAGGAAAGTAAATTTTCCTGTGTTTCCAAGATATCACCCAGAAGGCCACAGGTGACTGAAGTACAAGGTTAGATGATGCCTTTGCATAGGATATGAGTATCAGCTGGAGGGCAGAGGTCAAGGGTTTTATTTATTCTGCACAGAGCAGTGTATGACACTCAGACATATAACAAATTTTGTCTGAATTGATGTGAGGAAAAAGGTCACGAGAGGAAGTGATAAAAATGGAAGCTTTTTTGATCATTGCACCTCTGTTTTTGAATCTAAGACAACACGATTATCTGAGTTAAAAGATGAAATTCAGAGCTGCCCTGCTTTGTTACTAGCCTAAGGGCAAGCAAGTGCAGGAAAGTAGCAAAACTACCAAGCAAGATGAACAGCAGAAGGTGGGGAAATCAGAGACCTCTCTGAAGTTTGCCTTATTCTGATGTCAAGAAGCAGTCACAGGTGCTACCTTAGGTTCCCTTACACTATCCTGTAAATATGTGTGTGAGATTCATGGTTCGTTATCAGTCCCTATGTGATGTAAACGCCAGGTCTGTACAGTCTGTAACTTTGAAGTTATTAATGGCTGTGGTGAGTATAATTATTATATGATCTTTGTCTTATTCTAAGTCAGATAGCTATGGCACAGTGGTGGCTTTGGACCTTACCTTGATTATCGTGGTCAAGTTATCTTTCTTAGTACTTTTAAATGGAAATTTTGTAAGCAGAGATCCTGCTGTGCTGAGAGTATCACTGCAATTTTTACTGACCTTAAAAAAATTCCGTAGGTAACTAGGGAAATCTTTTCAAAACAAAGCACTTAAAAAGGACAAATTGTAATAGTTAAGAACAATCTAAATCTTATTCATTTTTATATATATGTGTGTATGTGTGAGATACACTTAGGTTGTCTTTATAGCTTGTAAAGGTAGTCTGGATGTGGCATCAGTGTATATACACTCGGGAAAGACACAGTTTCTCTTTGCACTCCAGAAAGCTAAAAGCAGTTAGTGTGGCTGTGAACCTGAGCTAATAAGTTCTGCAGAGTGGTGAATTATATCACCAAAATCATGGAACTGTGCTGATCATTTGTGCAACTTTTGACGGGCTCTCAGAATAATTCAGAGCAAGCTCTTGTCTCCCTGCAGCGTATTCCCTTCGCTGCTATAGCCACAAGATGAGTACTAACCACTCTATTTATATTCACGTCTGCAAAGCATGCACATTTTGATAACATTTTAAATGTTTGAAATGTTTTTGAATTCTTGGTGGAGGAAGAAAGAGGAAAATACCAAGACATAGAGTTTTATGACTTTCCAATGATCGGTTTGACAAATACATTTAGTCTTCACAGAAGTATTTCTCCTGCCTCCTTCCCCTGTGATTGCTCTATCAAACGGTATTTCCAACCTTAAGAATAGAATTTGACTGCTGAGTTGAATATGTTGCTTCTGTATAGCTTTAGTAACAAATAAATAGTAACTGAAAAAGGATGAAGTTTAAAGGCAAGAGGACAAAAAAAAGTGATAGCTTCTGATCTTTTTAATGGGATTGTTCGTTATTTGCTTGAGGTAAACTGTTGCATTTTTTTAATCTTTTGCTAGTTTCTGCCTACGTCAGTACTTAGACCTTCTTTCCTTCCAGGGCAGAGAGTGTGCATGAGATACATGTTCACAGTAAAGGATATTGTGCCTTTCAGTTCTCCCTTTTTCCTTTTGTGTCCAAACACTCTCTTGGATTTGATTTAAATTTTTAGTAATGTTGTTAATTCAGTATTGTTGAAAAAAGGTTAAATGGATATACAAGAGGTTCTGATGGTACCACAACTTAAGGAACATTTGAGAAGTTAGAGCATTACTAGTGTAGTATGTATATCTGCTATAAAATTTAGGACTCTTCTGAACTGAGTAAGTTTCTTAATTCATTTTTTCTCAGCTTGAAAGATTGTGCTGAACAGCAGGTCCCCTAGCTATGTTAACTTCATTTAAAGACTGCTCATAAATAGTAATTCACTCATTACACTTTCGTGTTTCTTAGAGATTAAACAACGATCCTTTCTGTTTGCACTTTTCTGACTGACCACATGTGTTTGTTAAGCAAGCCTGTGTGAAAAGCATTTACATTTTTTTTAACGCGGTTAAAATTAACTTTTAACACACTTAACAAGTCACTGATGTTGCATCTTTTCACAGTTGACTGACTGCATCTTTTCATACTTCACTTGAGCCTTGTACTATAGTGTGGAGTGTTTTATGTACTAAAAATCCTGATCTGCATAGTGTGCTAGTATTTTTTTTTTCCTGGATTTTACAGGTGTAAGCACAAACTTTATTGATCAGTCTGCATACTTCAGTAGTTTTATTTAATGTGCATTGCTCACTAGGCTATACACCTTGGGAGAGTTAGTTTGTGTGTTTCAGGGTTTAACTACAATTGTCCTAACTGATAAGTCATGCTTTAAGGATTTAGTATTTTACTGTATTGTACTTTTATATATGCATAATTCAATATACCTTTAATATATTATGAATTTAACTCAGACTCAAATAAAAAGAAACATACAGGTTTCATTAACCCACAGCTCTAGCTCACACCATGATAGAAGAGTTGTTTTTGAATGAAGTAAATGCAATTTTTATAGAATAAATAGGAGTAAACCACAATGTTTTACAATTGCCAACAGAAGTGTTGTATTACAGTAAAGTTGTTGCAAATAAAATGAAATCATACACAGGATATAAAAAAAAACTTCTAGAGATTTTCTAAACCACAAATGTTGGTATGTAAATAGTAGAGGTTTGATAGATAGCACCCAACAGTGTTCTTATCTGTGTCACTTACCTCTTGCTGAGACTAAGAAATGTGGCCAAAAAATTCACCTAGTAGCTCTCCTTACATATTTTTTCAAAAGGAGCTCAAAATGGATGATGTCTGGCCATGTAACTCTGTTGTGTCTTAAACTGTAAAAATGAATAAATTAAAGATGGCTTTTTAAAATTCTGATCTTAGTTCATGTAAATGCAATAGGCAAGCTTGGCAACTCTGCACTGTGCTGTTTTATTGTTCCTAAATCTAAGGGTAGCAAACTCGATATGAAAAGGGATTTCAAATCTTAAATATTCACACCAAACTCACAAGATAATATTGCGCTAATGGCTGGACATCATATAAGTAAAAATATAATAGTTCACTTAGGATCAAGGTGCTGTGTTATAAAATGTGTGTTGTTTTGTGCTTGTTGCAAGTGCTTGATGAGAATATTTGTTATGTGAGATATATCAGATTGATGAAGTTCTTAACTAAAAGTACAGCATTAATAATTGTATTGTAATGGTGTGACAATAAGTATACAGTTGTCACTTTGCTTCAAAGATCCAGCTAGATTTGCTAAGTTACTGCTTGTTTAGATTTGTCTTAGTTTTGTATGATAATAATGTGCTATGGTCTGCTCATACTCATAGACAAAATATAATTTCATTGCCACTGACAAAGTCATGTGTCTTTACTGCAAAGGAAAATTGGCTACCCACATTGCACAATCCGCTATTACATATTCTCTCATCCTTTTTTGCAACTATTGTAGACATTTCTTTAATCATCACTTGGGCACTTCCCAGCTTCGCTTCCTGTACAACCATATTCTTTAGCTACCATCATTTTGACTGGAAGTTGGAGGGACTCTGCAGAAAGCAGTTTTAAGGAAGACCTTCACAGCACACAATTCATCATCTTGCCAGCTTCTAGGATGAGTGCTATAGTAGTGAGAAGCTAAGGATGGGAGTAAGAATAATGTGGGTAGAAAGGGACCTGAGGAGGGCTCTAGTCCACCCTCCTGCTCAGAGCAAGCAGGGCCAGCTCTGGGATCAGACTAGGCTGTTCAGGGCTTTATCGAGTCGGGTCCTGAAAAACTCTGAGGATGGAGACTGCATAGCCTCACTGGCAACCTGCTGCACTGCTTGCCTCTGCTCTTGGGGAAAAGTTTCACAGGGTTGTTCTCCAGCCTGTAGGAAACAATCCCTTTTCAGTGGCATTAAAAACAAAGTCTGTGCCTAGCAATAGGTTATTCCTATGGTTCAGATGGTAAGGAAGTGACATTCACTTTTAAAAAATACTCTTCAAAAGCTAGCACTCAATCTTTTGTATCCTGGGATATTTTTGTTCTGAAAATCATTATTGGCATTGAGGGTATATTAATATTTCTGGAGCTGCGTGATGTGTCATATTTATTTCAGTGCAAACCTTTTGAACTGGTCAGTGTCTGGAAGGTTGGAACAGTATTTCAAGACAGGGGTTACTCAATAGAGAATAGGAAGGAGGTGAAAACCCTCCTTAAGTGTCTTTAATGATATGCATATCATCTCTGTGTTTGTTTGGAGTAGCTGTAGGATGAATGTCTGTATTAAGTCTCAGTGCGTGTGTGAGATTGTTTTAATACTGCTTTTCAAAAAGACATTTGCCATTCGATATGCAGAATGATTTGGGTAACTTGGAAACAACTCAGTGCTATAAAACATTCTTAGTAAAGTAGTAACACAAATGAAACAAAAAAACCCTGTACCTCTTTTTCCTTCCGAACAGAAGTCCACTTTCAATTAGGTGGCGACCTCTGAGTGACTTATAGTAGCACTTCAATTATTGAACTTCAGCTCAGCTCATTTCCTTTCCACCTGGTTTTCTGAATGGTCCTGAATAACTAGAGCACAGGTCTTATGAGGAGCAGCTGAGGGAACTGGGGTTGTTTAGCCTGGAGAAAAGGAGGCTCAGGGGAGACCTTACCGCTCTCTACAACTACCTGAAAGGAGGCTGTAGCGAGGTGGGAGTCGGTCTGTTCTCCCAAGTAACAAGCAATAGGACGAGAGGAAATGGCCTCAAGTTGCGCCAGGGGAGGTTTAGATTGGATATTAGGAAAAATTTCCTCACCGAAAGGGTTGTCAAGCGTTGGAACAGGCTGCCCAGGGAAGTGGTGGAGTCACCATCCCTGGAAGTATTTAAAAGACGTGTAGACGTGGTGCTTAGGGACATGGTTTAGTGGTGGACTTGGCAGTGCTAGGTTAACGGTTGGACTTGATGTTAAGGGTCGTTTCCAACCTGAATGATTCTGTGATTCTAACTGCAGAACACCTGAAGGAACTGCAAGACAAGAAATGAAAGGGATTGAAGAGAAAAGGTTTCAAATTGATAGAGAAACCAGCATTTGAAAGTAATCCATAAAAAGGAGTTGATTGTATATTATTAATAGTCCTTTGGTCCAATGAGGTGTTTTGAAGGACTTCAGTAATTGAAGAATCCTGCACGAGTTACTTTTCTTGAATTATTTCAACTCAGTTTCTGCCTTTACCACCTACTAGCCCCCAAATGTACAGTGGATTTTCTTTTGAAATGACTGGCTGTGATTTTATCTGTTTCTGCAAACTTGCATCCATTACCACATACAGCAATGAATTGTTACTAGAATTCCCATAAAACATGAGGAGAATGTTTTAGCCTAATGTCCTCATAGTTCACATAACAGTGAAGTCTATGAATATCTCTTCTCTTTTTTATTTTTTGTTTTGTATCTTATTACCTCCTATCTCTTATAAACTCAGACTGTGGTCTGTAGAGCAGTGTGTTCAGTACTGGGGTGAACAGGCAAGAAGGATGTAGTGGTGCTCAAATCTGCTACCTCTAGTTAATTATCAGTGGAGGTGCATATTGAAGGTCACCTTGCTCTTTCTTAGAAGAATGAACATTGAGGCCTGAAGTTTTTAAAGCTGGGAAAAAGTCTCTCACTCATTAAGAACTCGGAGAATCCAAAATGAAGGATGGAAGGGAAGTCTTTTTTATTGTAGGTAATGTGTCTGATAGGCCTTACCCAGCACTTGGTCAAATAGCTCTTTATTTAGCAACCTCTTCAAGAAGTCTAGATTAATTGACCTGAATAGTCTAATTCTACTCTTCCCATTACTGTAGATCATCCTGTCACCATCAAATGGGCTGTTGAATTCAATTCTGCTCGCTTACATCTTTCATAATTGTTACTGTGCATCATTCTAGCCTGAATACTGCCTCTTGTTTTTAGTATCAGCTGCAAGCATGAAGAGGAGCAGTTTCTTTTTGGTAAACAAAATTATAAACTAACTAGGCCATGGAAACTGTAGCCTCTGTGTCCATGTACTGACTAGGTCTTGGACCTGTTCTATGAAATGTCACAGGTTTCCATTTCAAGCTGTTACAACCCAAAAGTTTTCTATGGTATGCATGAAGGTCGTGAGCACATGACTGACCTGTGTGTTCAGCAAGTACTTCTGAAGGGTTTCCTAATACGTATTACTGTGGCATGCTGAATATACTCCTTCTCTGAAGCATTACATGGAAGAGCTCTAGAGAGGTGCATTTGTCCAGGCCATCTGATAAGAAAATTACTACCAGAAATTTACTAGTATTATTTATGTGAAATTTCAATGCGTCATTGTCATCATTGTGGTTGATGAACCTGCATTTTGTGGAACACCATCTTGATTTTTGTAAGCAACTGATCCAAATATTCCCTAATTTGCAGTTAGTCTTATAGTTGTTAATGGTTCTCTGCTGTACTGTGAAGTCCTACTTCAGTAATACAGCTTCATCTGATCTTCTGTCAGGCTTTAAAGATTCATTGTGATTTTAAAGTTGAGTTGTTAAAAAGCAGCAGCCAGTGGGTTATATTGTATAGCATGGAAGTGGCTGGTTGAAGTTACCTGAATAACATTGTGTGCTTTCATACTTCTCTGCTTCATCAAAAGACTCCTTGCTAAAAATACATGAGTTGATTTATCAATGTCTTTCTTCAAATTAAGAATGCATAATAACATAATACCATAATAACTGTCTCAGAAACACCTAGCTGTGTTTACACCTTGCTCTCGTCAGGACCTTGCTGTCCTTGCACCAGGTCACAGTTCTGGAGTCCGAATGGACCAGTCTAATTGCTGGATTTGTCCCTAAGATTGTACTTTTGGCAAAATTAAAAAAAAAAAAACCAAACAACATTTAAATAGGAGCTTTTGTATATATGAGCACAGATCGTATTAGTCTAAATCTTCACATTGCAAGAATTTGCAAGGTGAAAGCAGGATAATAAAGGACCATATTGTTATAAAATGTATGTATATTAACCAGTACTCTGTAGCTTATATTTATTATGCCATATGTGCAGAGAGCATTTATGCAGTGCTGTTTTCCCCTGCAGATGACTAATTTAATACAAGAAGGATTTTTAGCTGGTTTTTGGTTTTTTTCTTTTCCCTAGAAATGTCTGTTGGAGAGCCTTACAAAATTGACTGAAAACTGTGTGGCACATTGAGAGACATTAGGCTTAGAAAAAGCCCTTTCTAATCAGAAGTAAAATTTAATTTCAAAAGGGTTTTTCATTACTTTTTAACTCCAGGCATATAAAGAAATGTGTAAATAGAAGGCAAAATATGGGTGATTAAGTAGATATTCTCTAAGAGCATGAGTTATGCTGTCAGTGTAGAAATAGGAAATGATACGGCAAATCAAGCTTTCTTGTTTGCCAGCTTTTTGTGTGACTTGGTGTTAGCTGAAGCTCAGTACAGTGCCCAACCAAACACGTGTGCCTGCATCCATCTTTAAAGATGGAACTGGTAAAGAGAAAGCACATGGTATTTTATGAAGCTCACTGCTACTGCAGTAAGCTCGCTGCTCCTTGTCAGCAGCCAAAGATTGATATTCCTTGCTTTGGGAAATTTAACATACTGCCCCATTCTGGCAAAGGAGAATATGGACTTGAGTGGGAGAATGTAATCTTTGGGAGGAGTTCACTGAAAATCTTTATAGTATTTAAGAGGCATCCAACTTTCTATCCTAAAAATAGTAATGATAAAACAGTAACTGATGTGAGAGGCATTGGAAATACAATTACTGGTATAAATATCCTGTCCAGACTTGATTTTTTGAGAAGGAGTATTATTTTATCTGGACAATTTTAAATAACATATAAAGAAAATCTTCTGTACCCTGTGCATGTGGAGAATGTAAGTTTACAGGTTTAATAGATATCCTAGTGATATCATAACCCTGTGGTATCGGAAACTTACACAACAGTATCCAATTTAAAGTAACTGCAGAGTAGTCACTTGGACTGAAATGACCGTGTTTATCTTTTTGTTCAGTAATTGTTTCACTTAGGAAATTAATATCAGGACTTAGAGCAGTATATATGCCATTCAGAACCTCACAATCCCAATTTGTCTGTCTGTTTCCTGTCTCAGTGGATTTCAGACAAAATTTCTCTGTTTTCTTGCTGTGCTAATGGAAGAAGTGGAATTGAATCTACGATAATTTATCTGCCAAACAAGATGAGTTTTCTTTCAGTACCACACAGTATTGTTATGTTTCATGTAATGCCTGAGAGGAACAGGCTGACCTTACTCATTTCTGAATAAGAATGGCTAAAGCAAATTTGCATAAAATAAAGTGTCTCAGGTCTATAGGCCTTTAAAATGCTTTTCAATTTCCACGTGCTTCTTTCAGTTCTTGATCCTTGTTCACTTATTTCGGCAGAGGCTTAATTTGACAGCAACTGGGAGCATGTGGATAATTGAGTGTTTGCACGGGCATGAGAAAATTCAGCCACCCTTTTGGTTATTTTTTAGTTCAGTTTTGCAGTTAAGATCAGGCACTGTTTTGTAAACGTACACGAGTTAAAAAAAAAAAGCACAGCCTGCAACCAGTACAGATAAACACATACAAACAACAAGGGAGATCATAGGACATATTTGAAATAATAACTGTTGTGATCTGTGTAAGTTAATCAACTGCATCTCTCTGATTCCTAATCTCTTGGTTTCAACCCCCAGTTATGTGGAACAAGGAGAGGGATGAATGAGGAATCAAGCACTGCTAATTTGCACTGAAGGAGCGGTGCATTTCATACCTGTTATAACAGGTCATACTGAGCAGAACTGGAAATAAGCTTGCAGCAGAAGTCATTTTTGGAGTACCTGCAAATGATACCCCTTAATTCTCTATTTTTCAGGGACTCTTCTCAGATTTTTTTTTTTTTTGAGTCAGTTCCTCAGGTCATAAAATCAGAAAGGGTTTTTTAATAGATCCATCTCTCAATGAATTGGTGCTCTAATGCCTTCATTTTAGAGGAGTGCTTCTGTCTGGATATGTGCTTCATCAGCATCAAAGTAGCTTATTGACTAATTGGAAAGCTCTCACCCAGCTGCAAACATTTGGGTATAGGTTTTATTATATTATTTATTTGTAGGTGGAAGAATTACAGACATCTGCCACACCACAATAAGGAAATCAGAAGTTGCGTGTGTTGACCTTTGGGTCTGCTTTTGATGTTAATAGCATCCACCCTCATTTTGATGGTACTTAGCTGGGTTGGGATGAGCCAGTGTCTTCCCTTCCTCATCCCCTCTGTCTCAGCACAGGTACAGGATTATTTCTGTCTTCTGCAGCACCAAAGTGGTTTAAATAACCAGTATAAACAGAAACCTGTTAGGAAGGTGTTCATCCGACCCAGAAAGGGCACTGACACAACGATGCTAGGTTGAAGCATTTGTACCCCAACTTGGTATTTCTGCAAACTTTTGCTGTTTCTTGCATCAGTCCCCCTTAACCACTGTGAAGTCCCACCCTGCCCCACGTCATAGTCACTTCTGTCACTTCTCACACTGTTATCTGCCGTGGCAGGCAATCTTTCTTGTTACGACTTAGTTTCTTATGTCCTGTTCAGTGAGAGAAACCTCAGGCAGGAGTCTGCTCAGCAGCTTCATCTCCCTGCTGCCCTAAGAGTTTCATCTTTGGAATGGTTCTTTCTCGCTGCTTTGTAGAGCTGAGGCAAAACCCTATTTTTTTTCCTGCCTTTTTCTTGGTTTTACTTCTTTGTTTACAACATGTCTGTAGTTTCATTTGCTTCTCAGTTCCTTACTGGCCCTTCTAAATATTGATCTAAATACAACAGAACCGGAAGAATACAACTACACAAGCCCATTTTCTGAAGGTCCTGAATAAATTAGGGGAAGAAACTTGACTTTGCTAGCCAGCATGCTCAGTGGAAACATAGGATAAAACCCCTGTTGTGGTTTAACCTCAGTCGGCAACTGAGCACCACAGAGCCACTCGCGCACTTCCCCCCCCCCGCCCCAGTGGGATGGGGGAGAGAACTGGAAGAGTAGAAGTGAGAAAAACTCGTGGGTTGAGATAAAAACAATTTAATAATTGAAATAAAATAATAATGTAATAATAATAATAATAATAATAATAATAATACACAAAGCAAGTGATGCACGATGCAATTGCTCACCACCCGCCGACCGATGCCCAGCCAGTCCCCGAGCAGCGGCCCCCCCCGGCCAGCTTTCCCCCAGTTTATGTACTGAGCATGACGTCACATGGTATGGAATGTCCCTTTGGCCAGTTTGGGTCAGTGTGCTGGCTGTGCCCCCTCCCAGCTTCTTGTGCACCTCCAGCCTTCTCAGTCGGTAGAGCATGGGAAGCTGAAAAGTCCTTGACTGGTGTAAGCAGTACCTAGCAACAACTAAAACATCAGTGCATTATCAACTTTGTTCTCATCCTAAATCCAAAACACAGCACTGTACGAGCTACTAGGAAGGAAATTAACTCTATCCCTGCCAAAACCAGGACAACCGCTTTGATCACTAGTGTGGATTATGTTGAAATGAAATTAGCATAATGGATTTTATGTTAAAAATCTTGAAACCTATCAGCCAAACATCATCTCTTTATTCTCCCTACTATTCTTGTCATCAGAATGTTGTTATCTAGAAGTTGTTGCCAGTAAAGGATTGTTAGGAGCAATGCACCATCAAATTGTCACTTCAATAATTACAACAATCAAACAAAACCAAAATTGATCGCTGTAGCGGTCTGCAGTCAGGAGAATATTATTCCTTGGGGGACTATGCATGGCAGCAGTTGGAGATTGATGTGGGTGGGTTGTCACTTTATTTTTGGATTGCCTTTTCACATTGTGTATGAATAACATTTATTTTAGCTAAGTTGATTTTAAGGTATTTGGAAAATGTAGGTGTTTTGATGCAAACTGGTTGCTTGAACTTGGCATGTAGTAGTGAAATGCAGTCATCCAATATGTACATTATCTATTTTAAAGACTATGACATTGAGGAATTGTATTTTAACATTTTTAAATGACAGTGTCTGATTTTTAGGGCATAAAATAAGAGAGACTATCAACTTCAATAGTTAAATTTACTTTTTCTGCAACCAAAATAATTTGTTTTCTTAACTTGAAGACATTTTGATTTTCTGAATATAGTCATGGTCCCTTGGACAATATTGGTTAAAATGAATTCTAACAGAAGATAGCAGAGCTTAATTGCAGTTGCACAGCAGCTGTGGGTCAGTATAAAGGTACAGTGTCTTCCCGTTACTGCTCCTCTAAAAGTTATAAGGAAACTGCAAAGCTACATATGGGATTATATTAAATGTACTGACAAGGTTTTCTATATCCACTATATCCATTTTCTGGATCCAAATTTCATGAGGTTGAAAGAAAGTATCTCACTGTTGAAGGAAACAGCTACGCTAGTGTGCTGGCATGCGACTACAAGGAAGGGCTTGGGAATTTTCTTGGGCTGTCAGGTTATATTGTTACAAATAATAATCTCCCTTTTTGCACTTTTAAAGAAAAATATCAGCTTTTCTTACAAGCTGTTACTGTGCCTTTTTTCTGAAATATGTTACTTGGGCTGCTGCTGTTCTCATCTTCTAGAAAAGTTTTATTTAGTGTTGTTTACATCCACAAATAATGTATTTGGAAATATTCTGGTTTTCCATGATTATGGGGAAAGAAAATGTTTCATTTCAACACCTCAGTGAAATAAGTAGAACAATTTAAACACAGAACAAAAGAAAATAAAGACTTGCTACTCAAAGGCTGTCCCTATTGTTGAATTCAGAGGAGATGGATGGAATGTCAGTTATTACTGACATTCAGCAATTCAGTAAGAGCAATTTATGATTTTGTTACTTTGACTTCAGGTCACTTTGATCTTTTATGGGTCATCCTCAATTTAGCTGGAAAATAAAGATGTTGAAAAAGGGAGTATCTCCTATGTTAATATGAGAAATTGTATGGCAGGCATGTTAGATCATTGCTCTGTGACTTCTGGAAGTTGATCTCTAAAGCCTGAAGAGGTCAGGGTCTATCTG